>NC_073272.2:1022500-1322500 GCF_029289425.2 Pan paniscus
TCCAAATACTCATTTTATGCGATTTTTTTTTTCATCTTAAATTCATGGAGTTTTTGGCAAGCGCGTGGGGGCACCGTCTCTAGCCCCTAAATACTCATTTTATGAGATTTTTTTTTTCAGTTGAAGAAAATGTCAAAAGGTTGTCACAGCTGTGTGGAGGAAAAGTTAAATATTAAATTTGAACTCAATTGAAGATGGACACAAGCAATGGTCACCAAGTCCCAAGACAGGGTTGAGGCCTTCATCCAGCGGTGTTTCGTAGAAATCTCTTATTTCAATCTATTCTTTTCTTTTTTTTTTTTTTTTTTTGAGATGGAGTCTCACTCTGTCGCCCAGGCTGGAGTGCAGTGCTGCAATCTCAGCTCACTGCACCCTCCACCTCCCAGGTTCAAGCCATTCTCCTGCCTCAGCCTCCTGGGTAGCTGGGATTACAGGTGCATGCCACCACACCTGGCTAATTTTTGTTTTATTTTTATTTTTATTTTTTTCTGTGACACAGTCTCGCTCTGTCGCCCAGGCTGCAGTGCAGTGGTGCAATCTCAGCTCACTGCACCCTCCACCTCCCAGGTTCAAGCCATTCTCCTGCCTCAGCCTCCTGAGTAGCTGGGACTACAGGCACCCACCACAACAGGCTAATTTTTGTTTTATTTTTATTTATTTTGTGACACAGTCTCGCTCTGTCGCCCAGGCTGGAGTGCAGTAGTGTGATCTGGGCTCACTGCAAGCTCCACCTCCCGGGTTCACACCATTCTCCTGCCTCAGCCTCCCGAGTAGCTGGGACTACAGGCACCCACCACCACGCCCGGCTAATTTTTGTATTTTTAGTAGAGACGGGTTTTCACCATGTTGGCCAGGATGGTCTCGATCTCCTGACCTCGTGATCCGCCCGCCTCAGCCTCCCAAAGTGCTGGGATGACAGGCGTGAGCCACCGTGCCCGGCCACACCTGGATAATTTTGTATTTTTAGTAGAGACGAGGTTTCCACATGTTGGTCAGGCTGGTCTCGAACTCCTGACCTCAGGTGATCCGCCCACCTCGGCCTCCCAACGTGCTGGGATGACAGCGGTGAGCCACCGTGCCCGGCCTCCATACTGTTTTTTATAGAGCTTGTACTAATTTACGTTCCCACCAGGAATATATAAAGCATTCTCTTTTCACCACACTCACGCCAATTTTTTTTTTTTAACTTTTTAATAATGGTCATTCTGCCTGGGGCAAGATGGTGTCTCAGTGTGATTTTAATCTGCATTTCCCTGATGCAAATTTCATCTCCATTTAAACAACAAAGAAAACAGTGGCCAGGCATGGTGGCTCATGCCTGTAATCCCAGCACCTTGTGAGGCCGAGGTAGGTGGATCACCTGAGGTCACGAGTTGGAGACCAGCCCGGGCAACATGGTGAAACCCCGTCTCTACTAAAAATACAAAAATTAGCCAGGTGTGGTGGTGCATGCCTGTAATCCCAGCTACTCAGGAGAGTGAGGCAGGAGCATCGCTTGAACCTGGGAGGCAGAGGTTGCAGTGAGCCGAGATTGAGCCACTGCACTCCAGCCTGGCGACAGAGTGAGACTCTGTCTCAAGAAAAAAAATAAAATATGCCAGGCCCAGCGGCTCACACCTGTAATCCCAGCACTTTGGGAGGTCAAGCCAGGTGGATCACCAGAGGTCAGGAGTTTGAGACCAGCCTGTCCAACATGGTGAAACCCCATCTCTTCTAAAAATACAAAAACTAGCTGGGCGTGGTGGCGGTTGCCTGTAATCTCAGCTACTCAGGAGGCTGAGGTAGGAAAATCGCTTGAACCCAGGAGGCAGAGGTTGCAGTGAGCTGAAATCAAGCCACTGTACTCCAGCCTGGGCAGCAAAGCCAGACTCTGTCTCAAGAAAACAAAAAAAAACAAAAAAAGGCCGGGCGCGGTGGCTCACACCTGTAATCCCAGCACTTTGGGAGGCCAAGGTGGGTGGATCACGAGGTCAGGAGTTCGAGACCATCCTGGCCAACATGGTGAAACCCCATCTCTACTAAAAATACAAAATTATCCAGGTGTGGCCGGGCACGGTGGCTCACGCCTGTCATCCCAGCACTTTGGGAGGCCGAGGTGGGTGGATAACGAGGTCAGGAGATCGAGACCATCCTGGCTAACACGGCGAAACCCCATCTGTACTAAAAATACAAAAATAAGTCAGGCGTGGTGGCGGGTGCCTGTAATCCCAGCTACTCAGTAGGCTGAGGCAGGAAAATCACTTGAACCCGGGAGGTGGAGGTTGTAGTGAGCCAAGATTGAGCCACTGCACTCCAGCCTGGGTAACAGAGCAAGACTCTGTCTCAAAAAAAAAAAAAAAAAGACCACAAACTAGGGGCTAAAACAACACACATTTATTCTCTCCCAGTCCTGGAGACCAGGAGTCTGAGAGCAATGTGTGGACAGGGCTGTGTTCCCTCTGAAGATTCTAGGGGAGGGTCCTTCCTGCCTCTCCCAGCTCCTGGGGGCTCCAGGCATCCCTGGGCTTGTGGCCGCATCACTCCAGTCTCTGCCTCCCTCTCCACGTGGCCTTCTCCTCTGTGTCTGTGTCTCCTGTCTCTTAGAAAGACACCTGTCATTGCATTTAGGAGACACCCTACTCCAGGATGGTCTCATGTCAAGATCCTTAACTTTCTTACATATGTGGAGACCCTATTTCCAAATATAAAGTCCCACTCATAGGTCTGGGGGGTGGGACATAAACATATGTTTTGGGGTCACCATTCAATCCAGTACAGTTGTACCCAGTTCCCTCCGGAGGCTCTAGGGGAGGGTCCTTCCTGCCTCTCCCAGCTCCTGGGGGCTCCAGGCATCCCTGGGCTTGTGGCCGCATCACTCCAGTCTCTGCCTGCTTCTCCACGTGGCCTCCTCCTCTGTGTCTGTGTCTCCTCTTCTGTCTCTTACAAGGACGCTTGTCATTAGATTTAGGGTCCACCCAGATCATTCAGAATGATTATCTCGATATCCTACATTTAACTGTATCTCCAAAGACCACTTTTCCAAATAAGGTCCCATTCACAGGTTCTGGGGATTAGGACATGAACACCTCTTTAGGGAGGACCACAGTTCAACTCACTACAGGTGTATCCACTTCCCTCTGGAGGCTCTAGGGGAGGATCCTTCCTGCCTCTCCCAGCTCCTGGGGGCTCCAGGCATCCCTGGGCTTGAGGCCGCATCACTCCAGTCTCTGCCTCCATCTCCACATGGCCTCCTCCTCTGTGTCTGTGTCTCCTCTTCTGTCTCTTAGAAGGACACCTGTCATTGCACTTATGACCCACCCAACTCCAAGATGATCTCATCTCAAGATCTTTACCTTAAGATAACACCTGCAAAGACCCTATTTCTAAATAAACTCTCATTCTTAAGGACAGCATGAACATGAATTTGGGGAAGGAGATATTGTATAACCCACTGCTTTGACACAGTGAGTTAAAAAATCTATAAATACTCATGATGTTGATGGTGATTCACAGAACTTTCCACAACTTTTAGGTGTAGGCCAGTGATTATATCTCTGCCATAGGGGTGTTTTTTTTTTTTTCTGAGACAGTCTGGCTCTGTCGCCCAGGCTGAAGTGCAGTGGCACGATCTCGGCTCACTGCAACCTCCACATCCCAGGTTCAAGCGATTCTCCTGCCTCAGCCTCCTGAGTACTGGGATTACAGGCACCTGCCACCACGCCCGGCTAATTTTTGTATTTTTAGTAGAGACGGGGTTTCACCGTGTTGGCCAGTCTGGTCTTGAGCTCCTGACCTCAAGTGATCCGCCTGCCTCGGCCTCCCAAAGTGCTGGGATTACAGGCATGAGCCACCGCACTTGACCACTAAATCTTTTTTTTTTTTTTTTTTTTGAGACAGAGTCTCACTCTCGCCCAGGCCGGAGTGCAGTGGTGTGATCTCGGCTCACCGCAACCTCTGCCCCAGGTTCAAGCAATTCTCCTGCCTCAGCCTCCCGAGTAGCTGGGACTACAGATGCCCGCCACCACGCACGGCTAATTTTTTGTATTTTTAGTAGAGACGGGGTTTCACTGTGTTGCCCAGGCTGGTCTTGAGCTCCTGACCTCCAGTGATCCACCCACCTCGGCCTCCCAAAGTGCTGGGATGACAGGCGTGAGCCACCACACCTGACCACTAAGATATCTTTTTTTTTTTTTTTTTTGAGATGGAGTCTTGCTCTGTTGCCCAGGTTGCAGTGCAGCGGCACGATCTCGGCTCATTGCAACCTCTGCATCCCAGGTTCAAGCGATTCTCCTGCCTCAGCCTCCCGAGTAGCTGGGATTACAGGCAGGTACCGCCACACCTGGCTAATTTTTGTATTTTTAGTAGAGATGGGGTTTCACCCCGTTAGCCAGGATGGTCTTGAACTCCTGACCTCGTGATCCACCGGCCTCAGCCTCCCAAAGTGCTGGGATGACAGGCGCGAGCCACTGCGCCCAGCCAGTGGTTTCTTTTATGAGATGGAATCTGCTCATTTGAAAATACTTTTTTTTTTTTGCAAAAATCTTTAGACAATACTGAGTGTATCACAAAAATTAGCCACCACACCCAGCTAATTTTCTTTTATTATTATTTTTTGTAGAGATGGGGTCTTGCCGTGTTGTCCAGGCTGGTCTTGAACTCCTGGGCTCAAGGGATCCTCCCAGCCCAGCCTTCCCAAAGTACTGGGATGACAGGAGTGAGCCACTGCACCTGGCTTCTCGGTTCTTTTTTATCTGCCTTTTTAAGTCACACTCAGGGCTGGGAACACCCAGGTTTTCACCTAGGGCTTTCGGGTGTGAACCTGCCATGTCTGCTACTGATCAGAAGTAATGATTATTTCAGAGGAGAGGGACAGGGGCCTCCCTCTGATTCACAATGTTCCCCAAAGGAGAGATAGCATCTGTGACTCATGACTAATTCTCTAGAACATGCTCTGCGGGGCTGTTTCTGCTGGGGTTTTTTTTGGGGGGGGTGCGGGGGGGCACGGAGTTTCGCCCTTGTTGCCCAGGCTGGAGTGCAATGGTGTGACCTCAGCTCACTGCAACCTCCACCTCCCGGGTTCAAGCAATCCTCCTGCCTCAGCCTCCCGAGTAGCTGGGACACCTCGGCTCACTGCAACCTCCGCCTCCCGGGTTCATGCCATTCTCCTGCCTCAGCCTCCTGAGTAGCTGGGATTACAGGTGCCCGCCACCACGCCCGGCTAATTTTTGTGTTTTTAGTAGAGACAGGGTTTCTCCATGTTGGTCAGGCTGGTCTTGAACTCCTGACCTCAGGTGATCCACCCACCTCGGCCTCCCAAAGTGCTGGGATTACAGGCGTGAGCCACTGCGGACAGCCTTAAAACTCAATTTCCAGTACCCCACTGAGGAAAAAAGACAACGTGGTCATCGGCTTGCTGTGGGGTGAACACTGTCATCGTGACCCTAAACCTGAGTCCCTGGGTTCCCATTTAATCACTTTTCTGACTTTTATCTTTAAACATTAGCCGGGCGTGGTGGCGGGTGCCTGTCATCCCAGCTACTTGGGAGGCTGAGGCAGGAGAATGGCGTGAACCCGGGAGGCGGAGCTTGCAGTGAGCCAAGATCGTGCCACTGCACACCAGCCTGGGCAACAAGAGCAAAAATCCACCTAAAAAAAAAAGACGGATGCCCTGGAGAAACAACTGCATAAACTCCCGCCATGGGTAGAATAGAGATTTATTTTTATTTTATTTTTTTGGGGGGGGAGGAGGGACAGGGTCTTGCTCTGTCGCCAGATTGGAATTCAGTGGCAAGATCTCAGCTCACTGCAACCTCTGCCTCCCGAGCTCAAGCGATTCTCCTGCCTCAGCCTGCTGAGTAACTGGGATTACAGGTGCTCGCCACCACTGCCTGGCTGATTTTTATATTTTTGATAGAGACGGGGTTTCACCATGTTGGCCAGGCTGGTCTCGAACTCATGAGCTCAGGAGATCCACCCACCTCGGCCTCCCAACGTGCTGGGATGACAGGCGTGAGCCACTGCGCCTGTATACACTTATTTTTATACATAGTGTATATTATATACACTTACTTTTAAATATACACTTACATGCAAAATATACAAAAAAAGTTAGCTGAGTGGGGCGGTGTGTGCCTGTCATCCCAGCTACTCGGGAAGCTGAGGCAGGAGAATTGCTTGAACCCGGGAGGCGGAGTTTGCAGGGAGCCGAGATCGCACCACTGCACTCCGGCCTGGGTGACAGAGTGAGACTCCGTCCCAGAAAAAAGAAAAAAAAAAAAAGTTTTAAACTAATAGCCAATTGGGTAAAGTATGAAATCTGAGGTCCTATTCCAGTCAATGGAAAGTGGATGCAGCAGTAGGTTAGACGTGTCAGGTTGTAAATAACTCTGTCTCCTTTGTTCAGTGCACTCTGGTGGCTGGACAACTATTGAGTAGCGATCATTTGTTTCTGCGTTAATTCTTTTTGTGTGTGTAATTTTTTGTTTTTTGTTTTTTGTTTTTTTTTTTAGGGGAGTCTCACTCTGTCGCCCAGGCTGGAATGCAGTGGCACGATCTCGGCTTCATTTGCAACAATGTATAAACCTAGAAAATCTGAGACAGGTCGGGGCACAGCTTGGGTTTTTTTGTTTTGAGTTTTTTTTTTTTTTTTTTTTGTAGGGGTAGGGGTGGTTTGGAGTCTCGCTCTGTAGCCCAGGCTGGAGTGCAGGGGCACCATCTCGGCTCACTGCCACCTCCGCCTCCCGGGTCCTGGTTCAAGCAATTCTCCTGCTCCCGAGTAGCTGGGATTACAGGCACGCGCCACCACGCCCAGCTGATTTTTGTATTTTTAGTAGAGACGGGGTTTCACCACATTGCCCAGGCTGGTCTTGAACTCCTGAACTCAAGTGATCCGCCTGCCTCGGCCTCCCAAAGTGCTGGGATGACAGGCGTGAGCCACCGTGCCCGGCCACAGCTTGGTTTTATACATTTTAGGGAGGTGGAGCTTGCAGTGAGCCAAGATCACGCTACTGCACTCCAGCCTGGGCGACAGACTGAGACTCCGTCTCAAAAAAAAAAAAAAAAGAAGTACAGGACGGGCTCAGCGGCTTACACCTGTCATCCCAGCACTTTGGGAGTCCGAGACAGGTGGATCACGAGGTCAGGAGTTCGAGAGTACCCTGGCCAACGTGGTGAAACCCCGTTTCTACTAAAAATACAAAAATTAGCCAGGCGTGGTGGCTCACACCTGTCATCCCAGCACTTTAGGAGTCTGAGGCAGGTGGATCACCTGAGGTCAGGAGTTTGAGACCAGCCTGGCCAACATGGCAAAACCCCGTGTCTACTAAAACTACAAAAATTAGCCAGGTGTGGTGGCGGGCACCTGTTATCCCACCTATTTGGGAGTCTGAGGCAGGAGAATCGCTTGAACCCGGGAGGCAGAGGTTGCGGTGAGCCAAGATCGTGCCCCTGCACTCCAGCCTGGGTGACAGAGTGAGACTCTGTCTCAGAAAAAAAGATAAAAGAAAACAGAAAAAAAGAACCTTTGTTTCCACCCAGAAAGGCAGGGACAGCACAAAGCCAGGGGCAGGTTTCCAGGTAACAGGTAGGTGGGAGACAGATGGTTGCACTGTTTTGAGTTTCTGATAACCTTTTCCGAAGCAGAAGATCAGATGTGGGTCTATCTCACTGAGCAGAGGGGTGACTTTGAATACAATGGGAGGCAGGTTTGCCTGTAGCAGCTCCCAGCTTGAATTTTCCTTTTAGCTTCCTGATCTGGAAGGGGCCCAAGATGTTTTCCTTCCACCCTATACGCTGTGGAATATACTACACAGCCATAAAAATGAAGGAAATAAGGTTTTGTGCAGCAACCTGGATGCCGCTGGAGGGCATTATCCTAAGAGAATTAACAAAGGAACAGAAAACCAAATACCGCAGGTTCTCAATTTATAAGTAGAAGCTGTATATGTATATGTGTATATATATGTATTTGTATATGTATATGTATTTGTATATGTATTTGTATATGTATATGTATTTGTATATGTATATGTATTTGCATATGTATATGTATTTGTGTATGTATATGTATATGTATTTGTATATGTATACATATATATGCACTCTGTAACATTGTTAACACACACTATAAGATTGCGATCCACTATTAGCATCTATATATACATCTATATATATAGTGTGTATATATATACACTATATATATATACATCTATACATCTATATATAGTATATATATAGTGTGTGTATATATATAGTGTATATATATAGTGTGTGTATATATATATAGTGTGTATATATATACTATAAGATTGCTGGCCAGGCGCGGTGGCTCACGCCTGTAATCCCAGCACTTTGGGAGGCCAAGGCAGGCAGATCACGAGGTCAGGAGATCGAGACCATCCTGGCTAACATGGTGAAACCCTGTCTCTACTAATAATACAAAAACTTAGCCGGGCGTGGTGGTGGGCACCTGTAGTCCCAGCTGCTCGGGAGGCTGAGGCAGGAGAATGGCGTGAACCCGGGAGACGGAGCTTGCAGTGAGCCAAGATCATGCCACTGCACTCCAGCCTCGGCGACAGAGCGAGACTCCGTCTCAAAAAAAAGAAAAAAAAAAAAGATCAAATGCTTTACTCTTTGTTTAAAAAAAAAAATCCTCTGACAATCAGATGAGGTGTCTCAAGCCTGTCATCCTAGCACTTTGGGAGGCTGAGGTGGGTGGATCACCAGAGGTCAGGAATTTGAGACCAGCCTAGTCAACGTGGTGAAACCCTGTCTCCACTAAAAATGCAAAAATTAGCCGGGCGTGGTGGCGGGTGCCCGTAGTCTCAGCTACTCAGGAGGGTGAGGCAGGAGAATCACTTCAACCCGGGAGGCAGAGGTTGCAATGAGCCAATCTTCTGCCACTGCACTCCAGCCTGGGCAACAGAGCGAGACTCTGTCTCAAAAAAAAAAAAAAAATTCCTCTGAGAGCTGGTCGTGGTGGCTCACACCTGTAATCGCAGCACTTTGGGAGGCCAAGGCAGGAGGATCACCTGAGGTCAGGAGTTTGAGACCAGCCTGGCCAACATGGCGAAACCCCGTCTCTACTAAAAACACAAAAATTAGCCGGGTGTGGTGGCGGCCGCCTGTAATCCCAGCTACTCGGGAGGCTGAAGCAGGAGAATCATTTGATGGGAAGTGGAGGTTGCAGTGAGCCGAGATCGTGCCACTGCACTCCAGCCTGGGCAACAGAGTGAGACTCCGTCTCAAAAAAAAAAAAATGCTGGGGACAGTGGCTCACGCCTGTAAACCCAGCACTTTGGGAGGTCAAGGCGGGTGGATCACCTGAGGTTAGGAGTTCAAGACCACCCTGGCCAACGTGGTGAAACCCCCATCTCTACTAAAAATACAAAAATTAGCCGAGCGTGGTGGCGGGCAGCTGTAATCCCAGGTACTCAGGAGGCTGAGGCAGGAGAATTGCTTGAACTCGGAAGGCAGAGCTTGCAGCGAGCCAAGATCGCGCCACTGCACTCCAGCCTGGGCGACAGAGCGAGACTCCGTCTCAAAACAAACAAACAAACAAAAAATCCTCCGAGAATCCAATGCTATGGGAATGGTACATGGACGGAACTGGGGACTCACAGAGTGGGAAGATGGTTTTACAGCATTTTGGACGTGCTGCCTTGGGGTTTATGTGACAACGTTCAGGCACGAAAAGGAACTGGGAGTAAAGCTCCTCGAGCAATCGGCTCCCATCTGCCATGAAGCCTTGGAACACAGAGACTCATGTGGGGGAAAGTTAGCAGGGCAGTGGCTGCCTTAGACAGTGAGGCTGGGTCTTCAGAGTCTCCTAGTCCTACCATCATTGGCGTGGAGACTTCCCATCCATGGTGGTGTGGAGTCCCCGGGACAGTCCCCTCTGTCTTTAAATGTCAACGTGGATCCTGACGTTGACTTTGACAGTGGTGTGTCCATCACAACGCCACGTAGGAGCAGTCATTCATCACAAAGGTGAAGCCCCCGATTGTGACCACATCACCGCCTTGGAGGGGCTGGTGGGGAAGCTGGAGGGATCCCCCAGAGGCCTCTTTCTCCTCGGTCTGTGGGTCCAGCATCCTGGGAGACTCGGCTTCAGTCTTGGCCAACTGGACCACCAGGGGCTCCTCGGGGCCACTTTCTTGCTCTGCACCTGCCATCTTGTGGAGGTGGGCCACGTTCTGGGTGTCTGTGATCCACTCCTACCAGGAAGAACATTCTAGCTCAAACACAGTGGACACACCACAGACAGCGTCCTGACCATCCGTACAGACGGTACCCACCACAGACATCCCTGGACATCTTTCTCTTTCTTTCTCTTTCTCTCTTTCTTTTCTTTTCTCTTTCTTTCTCTTTCTCTCTTTCTTTTCTTTTCTCTTTCTTTCCCTTCCTTTCTTTCTTTCTTTCTTTCTTTCTTTCTTTCTTTCTTTCTTTCTTTCTTTCTTTCTGTCTTTCTCTCTTTCTCTCTCTCTCTCTTTCTCTCTCTCTTTCTTTCTTCCCAAGAAACAACACCATTCCCAATGGAACAGGAAAGCCCTCTCATCTGGGAGGTCTGAGCCCCTACAAAGCTCTTGTTTGGGGCATCCAGGAGCTCTGACACCAATACCCTTGTAAACCAAAAATAATTTTTTTTTTTTTTGAGACGGCATTTCGCTCTTGTTTCCCAGGCTGGAGTGCAACGGCGTGATCTCGGCTCACCGCAGCCTCCGCCTACCCGGTTCAAGCGATTCTCCTGCCTCAGCCTCCTGAGTAGCTGGGATTACAGGCACCCACCACCACACGCGGCTAATTTTGTATTTTTAGTAGACACGGGGTTTCAGCATGTTGGTCAGGCTGGACTCGAACTCCCAACCTCAGGTGATCCACCCGACTCGACCTCCCAAAGTGCTGGGATCAAAGGCGTGAGCCACCGTGCCTGGCCCCCAAAAATAAAATTCTAAGCCTTCCAACAGACTGACGGACTCTCCAGTCAGCCAAGGTGATTCCAAAGTTAAGTTAAAACCTAGTTTGAGCCAGCCGGGCGCAGTGGCTTACACCTGTAATCCCAGCACTTTGGGAGGCCGAGGCGGGTGGATCACAAGGTCAGGAGATCGAGACCATCCCGACTAACATGGTGAAACCCCGTCTCTATGAAAAATACAAAAAATCAGGCGGGCATGGTGGTGGGCGCCTGTAATCCCAGCTACTTGGGAGGCTGAGGCAGGAGAATGGCGTGAACCCGGGAGGTGGAGCTTGCAGTGAGCCGAGATCGCGCCACTGCACTCCAGCCTGGGCGACAGAGTGAGACTGTGTCTTAAAAAAAAAAAAAAAAAAAAAAACCAAGTTGGAGCCATAATGGGAAGTCAGAGTTGGACATGCTTCTTTATACCCTCTTCCCTTTGAAATTCAGACACACCTGACCAGCATTAAAATCAACACATAGGACACATAAACCGGGCACGGTACCTCACGCCTGTCATCCCAGCACTTTGGGAGGCCAAGGTGGGTGGACTTGAGTTTGAGACCAGCCTGGACAACATGGTGAAAAAACCCGTCGGTACTAAAAATACAAAAAATTAGCCAGGTGTGGTGGCGGGTGCCTGTAATCCCAGCTACTCGGGAGGCTGAGGCAGGAGAATGGCGTGAGCCTGGGAGGCGGAGGTTGCAGTGAGCAGAGATCAAACCATTTTTCTTTCTTTCCTTCTTTTTCTCTTTCTTTCTTTCTTTCCTTCCTTCCTTCCTTCCTCTCTCCCCCTTTCCTCCCTCCTTCCTTCCCTTCCTTCCTTCTTTTTTCTTGACAGAGTCTCACTCTGTCACCCAGGCTGGAGCACAATGGCACAATCTCAGCTCACTGCAACCTCTGCCTCCACAGTTCAAGCGATTCTCCTGCCTCTGCCTCCAGAGTCGCTGGGATTACAGGAGTGAGCCAGCACGCCCGGCTAATTCTTGTATTTTTAGTAGAGATGGGGTTTCACATGTTGGACAGGCTGGTCTCGAACTCCTGACCTGGAGTGAGCCTGCCGCCTCGGCCTCCCAAATTGCTGGGATGACAGGCGTGAGCCACTGCGCCTGGCTGTTAATGTCGTTCTCTAAAAGGGTCGCGCTCAGAGAGATAGGAATGCAGGCAGAGGTGCACCTGCTTGGTGGAGAGGAGAAGAGACACAAGGAGAGGGCGGATACCTGGAAGTTCCCTTGGTGTATCTCAAAGAGCCCGGGGAAGATGGATTTCGGGTCTGGCACGCTGGGCATGAGAAACTTCTTCATTCTGAAATAGAGACGGAGAGTGTGGTCAGGTCGGCCACAGCCCCGCAGGAAGGGGTGGCAAGAAGCACCTACAGGGCATGGACCCCAGGGACAGACCAAGAATGGCAGAGCGGAGCCTTCCACATGGACACATGTGTCTCCTCCCACTGCCCAGGGACTCTGCCTCTGGGGTCCTCATAAAGTTCCCATCAGGAGGCCGGGCGCGGTGTCTCACGCCTGTAATCCCAGCACTTTGGGAGGCTGAGGCGGGTGGATCACCTGAGGTCAGGAGTTCGAGACCAGCCTGGCCAACATGGTGAAACCCTGTCCCTACTAAAAATACAAAAATTAGCCAGGCGTGGTGGCAGGCGCCTGTAATCCCAGCTACTCGGGAGGCTGAGGCAGGAGAATCGCTTGAGCCCGGGAGGCGGAGGTTGCAGTGAGCCGAGATTGAGCCACTGCACTCCAGCCTGGGTGACAGAGTGAGACTCCGTCTCAAAATAAATACATAAATAAATAAATAAGAAAATGACTCAACATCCCAGCTACTGGGGAGGCTGAGGCAGGAGAATTGCTTGAATCTGGGAGGTGGCAGTTGCAGTGAGCCGAGATCGCGCCACTGCACTCCAGCCTGGGTGACAGAGTGAGACTCAGTCTCAAAATAAATAAATACATAAATAAATATATAAGAAAATGACTCAAACTCCCAGCTACTGGGGAGGCTGAGGCAGGAGAATTGCTTGAACCCGGGAGGCGGAGGTTGCAGTGAGCCGAGATCACGCCACTGTACTCCAGCCTGGGTGACAGAGTGAGACTCCGTCTCAAAGTAAATACATAAATAAATCAATAAATAAGAAAATGACTCAATCTCACATTTTTGAAAAGTTCTCTGTAGTCTGAAAGAATATTGTTTTGTCTAGAACTCTCACTGGATTCAAAGCGAAAAATTCAGTGAGAGATGGAGCAAAGACAATATTAGATCTTGGACCATTCTTCTTGCTGCCCTTACCAAGTTGCCCAGCTTACCTGGACTTCTTTAGTTTTCTTTTTGAGAGACAGGATCGTGCTCTGTCACCCCGGCTGGAGTGCAGTGGTGCAATCACAGCTCACTGCAGCCTTAAACTCCCAGGCTCAAGCCATCCTTCCACCTCAGCCTCCCAAATAGCTGGGACTACAAGTGCACGCTACCACGCCCAGCTAATTTTATTTTTTCCTTTGTTTCAGACAGAGTTTCACCGTTGTCACCCAGGATGGAGTATAACGGTGTGATCTCAGCTCACGGCAACCTCTGCCTCCTGGGTTCAAGTGGTTCTCCTGCCTCAGCCTCCGGAGCAGCTGGGACTATAGGTGCTAATTTTTATATTTTTATAAATATATATATTTATATAATTATATATATTTTATATATTTTTATATATTATATATATTTATAGAATTATATATATTTTTATATATTTATATATTATATATTAAATTATATATATTTATATATTATATATTAAATTATATATATTTATATATTATATATTAAATTTTATATATTTATATATTTTATATAGATTAAATTAAATATATATTTATATATTAAATTAAATATATATTTATATATTTTATATATATTAAATTAAATATATAATATATAAATATATTATATATATTAAATATATTATATATATTTTATATATAATATATTTATATATTATATATATTATATATTTATATTTATATATAATATATATATTTATTATATATATTATATATAATATATATAATATATATAATTATATAAATATAAATATATATATAAATACATATAATTATGCGCCCGGCTAATTTTTATATTTTTAGTAGAGGTGGGGTTTCGCCATGTTGGCCAGGCTGGTCTCGAACTCCTGACCGCAGGTGATCCTCCTGCCTCGGCCTCCTAAAGTGCTGGGATTACAGACATGAGCCACCACACCTGGCAGGGCTAATTTTTTTTTTTTTTTTTTTTTTGAGACAGTGTCTTGCTCTGTCACCCAGGCTGGAGTGCAGTGGCGCAATCTCGGCTCACTGCAAGCTCCGACTCCCAGGTTTACGCCATTCTCCTGCCTCAGCCTCCCGAGTAGCTGGGACTACAGGCGCCCACCACCACGCCTGGATAATTTTTTTGTATTTTTAGTAGAGACGGGGTTTCACCATGTCAGCCAGGATGGTCTCGATCTCCTGACCTCGTGATCCGCCTGCCTCGACCTCCCAAAGTGCTGGGATTACAGGCATGAGCCACCGCGCCCGACCAATTTTTATATTTTTAGTAGAGGTGGGGTTTCGCCAGGTTGGCCAGGCTAGTCTCAAACTGCAGACCTCAGGTGATCCGCCTGCCTCGGCCTCCTAAAGTGCTGGAATTACAGGCGTGAGCCACCGCGCCCGGCTGGGCTGATTTTTTTTTTTTTTTTTTTGAGACAGTCTTGCTCTGTTGCCCAGGCTGGAGTGTAGTGGTGCGATCTCAGCTTACTGCAACCTCCGCCTCCCGGGTTCAAGCAATTCTCCTGCCTCAGCCTCCCGAGTAGCTGGGATTACAGGTGCACGCCACCACGCCCGGCTACTTCTTGTATTTTTATTAGAGACAGGGTTTCACCATGTTGGCCAGGATGCTCTCGATCTCTTGACCTTATGATTCACCGCCTTGGCCTCACAAAATACTGGGATTACAGGCGTGAACCACCGTGCCTGACCCTAATTTTTATATTCTTAGTAGAGATGGAATTTCACCATATTGGCCAGGCTGGTCTCGAACTCGTGACCTCGTGATCTGCCTGCCTCGGTCTCCCCAAGTGCTGGGATGACAGGTGTTAGCCACCATGCCCGGCCCCTCCGAAATTTCTTATAATGCACCGTCAGAAGAGTGGGCATTGTATGGAAACTGAGGCCCAGGGAAATGACTCTATCAGGCGATGAATCTTTTTTCCTACTTCACAGACATTGTGCAAGCAGGTCCCTCCACCCACGGGCGGCAGGAGTCATCCTTACCTCCATAATTTCCATAAAGACAGAAGGAGGAGAGACACCATCAGAAGGATGGCCAGGCTGGAAATTAAAATAAATTTGGACAGCTTTGGTTTGGGAGGCGTTGGTGTCTCTGCACAGGCATCTGAAACAAAACGAAAAGGCGGCTGTCAGTTTTCAACATGACGTGCGGCTGTACGTTTTCAACATGATGTTACATCTCATCCCTGACCACTCTCCCTCATTTTTTGGTGTTCGTTTTTTTTTTTTTCTTGGTTCTCGTTGTTTGTTTTTTGTTTTGTTTTTGTTTTTTGTAAATATTCGTGTCAGCAAATCTTTTACTTTTTTTTTTTTTTGAGACAGAACCTCACTCTGTTGCCCAGGCTGGAGTGCAGTGGTGCCATCTCAGCTCACTGCAACCTCCGTCTCCCGGACTCAAGCAATTCTCCTGTCTCAGCGTCCCGAGCAGCTGGGATGACAGGCACCTGCCACCACGCCCGGCTAATTCTTTGTATTTTTGAGTAGAGACGGGGTTTCACCATGTTGGCCAGGCTGGTCTCGAACTCCGGACCTCGTGATCCACCCACCTCGGCCTCCCAAAGTGCTGGGATCACAGGCTTGAGCCACTGCGCCCAGCCCAGTCTGGTATTTTTAATACAGTAATTCTCCTGCCTTAGCCTGCCGAGTAGCTGGGACTACAGGCATCCGCCACCACGCCGGGCTAATTTTTATATTTTTAGTAGAGATGGGCCTATTTTTTTTTTTTTAATGAATGTTAGTGTCAGCAAATTTTGATTCCTATGGAAAATATCCTGGAAAGAGACACCGTGTCTCTGGACGACAACGCATCCCACAGCCACCCCGAGGAAGTAAGGGCAGGTTCAACATGTAGCCTTCGGAGGCTTCTGGTTGCTGGAGGTGTTTACAGCATATGAGAGCTTGCTTTCGTGTGTTGGTGGCTGTGCTCATTAAATCATGCCCCCTGAAAACATACGTCGAAGGCTGGGCGCGGTGGCTCACACCTTTAATCCCAGCACTTTGGGAGGCCGAGGCGGGCGGATCACAAGGTCAGGAGTTTGAGACCAGCCTGGCCAATATGGGGAAACGCCATCCCTACTAAAAATACACACATTAGCCGGGCTTGGTGGTGCGTGCCTGCAATCCCAGCTACTTGGGAGGCTGAGGCAGGAGAATCACTTGAACTCGGGAGGCGGAGGTTGCAGTGAGCCGAGATCGTGCCACTGAACTCCAGCCTGGACCACAGACTGAGACTCCCTCTAAAAAAAATAAAAATAAAAAAATAAAAAATAAAAACATTTAATCAGGTGTGGTGGCGTGTACACTGTAATCCCAGCCACTCGGGAGGCTGAGGCGGGAGAATCGGTTGAACGTGGGAGACAGATGTTGCAGGGAGCCGAGATCGTGCCACTGCACTCCAGCCTGGGCACCATGAGAATGTTTCTCAAAAAAACAAAAGAAAGAAAACTCTCCCAAGTGAAAGCAGCCGGAGAATGAAACAAGGAGAGGAATTACTTTCAGATGGGGCCCTGGGGGATGACAGAAGGCTGAGCTTGCTCAGACACACCCTCCTGGGAAGGCAGGACACCCTCCCTCCCACCTCCCGGGAAGGCAGGACACCCTCCCTCCCACCTCCCGGGAAGGCAGGACACCCTCCCTCCCACCTCCCGGGAAGGCAGGACACCCTCCCTCCCACCTCCCGGGAAGGCAGGACACCCTCCCTCCCACCTCCCGGGAAGGCAGGACACCCTCCCTCCCACCTCCCGGGAAGGCAGGACACCCTCCCTCCCACCTCCCGGGAAGGCAGGACACCCTCTCTCCCACCTCGAAGGCAGGACACCCTCCCTCCCACCTCCCGGGAAGGCAGGACACCCTCTCTCCCAGCTCGAAGGCAGGACACCCTCCTTCCCACCTCCCAGGAAGGCAGTGGCTATGCCTACTCCAGCCTGGCGACAAGGCTATGGGACACTGCCGGGTAACAAGCATTACCCTGAATCTCGCCTCTCTGCCAGCACGTCACCTCTGACCAGTCGCTTGGGTATGTGTCTGGCCCATATACATCCTCCATAGCCTTCACCCTGACCCAGAAAGAGTAACACTTCTCGGCATCCAAGCCTTCTATGGTGACGTTGCAGGTATTTTCCTGTTTGGACTGGAGACACACACACACACACACACACACACAATGATTAGTGATGTAACCTGTCTGTCCAGAGTTTTCCTTCTGGAGGGTTCGCAGTCTCGCTGACTTCAAGAATGGAGCCGCGAGGCCGGGCACGGTGGCTCACGCCTGTAAACCCAACGCTCTGGGAGGCTGAGGCGGGTGGATCACCTGAGGTCGCGAGTTCGAGACCAGCCTGGCCAACATGGAGAAACCCCGTCTCTACTGATAATACAAAAATTAGCCGGCCATGGTGGTGTGTGCCTGTAATCCCAGCTACTTGGGAGGCTGAGGCAGGAGAATCGCTTGAACCTGGGAGGCGGAGGTTGTAGCGAGCAGAGATCGCACCACTGCACTCCAGCCTGGGTGACAGAGTGAGACTGCGTCTAAAAAAAAAAAAAGATGGGGTCTCACTCTGTTGCCCAAGCTGGTCAACAACTCCTGGGCTCAAGCAATCCTCCTGCCTTGGCCTCCAACAGTACTGGGATTACAGGCATGAGCCACTGTGCCTGGCCTGTATTTACTTTATTATTATTTTAATATATTATTTATTTATTTACTGAGACAGAGTCTTGCTCTGTTGCCCAGGCTGGAGTGCAGTGGTGCGGTCTCGGCTCACTGCAACCTCTGCCTCTCGGGTTCAAGCAATTCTTGTGCCTCAGCCTCCCGAGTAGCTGGGATTACAGGCACCACCATGCTCGGCTAATTTTTGTATTTTTAGTAGAGATGAGGTTTCACCACGTTGGCCAGGCTGGTCTTGAACTCCTGACCTCAGGTGATCCACCCACCTTGGCCTCCCAAAGTGCTGGGATTAAAGGTGTGAGCCACTGCATCCAGCCTGTATCTACATATCTTTACAGATATAAATGGATATAAAGATACAGATGAATGTTCTATTCTATGTATCAGTTTATACATATATAGTTTATATATGTTTGTAGATATATGTACCAATAAGATATCTCTATATGTATATTTATATATGTGTGTATATATAAGCTGTATATATAAGGTGTGTATATATAATTGTGTATATATAAGCTGTGTGTATAAGGTGTGTATATATCTATGTGTATAGAAGCTGTGTATATAAGATGTGTATATATGTGTATATATAAGCTGTGTATCTATATGTGTGTATATATGTGTATATATAAGCTGTGTATGTAAGGTGTGTATATTTGTATGTGTGTATATATGTGTATATATAAGCTGTGTATATTAGGTGTGTATATACGGGTGTATATATATGTGTACATAAGCTGTGTATATAAGCTCTGTATATATGTGTGTGTATATATATGTGTGTATATAAGGTGTGTATATATGTGTGTATATGTATTGTATATAAGCTGTGTGTGTATATATATATAAAGTTTGTGTATATATACATGTGTGTATATACATGTGTGTATATACATGTGTGTATATACATGTGTGTATATACATGTGTGTATATACATGTATATAAGCTGTGTATATAAGCTGTGTATATGTGTGTATGTGTGTGTATATACGGTGTGTGTATATGTGTGTATAAATATGTGTATATAAGCTGTGTATATAAGGTGCATATATATGTGTATATATACGTGTATATAAGCTGTGCACATGTGTGTGTATATATATGTGTGTATATAAGATGTGTATATACATGTGTATAAATATGCGTATATAAGGTATGTATATATGTGTGTGTATATATGTGTATATAAGCTGTGTATATGTGTGTATATATGTGTGTATATAAGGTGTGTGTATACGTGTGTATAAATATGTGTATATAAGCTGTGTATATAAGGTGCATATATACATGTATATATATGTGTATATAAGCTGTGTATATTATATATGTGTGGGTATATATATGTGTATATAAGCTGTGTGTGTGTATATATGTGTGTATATAAGATGTGTATATACATGTGTATAAATATGCGTATATAAGGTATGTATATATGTGTGGGTATATATATGTGTATATAAGCTGTGTGTGTGTATATATGTGTGTATATAAGATGTGTATATACATGTGTATAAATATGCATATATAAGGTATGTATATATGTGTGGGTATATATATGTGTATATAAGCTGTGTGTGTGTATATATGCGTGTATATAAGATGTGTATATACGTGTGTATAAATATGCGTATATAAGGTATGTATATATGTGGGTATATATATGTGTATATAAGCTGTGTGTGTGTGTATATATGTGTATATAAGATGTGTATATATGTGTGTATAAATATGCATATATAAGGTATGTATATATGTGTGTATATAAGCTGTGTATCTATATGTGTGTATATGCATGTGTATATATGTATATATAAGCTGTGTACACAAGGTACGTACATATGTGTGTGTATATGTGTGTGTGTACACACACATATAGGTAGATATACAGTCATGCATTGCTTAACGATGGGGACATGTTCTGAGAAATGCATTGTGAGGTGATTTCTTCATTATGAGAATATTCTAGAGTTTACTTACACACACCTAACTGGTCTAGCCTGCTGCACACCTAGGCTGTATAGTAAATTGCTCTTCAGCTACACACCCATACAGCACGTTACTGTACTGAATACTGCAGACAAACCTAACGCGAGGGTAAGTATTTGTGTATCTAAACATAGAGAAGGTACAGGAAAAATATGGTATAGAAGAAAATAATTGGGACAGCTGCATAGGACAGCTGTGTGATAATCATAGGAGACTACCGTGATACATGCAGTCTGCTGATGACCGAAAGGTCGTTAGGCAGCACATGACTGTGTGTGTGTGCCTGTGTGTGTCTGTGTGTGTCTGTGCATGTCTGTGTGTGTCTGTGTACCTGTGTTTGTGTGTCTGTGTGTGTGTGTGTGTAGAGAGACAGGTGTGTAGAGATACAGATAGAGATAGGACTAGAGGTAGACAGATAAAGAAATGATAGATAAATAGATAAAACAGAGAGATGACAGAGTTGATAGATGATACATAGATAGATGATAGAGAGATAGATAGATGATACATAGATGATAGAGCGATGAGAGAGAGATAGATGATACATAGACAGATGATAGAGAGAGAGATAGATGATACATAGACAGATGATAGAGAGAGAGATAGATGATACATAGACAGATGATAGAGAGAGAGATAGATGATACATAGACAGATGATAGAGAGAGAGATAGATGATACATAGATGATAGAGCGATGAGAGAGAGATAGATGATACATAGACAGATGATAGAGAGATAAATAGATGATACATTAGATAGATAGATAGATAGATAGATAGATAGACAAATAGATAGATAGAGAGACAGACAGACAGATGATACAGAGAAGTAGATAGATAGATGATACTTAGATAGATAGAGATGGATAGATGATGTATACATACATACATAGATAGATAAATACATAGATAAGATAGTAGATGGTAGAATAGAGATAATGGGTAGGTAGTTAGAGATGATAGATAGTTGAACTACATAGAGATAGGGATGATATATATAGAAGATTGACCGTACATAGATAGATAAAAGAGAGTTGGTAGATAAAATAGACATGGATAGAGCCATAGAGAGATAGATAGAACAAAGAGAGTTAATAGATAAAATAGATGAAAGATTGAAAGACAGAGATAGAGAGAGATAAAATAGAATGAGAGATTGAAAGACAGAGATAGAGATAAAATAGAATGAGATAGATGATAGATTGAAAGAGAGAGAAATTGATATAGATACATAGAGGTAGAGATAAAATAGAATGATATAGATAGATTGATAGATAGATAAATAGATTGATAGACAGACAGACAGACATATTATTGGTTCTCTTTCTCTGGAGACCCCTCAGAGACACAGAGAGAAACATGAAAAAGCCAAGCTGGACTAGAGCTCTCTGAGGAAGATACAGCAGAGTGGAATTCAGGAAGGTGTAGACAGAGGAGAGCGGGGTCTGATGAAACAGCGAATCCCACAGCCCGCACCTGCGGGACGCTCAGCCACCATCGCCCTGAGTCGCGGCCGCCCGGCTCACCTGCCACTCGGTGTCGAAGGGGCTCCGGTACTGAACCTCATAGAGGAGATCACCATAGGACAGGTCAGAGCACGTCACCGTCACTGCGTCCTGATGCCACGAAAATCTCACGTGCTTCGGGGAACTGGGTTTCACTGAGAAGAAGAAATAACGGAAGCGACGTCCCTCCTCTGTGAGCTGATTGTGACAGGCTGACCTCATCCCCTTTCTCTAGCCTGTACCCCTCCTCCCCTTAATACCTTATGGGTCTCGGGGTTCACCCGTCCTCATTACTTTTATAGGAGAAGCTTCCACCAGAGCTCCGAGAACCCGTAGGGTTGTGAAGGAACGAACTCTCTACAATTCTGCGGAAAATGTCCCGTGTGTCTGTTACGGGCTAAATTAAGTCCCCCACAAAAATATATGTTCAAATCCCAACTCCCCAGAAACTCAGAATGGAACTGTATTTAAAAATAGGATCCTTTAGAAGGCTGAGGCGGGTGGATCACCTGAAGTCAGGAGTTCGAGACCAGCCTGGCCAATATGCTAAAACCCCGTCTCTACTAAAAATACAGGCATGGTGGCGGGCGCTCGTAATCCCAGCTATTAGTGAGGCTGAGGCAGGAGAATCGCTTGAACCCGGGAGGCGGAGGTTGCAGTGAGCCGAGATTGAACCACTGCCCTCCAGCCTGGGTGACACAGCGAGACTGTCTCAAAAAAAAAAAAAAGGATCATTATAGATTCAGTTAGTTAGCATGAGGTCATACTGCAGAAGGAAGGGTTCTAAATGCGATGACAGGTGTCCTTCTCGGAGACAGAGGAGGAGACACAGACACAGAGGAGGAGGCCACGTGCAGATGCAGGCAGAGACTGGGGTGATGCGGCCACAAGCCCAGGGATGCCTGGAGCCACCAGGAGCTGAGAGAGGAAGGAAGGAGCCTCCCCTAGAACCCTGGAAGGAACTGAATATAATTATACCGGATGGAACAGTGGCCCCCAGAAACATCTGTCCACATCCTAAAGCCCAGGACCTGGAATGAGACCGGATTTGGAAATAGGTTCTCTGCAGATGTAATTAGGTGAAGGACCTTGAGGTGAGATGATCCTGGAGTAGGGTGTCCCCTAAATCTAATGACAGGTGCCCTTGTAAGAGACAGAGGAGGAGACACAGACACAGAGGAGAAGGCCACGTGGAGACGGAGACAGAGGCTGGAGTGATGCGGCCACAAGCCCAGGGACACCTGGAGCCCCCAGGAGCTGGGAGAGGCAGGAAGGATCCTCCCTTAGAACCTCCAGAGGGAATGCGGCTCTCAGACATCTCCATCTGAGACTCGTGGGCTTCAGAACTGGGAGAGAATAAATTTCTGCTGTTTTAAGCCTCCAGTTTGTGGTGACCTATTATAGCCCAGGAAACGCACCCAGTATCTATAAGTAATTTCACGAATAAAGAGTTCATAGTTCTCACCGGATTCTCAAAGAGATCCGTTTCCCCTACCTCTAAAAAATAAAAAAGTAAAAAAGAAACACAGACTTACAGAATTCTAGGATAAAGAATAAACATTTTGGAAACAGGGTTTCCCTACATTTGTCCCTCATTTCCTCACCCGAGACTTAACAGCCAGTTCTCAACGCACATAAGAAAACCAGCCTGGGCAACAGAGCAAGACCCTCTCTCTCAAAAAAAAAAAAAAGAAAAAGAAAATCCAGTGAGTGGGATGAGGATGAGAGGATATTTCCAGCTCACTGTGTGTGTGTGTGTGTGTGTGTGTGTGTGCGCGCGCGTAGGCAGGGCACCAGAGGGCATCTCTAATTAATTCCCTTATTTAATTTAATGAATTTATTTATTTGAGATGGAGTTTCACTCTTGTTGCCCAGGCTGGAGTGCAATGGCGCGATCTCGGCTCACCACAAACTCCGCCTCCCAGATTCAAGCGATTCTCCTGCCTCAGCGTCCCGAGTAGCTGGGATTACAGGCATGCACCACCAAGCCCAGCTAATTATGTATTTTTAATAGAGATGGGGTTTCTCCATGTTGGTCAGGCTGGTCTCGAACTCCCCACGTCACGTGATCCCCCTGCCTCGGCCTCCCAAAGTACTGGGATTACAGGGGAGAGCCACCGCCCTGGGCCTTATTTATTTTTAAATAATAAATTTATAAATCGCCCAGGCTGCAGTGCAGTGGCACCGTCTTGGCTCACTGCAGCCTCCGCCTCCCGGGTTCAAGCAATTTCCCTGCCTCAGCCTCCCGAGTAGCTGGGATTACAAGCGTGCGCCACCACGCCTGGCTGATTTTTTTTTTTTATTATTTTTAATAGAGACGGGGTTTCACCACGTTGGCAAGGCTGGTCTCGAACTCCAGACCTCAAGTGATCCGCCCGCCTTGGTCTCCCAAAGTACTGGGATTACAGGGGAGAGCCACCACCCTGGGCCTTATTTATTTTTAAATAATGAATTTATAAATCGCCCAGGCTGGAGTGCAGTGGCACCATCTTGGCTCACTGCAGCCTCTGCCTCCCATGTTCAAGTAATTCCCCTGCCTCAGCCTCCCGAACAGCTAGGATTACAGGCATGCGCCATCAGCCCGGCTAATTTTTTGTTTGTTTGTTTGTTTGTAGAGATGGGGTTTCACCATGTTGGTGAGGCTGGTCTCGAACTCCAGACCTTAAGTGATCCGCCCGCCTTGGCCTCCTATAGTGCTAGGATTACAGGCGTGAGCCACCGCTCCCCGCCTTTAATTCGTTCCCTTAAATCACAGTCTCCCAGGGTCATCTGGTCTCCCCACTGGGGGCAGATTCAATCCCCAACCAGTGTGCGTGTAAGAGGAAACTTCCTGGAAGGCCGGTTTCTTCCCACTTGGAGTCAGGAGCTGGGCACCGGGCTGCAGTGGTCCATGAGCTTGATTTTCAGAACTTACTGAAAGTAACTGAAGGTAAGGAGATGAAGGGGTACTGAAAAGTGTGCTGGGCTTGCTTTTCAATCGTTACGGTAATCATTGATCCCGCGACTTGCGAGAGCTTGCTTTTCAGTACTTATGGTAATCAGCTGAAGGAAGTACTGAAAAGTATGGTGAGCTTGCTTTTCAATAGTTACGGTGATCATTGATCCCGCGACTTGCGAGAGCTTGCTTTTCAGTACTTATGGTAATCAGCTGAAGGAAGTACTGAAAAGTATGGTGAGCTTGCTTTTCAATAGTTATGGTGATCATTGATCCCGCGACTTGCGAGAGCTTGCTTTTCAGTACTTATGGTAATAAGCTGAAGGAAGTACTGAAAAGTATGGTGAGCTTGCTTTTCAATAGTTATGGTGATCATTGATCCCGCGACTTGCGAGAGCTTGCTTTTCAGTACTTATGGTAATCAGCTGAAGGAAGTACTGAAAAGTATGGTGAGCTTGCTTTTCAATAGTTATGGTGATCATTGATCCCGCGACTTGCGAGAGCTTGCTTTTCAGTACTTATGGTAATCAGCTGAAGGAAGTACTGAAAAGTATGGTGAGCTTGCTTTTCAATAGTTACGGTAATCATGGATCCGGTTATTTGCATGAGCTTTTGTATTTATGGCAATAAGCTGAAGGAAGTAGTGAAAAGGATGCTGGGCTGCTTTTCAATAGTTACGGGAATCACTGATCCTGCGACTTGCTAGAGCTTGCTTTTCAGTACTTATGGTCATAAGCTAAAGGAAGTACGAAAAGCATGGTGACCTTGCTTTTCAATAGCTGCGATAATCGTAAATCCGGTAATTTGCATTGAACTTTTCAGTTTTTATAGTAATCAGCTGAAGGAACTACTAAAAAAGCGTGCTGAGCTTGTTTTTCAATTGTAACGGTAATCATCGATCCCGCGACTGGTATGAGGGTGTTTTTCAGTCCTTATAGTAATAAACTGAAAAGCATGGTGAGTTTGCTTTTCAATAGTTACGGTAATCATGGATCCGGTTATTTGCATGAGCTTTTGTGTTTGTGGCAATAAACTGAAGGAAGTAGTGAAAAGGATGCTGGGCTGCCTTTCAATAGTTACGGGAATCACTGATCCTGCGACTTGCTAGAGCTTGCTTTTCAGTACTTATGGTCATAAGCTAAAGGAAGTACGAAAAGCATGGTGACCTTGCTTTTCAATAGCTGCGACAATCGTAAATCCGGTAATTTGCATTGAACTTTTCAGTTTTCAGTATTTATAGTAATCAGCTGAAGGAACTACTAAAAAAGCGTGCTGAGCTTGTTTTTCAATTGTAATGGTAATCATCGATCCCGCGACTGGTATGAGGGTGTTTTTCAGTCTTTATAGTAATAAACTGAAAAGCATGGTGAGTTTGCTTTTCAATAGTTACGGTAATCATGGATCCGGTTATTTGCATGAGCTTTTGTGTTTGTGGCAATAAACTGAAGGAAGTAGTGAAAAGGATGCTGGGCTGCCTTTCAATAGTTACGGGAATCACTGATCCTGCGACTTGCTAGAGCTTGCTTTTCAGTACTTATGGTCATAAGCTAAAGGAAGTACGAAAAGCATGGTGACCTTGCTTTTCAATAGCTGCGATAATCGTAAATCCGGTAATTTGCATTGAACTTTTCAGTTTTCAGTATTTATAGTAATCAGCTGAAGGAACTACTAAAAAAGCGTGCTCAGCTTGTTTTTCAATTGTAACGGTAATCATCGATCCCGCGACTGGTATGAGGGTGCTTTTCAGTCCTTATGGTAATAAACTGAAAAGCATGGTGAGTTTGCTTTTCAATAGTTACGGTAATCATGGATCCGGTTATTTGCATGAGCTTTTGTGTTTGTGGCAATAAACTGAAGGAAGTAGTGAAAAGGATGCTGGGCTGCCTTTCAATAGTTACGGGAATCACTGATCCTGCGACTTGCTAGAGCTTGCTTTTCAGTACTTATGGTCATAAGCTAAAGGAAGTACGAAAAGCATGGTGACCTTGCTTTTCAATAGCTGCGATAATCGTAAATCCGGTAATTTGCATTGAACTTTTCAGTTTTCAGTATTTATAGTAATCAGCTGAAGGAACTACTAAAAAAGCGTGCTCAGCTTGTTTTTCAATTGTAACGGTAATCATCGATCCCGCGACTGGTATGAGGGTGCTTTTCAGTCCTTATGGTAATAAACTGAAAAGCATGGTGAGTTTGCTTTTCAATAGTTACGGTAATCATGGATCCGGTTATTTGCATGAGCTTTTGTGTTTGTGGCAATAAACTGAAGGAAGTAGTGAAAAGGATGCTGGGCTGCCTTTCAATAGTTACGGGAATCACTGATCCTGCGACTTGCTAGAGCTTGCTTTTCAGTACTTATGGTCATAAGCTAAAGGAAGTATGAAAAGCATGGTGACCTTGCTTTTCAATAGTTATGGTAATCGTGGATCCGGTGATTTGCATGAGCTTTTTAGTATTTATGGTAATAAGCTGAAGGAAGTACTAAAAAGCGTGCTCAGCTTGCTTTTCAATTGTTACGGTAATCAGGGATCCCGCGACTGGTATGAGCTTGCTTTTCATTACTTACGGTAACAAGCTGAAAGACGTACTGAAAAGCATTCAGAGCTTGCTTTTGAATTATTACGGTAATCATGGATCCGGCGATTTGCATGAGCTTTTCAGTACTTACGGTAATAAGCTGAAGGAAGTACTGAAAACTATGCTGAGCTTCCTTTTCAATAGTTACGGGAATCATTGATCCCGCGACTGGCTGGAGCTTGGTTTTCGTTACTTACAGTAATAAGCTGCAGGAAGTACTGAAAGGCATGGTGATCTTGCTTCTGAATAGTCAACGGTAATGATGGATCCGGCGATTTGCATGAGCTTGGTTTTCAGTCCTTGTGGTAATAAGCTGAAGGAAGTACTGAAAAGCATGGTGAGCTGGCTTTACAATACTTACGGTAATAAACCATCCAGCGACTTGCGGTGAAAACGGGGTGCGTCCCATTCCTGATGGAGAAATAGAGAATGTCGTCTCGCTGCTCTGCGTCTAGGAGGCACCCCGAAGTGTGACCTTCCTGGAGAAGGTAGTTGGTGCACTGGTCATAGGCCTCATCACCGTCGAATCTGTGGTTTAAAACGACGACCATTCAGCAACAAAACAAAAAAGCATGTCTTATTTATTTAGAGATGGGGTCTTGCTCTTGTCGCCCAGGTTGGAGTGCAGTGGCGCGATCCCAGCTCACTGCAACCTCCGCCTCCCGGGTTCAAGCAATTCTCCTGTCTCAGCCTCCTGAGTAGCTGGGATTACGGGCACCTGCCACCATATACAGCTAATTTTTGTAGTTTTACCGGAGACAGGGTTTCACCATGTTGGGGCCAGGCTGGTCTGGAACTCCTGACCTCAGGTGAGCCACACACCTTGGCCTCCCAAACTGCTGGAATGAGAGGTGTGAGCTACCACACCTGGCTTTTTTTTTTTTTTTCTAAGACGGTGTCTCGCTCTGTCCCTGAGGCTGGAGTGCAGTGGCACGATCTCGGCTCATTGCAATCTCTGCCTCCCGGGTTCAAGCGATTCTCCTGCCTCTGCCTCCTGAGTAGCTGGGATTACGGGCACGCACCACCACCCCCAGCTAATTTTTGTGTTTTTAATAGAGACGGGATTTCGCCATGTTGACCAGGCTGGTCTCGATCTCCTGACCTCAGGTGATCCACCCACCTCGGCCTCCCAGAGTGCTGGGATTACAGGCGTGAGCCACCGCGCCCGGCCGTTTTTTTATTTGTTTGTTTGTTTTTTGAGACAGAGTTTTGTTCTTGTTGCCCAGGCTGGAGTGCAATGGCGTGATCTCGGCCCACTGCAACCTCTGCCTCCCGGATTCAAGCGATTCTCCTGCCTCAGCCTCCCAAGTTGCTGGGATTACAGGCGCACGCCCCCGCGCCCGGCTAATTTTTTTGTATTTTTAGTAGAGACGAGGTTTCACCATGTTGGCCAGGCTGGTCTTGAACTCCTGACCTCAGGTGATCCACCCCCCTCAGCGTCCCAAAGTGCTGGGATAACAGGCATGAGCCAACACACCCCCTAAGAACTGCCCCTTTTACAGAGGAAGAAACTGAGCTGAATTCTGCAACTACGTGCAAAATCCAGCATTTTTTTTTTCTTTTTGTGAGGTTTTTGTTTTGTTTTGTTTTTGAGACAGTCTCGCTCTGTCGGCCAGGCTGGAGTGCGGTGGTGCAATCTCGGCTCACTGTGAACTCCGTCTCCCAGGTTGAAGCGATTCTCTTGCCTCAGCCTCCTGAGTAGCTGGGATTACAGGCACCTGCCGCCACGCCCGGCTAATTTTTGTATTTTTAGTAGAGTTGGGGTTTCACCATGTTGGCCAGGATGGTCTGGAACTCCTGATCTCAGATGATCCACCCACCTCGGTCTCCCAACGGTGAGTCTTATTTTCCAAATAACTTCGTTTTAAAATTTCCCTGTTCTGTACACTTTGCCGTTTATCTCTCTTTTGTTATCAAACTGAAGAATCATCCACCCATGACTAAATTTATTGGAAAAACCCTTCCTGCAATGTTCGCACGCATACTTCTGGGTGTCTAACTAAGCCAAACTAAAAATAAAAATAAAGTCACATCAGGGAGACACAGGGTTGGGGGTAGCCCCGGGTAAGGCTGTGGAATGTTTCAGAGACTGAGTCTTTCCCTCCCCGGCTGCCTAGCGGATAAGACTTCAGGTTCACCCAGAGCTCTGGGTGAACAAAACTCTCTGTTAATCTCCCGTGAAGAATCTAGGTGATTTTCAGTCCGGATGCCGTGGCTCACGCCTGTCATCCCAGCACTTTGGGAGGCTGAGGCAGGTGGATCACATGAGGTCAGGAGTTTGAAACTGGCCTGGCCAATATGGTGAATCACCATCTCTCCTAAAAATACAAAAATTAGCTAGGCCTGGTGGCAGGTACCTGTAATCCCAGCTACTCTACTCGGGAGGCTGAGGCAGGAGAATTGCTTGAACCTGGGAGGCAGAGTTTGCAGTGAGCCGAGATTGCGCCACTGCACTCCAGCCTGGGCGACAGAGCGAGAGTCCGACTCCAAATAAAAACAAACAAAAAAAAGAATGTAGGTGATTTTGAGAGTGAGTCAGCCGTCCCTTGGCAAGAAGGTTTGGGGCAATGAGATTGTGGTTGTGGGGAGGGCTGAGGCTTTCACAGAACAAACATTCCGGCTTGCACAGTCTGATGCTTTACACTTTTGTTCTCAAGCATTCCCAATCGCTGACGGCTCAGAAGAGCGATTTTGAGCCCCCCGGGCGTGGGGTTCGCTTTCTGGGGGCCACTTACCTGTAGTGGAAAGTCAGGTTGGTCCTGGAGTATTTGCTGGCATTCCATGTCACCTGCACGGTTTCTAAATTGAAGTAGATGATCTGAATCTGTACTCCTTCTGCTAGACACAGACGCATGAAGTTCACGGTGAGGCAACTCTTTTATTTTTTTTTTTTTTTAATTTATTTTTCTTTGTGAGACGGAGTCTCTCTCTGTCGCCCAGGCTGGAGTACAATGACACGATCTCGGCTCACTGCAACCTCCGCCTCCAGGGTTCAAGCGATTCCCCTGCCTCAGCCTCCCGAGTAGCTGGGATTACAGGCACCTGTCACCACGCCCGGCTAATTTTTTGGATTTTTAGTAGAGACAGGGTTTCACCGTGTTAGCCAGGATGGTCTCGATCTGCTGACCTCATGATCCACCCGCCTCGGCCTCCCAAAGTACTGGGATTACAGGCATGAGCCACCGCGCCTGACATATTGTATTGCATTGTATTGCATTGTATTGTATTGTTTTGTATTGTTTTGCATTGTATTGTATTGTATTTTTTATTGTATTGTATTGTGTGAGACAGACTCTCACTCTGTCGCCCAGGATGGAGTGCAGTGCCGCAATCTTGGCTCACTGCAACCTCCGCCTCCTGGGTTCACGCCATTCTCCTGCCTCAGCCTCCGGAGTAGCTGGGGCTACAGGTGCCCGCCACCATGCCTGGATAATTTTTTGTATTTTTAGTAGAGATGGGGTTTCACTGTGTTAGCCAGGATGGTCTTTATCTCCTGACCTCGTGATCCGCCCGCCTCATCCACCTAAAGTGCTGAGATTGCAGGTGTGAGTCACCGCACCCGGCTGCTTTTGTTTTTGTTTTTGTTTTTGCAAAAGGTAAGTTCACCCACTAGTGCCACGCACAGATGTAGCTGTATACATCAATCATGTATCCAGCGACACATCCCCTGTGGATACCTAAGGTGGCATCGGAAACTGTCCCCATCGATCCACCTTACTGTCTTTCTCAAAACACCACACACACCAACTTCAGAAATGGACCGGCCAGGTGCAGCGGCTCACGTCTGTAATCTTAACACTGGGAGGCCGAGGCGGGTGGATCACCCGAGGTCAGGAGTTCGAGACCAGCCTGGCCAACATGGTGAAACTCCGTCTCTACTAAAAACACAAAAAAATGAGCTGGACATGGTGGTGGGTACCTGTAATCCCAGCTACCTGGGAGGCTGAGGCAGGAGAATGGCTTGAACCCAGGAGGCAGAGGTTGTAGTGAACCGAGATCGTGTCACTGCACTCCAGCCTGGGTGACACAGCAAGACTCCCTATCAAAAAAAAAAAAAGAAAAGAAAAGAAATGGGCCAACCGTAAAGAAGACTTTCTGCGTTTGCTAGGAAGGTTGCATAGACTTCAGTAGGTTTGATGTTTCAAGAGGTCTGGGTTTGTAATTCCGAATGGGGACAATGGAAATATTTTAGGATTGAGCAAACATGTAATGATATTTTGGATAATGAAAGCCAAGTCTCTTTTTTTTTTTTTTTTGAGACAGAGTCTCGCTCTGTCGCCCACGCTGGAGTGCAGTGGTGCGATCTCGGCTCACTGCAAGCTTTGCCTCCCGGGTTCATGCCATTCTCCTGCCTCAGCCTCCCAAGTAGCTGGGACTACAGGCACCTGCCGCCATGCCCGGCTGATTTTTTGTATTTTTTAGTACAGACGGGTTTCACCGTGTTAGCCAGGATGGTCTCCATCTCCTGACCTCGTGATCCGCCCGCCTCGGCCTGCCAAAGTGCTGGGATTACAGGCGTGAGCCACAGTGCCCGGCCAAGTCTCTCACTGTCAAAGAAGTCAGTTACAGGTTTGGAAAGATGGGGTACAGTGAACCTTGTCATGTTGGGTTCTAAGTGGAGGTATCTGGAGGATAGATAGATAGAGATAGATAAATGGTAATGTTAGATAGATAGAATTATATAGATGATGATAGAAATAGTTAGACAGACACAGATAGATAGGGATGGGTAGGTAGATGGATGAATCAATGGACAGGTGGGTGTATAGGTGGAAGACAAGTGGATGGGTGGGTGGATGGGTGAGTGGATGGATGAATAAATGGATGAACAGATACACAGGTGAATGGGTGGATGAGTGGATGGATGCATGGATAGATGGATAGATGGATACGTAGATGTGTACATGGATGGGTGGATGGATGGATGGATGAGTGGATGAAAGTGTGGGTGAATGCATAGGTGGATGGATGGTTTGATGGGTGGGTGGATGGATGTGTTGGTGGATGGATGGATAGATGGATAAGTGGATGAAAGGATAGGTGGGTGGATGAGTGAGTCAATGGATGAATAAATGGATGAACAGATACATAGGTGAATGGATGGATGGATGCACGGATAGATGGATATGTAGATGTGTACATGGATGGGTGGGTGGGTGGATGGATGGGTGGATGGATGGATGGATGGATGGATGGATAAGTGGATAAAAGTGTGGGTGAATGCATGGATGGATGGATGTATTGGTGGATGGATGGGTGGATGGATGGATGGATGTATTGGTGGATGGATGGATGGATAAGTGGATAAAAGTGTGGGTGAATGCATGGATAGATGGATGTATTGGTGGATGGATGGATGGATGGATGGATGGATAAGTGGATAAAAGTGTGGGTGAATGCATGGATAGATGGATGTATTGGTGGATGGATGGGTGGATGGATGGATGGATGGATAAGTGGATAAAAGTGTGGGTGAATGCATGGATAGATGGATGTATTGGTGGATGGATGGGTGGATGGATGGATGGATGGATGGATAAGTGGATAAAAGTGTGGGTGAATGCATGGATAGATGGATGTATTGGTGGATGGATGGATGGATGGATGGATGGATGGATGGATGGATGGATAAGTGGATAAAAGTGTGGGTGAATGCATGGATGGATGGATGTATTGGTGGATGGATGGGTGGATGGATGGATGGATGGATGGATAAGTGGATAAAAGTGTGGGTGAATGCATGGATAGATGGATGTATTGGTGGATGGATGGGTGGATGGGTGGATGGATAAGTGGATAAAAGTGTGGGTGAATGCATGGATAGATGGATGTATTGGTGGATGGATGGGTGGATGGGTGGATGGATAAGTGGATAAAAGTGTGGGTGAATGCATGGATAGATGGATGTATTGGTGGATGGATGGGTGGATGGATGGATGGATGGATGGATAAGTGGATAAAAGTGTGGGTGAATGCATGGATGGATGGATGTATTGGTGGATGGATGGGTGGATGGATGGATGGATGGATGGATAAGTGGATAAAAGTGTGGGTGAATGCATGGATGGATGGATGTATTGGTGGATGGATGGGTGGATGGGTGGATGGATGGATGGATGGATGATAGATGGGTGGATGGGAGGATGGATAGATAACAGATGGGTGGATGGTGGATGGATGGATGAGTGAATGAAAGGTTGGGTGGACGGATGGCTGGGTGGGTTGATGGGTGGGTGAATGTATGAGTGCATGGATCGTTTGATAGATGGGTGGATGGATATATTAGTGGATGGATCAATGAATAATAGATGGATGGATAGTGGATGGATGGGTGATTAATGGGAAAAGATAGATGAGATACATTGATGGATAGATTAAAAATGAATATATCAATCAATCAATCAATAGATAAACACACACACGCACACATACAGTTCCTAGTTCTGGCCACCGAAAGCGCATATAAGCAGTGGATATTCCGGGAGCAATAAGTATACTTATTATTCATGTATTTACTTATAAATATGTTTCGTCCCAGCTACTTGGGAAGCTGAGGCAGGAGAATTGCTTGAACCCAGGAGGTGGAGGTTGCAGTGAGCCGAGATCGTGCCACCGCACTCCAGCCTGGGCAACAAGAGCGAGACTCCGTCTCAAAAAAAAAAAAAAGAAAAGAAAGAAAAGAAAAGAAGAAAGAAACCTCCACGCTCATTGTTTAAGTTTTACAAAATAAAGAGTGCCTGGTTGCAAAGGAAACCACAAACCAAAATACAACAAGAAGAGGGTGTTTAAATAATTACCTGCTCCTCCTTGCCCCAAAGCCATCCAGCCTCCCAGCAGAAAGACGGCAGCTCCCCGCAGCAGAACCAGCCGCCCCATGCCTGAAACAGGAGTGGAGAGTGAGGTCCTCAGGGGCCTACCAGGAACAGATCACTCATGACTCATAAGCAGAGGTCACCATCGATTTTAAAAAGTCAGAAAGGAAACTAGGGAAATGATTACAGGCAGGAAGCACAGTGACAGTTGATTTTCAAAGATACGCTGGTCAAGAACACACACACACACACACACACACACACACACACACAATCAATCCAGGATCAGGACTGCCACGCACACTGCTGAGCTGAGCCCTCCCCTTCCCTCCCCCTCCCCCATCTCCTCCCCCTCCCCTCCATTCCCTTCTCTCCCTCTCCCCTCCCCTGCATTCCCTCCCCTTTTTTCCCCCTCTCCTCCCCACTCCCCTCCGCTCTTCCCCTCCCCTCTCTTTCCTTCCTTTCCCTTCCCCTCCCCTTCCCCCCTCTCCCCTCCCCTTCCCCCCTCCCCTTTCCCCTCCCCTCCCCTCCCTTCCTTTCACTTCCCCTCCCCCTCCTCTCTCCCCTCCCCTCCATCCCCTCCCCTCCCTTCCCTTCTGCCTCTCACCCACCCCCTCCTCCCTCCCCTCCCCCTCCCACTTCCCTTTCCTCCCCTCCCCTCCTCCTCCCCACCTCCCCTCCCCTCCCCCACCCCCTCCTCCCTCCCCTCCCCCTTCCCTCTCCTCCCTTCCCTTCCTTTCCCTTCCCCTCCCCTCCCCCACCCCGCCCCCTCCCTTCCCATCCCCCTCCCATCCCCTCACCTTTTGTCCCCCTCCCTTCCCCCACCCCCTCCACCTATCCCCTCCCCTCCCCTCCCGTCCATGGATGGTGTATGGATGGATGGATAAGTGGATGAAATGGTGGGTGGATGGGTGCGTTGATGGAGTGGATGGATGGATAAATGGATGAACAGATACATAGGTGGATGGGTGGATGGATGCATGCATAGATGGATATGTAGATGTGTACATCCCCTCCCCTCCCTTCCCCTCCCCCTCTCCCCCCACACACTCCTCCCTCCCCTCCCCCTTCCCTCCCCTCCCCTCCTCCTCCTCCTCACCTCCCCTCCTCCTCCTCACCTCTCCTCCCTTCCCCTCCCCCCTCCCCCTACCCCCTCCTCCCTCCCCTCTCCCTCCCCCTTCCCTCTCCTCCCCTCCTCCTCCCCACCTCCCCTTCCTTTCCCTTTCTTTTCCTTTCTTTTTTTTGAGTTGGAGTCTTGCTCCCATCACAGAGGCTGGAGTGCAGTGGCACGATCTTGGCTCACTGCAACATCCACCTCCCAGGTTCAAGCGATTTTCCTGCCTCAGCCTCCTGAGTAGCTGGGATTACAGGCGCCCACCACCACGCCTGGCTAATTTTTGTATTTTTAGTAGAGAGGGGGTTTCACCATGTTGGCCAGGCTGGTCTCAAACTCCTGACCTCAGGTGATCGGCCCGCTTCAGCCTCTCAAAGTGCTGGGATTATAGACGTGAGCCACCGCACCTGGCCTGAGCTTTGCTTGAAAGCATATCACAGAGCAGCCTGGCCAACATGGCGAAACCCTATCTCTACTAAAAAAAAAAAATACAAAAATTAGCCGGGCGTGGTGGTGGGCACCTGTAATCCCAGCTACTCGGGAGGCTGAGATGGGGAGAATCGCTTGAACCCAGGAGGCAGAGGTTACAGCGAGCCAAGGTCACGCCATTGCACTCCAGCCTTGTTGACAGAGCGAGACTCTGTCTCAAAAAAGAAAAAAAAAAATGACATGCTAACTTTCTAAGCCCGGAATTCTTGCTCTCTGCTAAACGATGAGACTCGTGGATGAGTGTGCAGTTGTGTGGTCAGTGTTCTGTGATATACTCTGCACCCAAGCTGGGCTGGACATCCAGAGATTTCATAGTTCATCTGTCTTCAGACAAACGCAGAGTTCACCTTCGCCGCTGACCAGCTTCCCAGACCAAGGGACTCAAGCTTGTAGGCATTCTCCTCGTAACACCACAAACACTGTGATGGTAGCATATGCTGGGTAGATGGGGCCCCAGTTTAAGACTGTAGAGGGCCAGGCGCGGTGGCTCACGCCTGTCATCCCAGCACTCTGGGAGGCCGAGGCCAGAGGATCCCCTGAGGTCAGGAGTTCGAGACCAGCCTGGCCAACACGGTGAAACCCCGTCTCTGCTAAAAATACAAAAATTAGCCGGGCGTGGTGGTGGGTGCCTGTTATGCCAACTACTCAGGAAGCTGAGGCAGGAGAATGGCGTGAACACGGGAGGCGGAGTTGGCAGTGAGCCGAGATCGCGCCACGGCACTCCAGCCTGGGCGACAGAGCAAGACTCCGTCTCAAAAAAAATAAAAGTCTGGGCCGGGCACGGTGGCTCACGCTTGTCATCCCAGCACTTTGGGAGGCCGAGGCGGGCGGATGAGGTCAGGAGATCGAGACCATCCTGGCCAACACGGTGAAACCCCGTCTCTACTAAAAATACAAAAAAAAAATTAGCCGGGCGTGGTGGTGGGCACCTGTAGCCCCAGCTACTCCCAGCTACTCAGGAGGCTGAGGCGGGAGAATGGCGTGAACCCAGGAGGCGGAGGTTGCAGTGAGCCGAGAACGCGCCACTGCACTCCAGCCTGGGTGACAGAGTGAGACTCCGTCTCAAAATATATAAATAAATAAATAAATAAATAAAATAAAAGTCTGGAGAGAGCTGGTTGGAACAGACATGTCATCTTAAAAGATCTCGGCTCATGCCTGGAGATTCCTTGCGGTCAAAACACAAGTGTGCCAGGCAGAGCAGGTGATTCCTGTTGGCTGCCACCACTCCTTCGTACAAGCAAAGCAGAAGTGATTGTGGGATCTGTTTAGAGTTGCGGTTTGGGGACTTTCAGAGCACAAATGCAGGATCTTTCTCCAGTACGTGACTGAAAGAATTTTAGGTGTTCTTTTGCTTGACGGCAGGAAGATCGGATTAACCGTGAGTGACCAGTTTGAGACCGCTAACATTTGTTTTATGTATTTTTGAGGTGGAGAGTCTCCCTCTGTCACCCAGGCTAGAGTGCAATGGTGCAATCTCAGCTCACTGCAACTTCTGCCTCTTGGGTTCAAGCAACAGGCACCTGCCACCACACCTGGCTGATTTTTTGTTTTTCTGTTTTTGAGGGGTTATTTTTTGAGACGGAGTTTCTCTTGCTGCCCAGGCTGGAGTGTAATGGTGCAATCTCAGCTCAGTGCAACTTCTGCCTCTCTGGTTCAAGCAGTTCTCCTGCCTCAGCCTGCCGAGTAGCTGGGATTACAGGCACCTGCCACCACACCTGGCTACTTTTTTGTTTTTCTGTTTTTTTGTTTTTTGTTTTTTTGAGACGGAGTCTTGCTCTGTCACCCAGGCTGGAGTGCAGTGGTGTGATCTCTGCTCACTGCAAGCTCCACCTTCAGGGTTCATGCCATTCTCCTGCCTCAGCCTCCCGAGTAGCTGGGACTACAGGCGCCTACCACCACGCCCAGCTTATTTTTGTATTTTTAGTACAGACAGGGTTTCACCATATTAGCCAGGATGGTCTCGATCTCCTGACCTCGTGATCCGCCCGCCTCGGCCTCCCAAAGTGCTGGGATGACGGGCATGAGCCACTGCGCCCGGCCCAATGCTTTCATTATTGAGAGCTCTGAGCTCCATGGTTCATCATGGAAGAGATAAAATAATCCAAATAATGATACAGCGTGAAAGGTTAGATGACAACGTTGACCAGAATACCATGTCTCATGGAACCCTGTAGAGAGTAGGGGACAAGAAGGAAGTGTGAGCCTCAAGAACCATCTCCTGCCGGGCTCAGTGGTTCACGCCTGTCATCCCAGCATTTTGCGAGGCCGAGGCGGGAGGATCACCTGAGGTCAGGAGTTCAAGACCAGCCTGGCCAACATGGAGAAACCCCGTCTCTACTAAAAATACAAAAATCAGCCGGGTGTGGTGGCAGGTGCCTGTAATCCCAGCACTTTGGGAGGCTGAGGCGGGAGGATCACCTGACTTCTGGAGTTAGAGACCAACATGATGAAACCCTGTCTCCACTAAAAATAGAAAAATTAGCCGGGCATGGTGGCGGGCACCTGTTATCCCAGCTGCTCGGGAGGCTGAGGCAGGAGAATCGCTGGAACCCGGGAGGCGGAGGTTGCAGTGAGCCGAGATGGCACCACTGCATTCCAGCCTGGTGACAGGGCAAGACTCTGTCTCAAAAAAAAAAAAAAAAAAAAAAAAGAAGCATCTCTGCCCAGGACTCTCCACAACTTCTGCTTCTACAGTTGACAGAAATGGCTTCATTCGATACTCACTCAAGATACATTTGTTGAGGGTCTGTTATCTCCCAGGCACTGGGGAGGTGACAATAATATCACCTAGCTCAGACAGACAAAGTGATAATATACATAAAACATTGAGCATCGTTCTGAATTCAGCCCCCAATCAACGTCCACTGTTACTGCTGGACAGCAGATACTGTCGCATGCAAAGTAGGCAAGTCTGCAGAGACAGAGAAAGGAGGTTGGCCTAAAAACAGACAGGACTTGCTGCCCTCGTGAAGAACGCGTTCTGTAGGACGAGACGAAGCTTAAATAAGTACGTATGCCCTGGACATGGTCATGGTGAGTGCTGGGAAAAGGGGAAGTGGCCGGGCGCAGTGGCTCACGCCTGTAATCCCAATACTTTGGGAGGACGAGGCAGGTGGATCACCTGAGGCCAAGAGTTCAAGACCAGCCTGGACAACATAGTGAAACCCTGTCTCTACTGAAAATACAAACATTAGCTGGGTGTGATGGCGGGTGCCTGTAATCCCAGCACTTTGGGAGGCTGAGGCGGGAGGATCACCTGAGGTCAGGAGTTCGAGACCAACATGGTGAACCCCCGTCTTCACTAAAAATACAAATATGAGCCGGGCGTGGTGGCATGCACTTATAATCCCAGCTCCCCAGGAGGTTGAGGCAGGAGAATCACTTGAACCCGGGAGGCGAAGGTTGCAGTGAGCCAAGATCGCACCACTGCATTCCAGCCTGGTGACAGAGCAAGACTCCGTGTCAAAAAAAAAAGAAAAGAAAAAAAAAGGAAGCATCTCTGCCCAGGACCCTCCACGAGTTCTGCTTCTACAGGTGTCAGAACTGGCTTCATTCAACATTCATTCAAGATACATTTGTTGGCCGGATGCAGTGGCTCATGCCTGTAATGCCAGCACTTTGGGAGCCCGAGGTGGGTGGATCACCTGAGGTCAGGAGTTCGAGACCAGCCTGGCCAACATGGTGAAAGCCCGTCTCTACTAAAAATACACACACACAAAAATTAGCCTGGTGTAGTGGCAGGCGCCTATAATCCCAGCTACTTGGGAGGCTGAGGCAGGAGAATCACTTGAAACCAGGAGGCGGAGCTTGCAGTGAGCCAAGATCGAGCCACTGCACTCCAGCCTGAGCAACAGAGTGAGACTCCGTCTCAAAAAGAAAAGAAAAGCAGCCAGGCACGGTGGCTCACGCCTATAATCCCAGCACTTTGGGAGGCCGAGGTGGGCGGATCACAAGGTCAGGAGTCTGAAACCAGCCTGGTCAATGTGGTGAAACCCCGTCTCTACTAAAAATACAAAAATTAGCCAGGTGTGGTGGCAGGTGCCTGTAATCCCAGCTACTTGGGAGGCTGAGACAAGAGAATTGCTTGAACCCAGTAGGTGGAGGTTGCAGTGAGCCAAGATCGTGCCACTGCACTCCAGCCTAGATGACAGAGTGAGACTCTATCTCACAAAAAAGAAAAAAAAAAGAGAGAAAAAAAAGGAAAGGAAAAGGGAAGTGGAGGGGAAGGAAGGGCAGAGGCAGAACTGCTGATTTCTGTGGTCAGGAAGGTTTTCGGACTGAGGACCTTCAGGCGTAAAGGAAGAAGCCCCTAAACCCAGCCTTGGCATCTCACTTACCCAGGGGTTCTTGACCTCTACCCTCATGAGATTTTAGCTGGAGAATTCTTGGTTATGTGGGCTGTGTTATGCTTCATAGGATGCTGAGAAGTGTCCATGACCTCCACCCACTAAATGTCAGTAGCCCCTCCCAGCTCTTGCTGTGACAACCAAAAATTCCACTGAGGTTGCCAAGGGTTCCCTGGGGGGGTGAAATCACTCCTGATTGTAAATCGCTGCCATAGATAGATAGATAGATAGATAGATAGATAGATAGATAGATAGATAGATAGACAGACAGATATATAGACAGATACATAGCTACATAGAGCGATAGATAGATAGATAGATAGATACATAGAGCGATAGATACATAGATAGATAGATAGATAGATAGATAGATAGATAGATAGATAGCTACATAGAGCGATAGATAGATAGATAGATAGATAGATGATAGATATATAGATACACAGATACATAGATGAATGAATGGGTAGATATGACAGATAGATTAGATACATAGATAAATAACAGATTGATAAATAGATGATAGATAAATGGATAGATAGATACATAGATACATAGATGAATGGATAGATGTGACAGATTAGATAGATAGATGGATAGATGATAGACGATAGGTAGATACATAGATACAAAGGTAGATAGATGAATGAGTAAATAGATGATAGATAAGTGGGTAGATAGAGATTGATGATGGATAGATGATAGATAAATGGATAGATGAATGGATAGATATGACAGATTAAATAGATGGATAGATGAATAGATAGATTATAGGTAGATAGATACAAAGGTAGAAGAATGAGAGGCGGGTAAATAGATGATACATAAGTGGGTAGATAAATGATAGATAGACATAGATAGACAGATAGATATGACAGATGGATAGATAGATGATAGATAAATGGATAGATACATAGATGAATGGATAGATATGACAGATAGATTAGATACATAGACGAATAGATAGATGATAGGTAGATACATAGATACATAGATAAGTGGGTAGATAAATGATAGATAGATACATACATACATACATACATACATACCTGAATGAGTGGGTACATAGATAGATGATGGATGGATAGATAAATAGATGATAGATAGATAGATAAATGAATGGATAAATAGATGGATACACGGATGAGTGGAAAGATAGATGATAGATACATACATAGATATATAGATAAATGAATGGATAGATGACAGATAGATAGCTAGATAGATAGGCAAATGGATAGATACATGATAGGTAGATACATAGATACAAAGGTAGATCAATGAGTGGGTAGGTAGATGATAAGTGGGTACATAGATAATAGATAAATGAATGGATAAATGGATAGATAGATGGATGAATGGATAGATCATAGATACATAGAAACATAGATGAATGGATAGATGACAGATAGATAGATGAATGGATAGATAGATAAACATAGATAAATGTGGGCCAGGTGCGGTGGCTCACACCTGTAGTCCCAGCACTTTGGGAGGCCAAGGCAGGCGGATCACGAGGTCAGAAGATTGAGACCATCCTGGCGAACACAGTGAAACCCCGTCTCTACTAAAAATACAAAAAAAAAACAAAAAACAAAACTGGGTGTGGTGGCAGGCACCTGTAGTCCCAGCTACTTGGGATACTGAGGCAGGAGAATGGGTTGAACCTGGGAGGCGGAGGTTGCAGTGAGCCGAGATCACACCACTGCACTACAGGCTAGGTGACAGAGCGAGACTCCGTCTCAAAAAAAAAAAAAAGAAGCATAGGTAAATGAATGGATAGATAGATGACAGATAGATACATAGATGAATGGATAGATAGATGACAGATAGATGAATGGATAGACAGATGATAGGTAGATACATAGATGCAAAGGTAGATAAATGAATAGGTAGATAGATGATAGATATATAAATCCATCCATCCATACATACATAGATACATACATAGATGAATGAGTGGATAGATGATAGATAGATAGATAGATAGATAGATAGATAGATAGATAGATAGATAGATAGAATGGGCCAGGCGCGGTGGCTCACACCTGTAATCCCAGCACTTTGGGAGGCCGAGGCTGGCAGATCACAAGGTCAAGGGTTCGAGACCATCCTGGCCAACACGGTGAAACCCTGTCTCTACTAAAAATACAAAAATTAGCTTGGTGTGGTGGTGCATGCCTGTAATCCCAGCTACTCAGGAGGCTGAGGCAGGAGAATCGCTTGAACCCAGGAGGCTGAGGCTGCAGTCAGCTGAGATCACAACACAGCACTCCAGCCTGGCGAAACAGTGAAACTCTGTCTCAAAAAAAAAGATAGGTGGATAGATAGATAGATAGATGAATAGATGGATAAATGGTTAGATAGATGATAGATACATATATAGATAGAAAGGTAGAAGAATAGATGAATAGAAAAATGGGTAGATAGATGATATTAATAGATACATAGATAGAAGAATGGAGGGGTAGATAGATGATGGATGGATAAATAGATGGATACGTATATGGATGCATGGATAGATGAATGGATAGATGATAGATACATACATAGATGATAGAATGGATTGCTAGATAGATGAATAGACAGATAAGTGATTAGATAGATGATAGATACATAGATAAATAGATTAATGAATGGGTAGATAGGTGATAGATAGGATAAATAGATGAATAAATGGATAAATCGTTAGACGATAGATACATAGATAGAAAGGTAGAAGAATGGATGAATAGATGGATAAATGGATAGATGATATTAATTGATATGTAGATAGAAGTATGGATGAATAGATAGATGAATGGATGGATAGATAAATGATAGATGAATGATAGATAGAGAGAGAGAGAGAGAGAGAGAGAAAGAACACAAGATAAAGAGAATTTCTCACGCTAAGTCAGGGTTTCTCAACTTTGAAGCTATTTCCGCCCAGAATATTCTCATCTGCGTCATTCTCTGCTGTGAGGCCGTCCTGTGCATTGGGGGATGTGGGGCAAACGTCTAGACCATACCCAGTAAATGTCAGCAGTATCCCCCACCAAGTCATGACAAGCAAAAACGTCTCCATCCTTTTCCAAATGTCCACTGAAAGTTGAGAGAGAGACCTCCCTTCCTCTCCCGTCCCAACCGTCCATTGTCCCCAGCACCACCCCAGGGTCACTGGAGCTTCCAGCTCTTCTCCAAATGCCTTCTGGGAGCTGTGATTTCAGGAATTTTACGCAACAAGAGGAGACAATTGTAGGCTGATAACAAGGGGAGACCTGCGGGCCACAGAGGCCAATCCAAAGTCAAACTAGACAACCAGGGTTCACCTTAGTTCTTCTGAGACTCAGGAATTGTAATCTGGAGAAATGGGTCTTTCATGGAGACAGAAACACATGGTTCCTGAAAATGGATTATTACAGCTACTCAGCTCAATTAAATTTAAAAAAAGGAGTATTTGCTCTTGGAGAAACCCGTAATGCATGATGAGAAACTTGGAATACATCAAGTTCCCTTGCACCTCCTTGTCAATTACTAAGCCCGTCTCCCCCAGGGTTCACCTTAGTTCTTCTGAGACTTAGTAATTGTAATCTGGAGAAATGAGTCTTTCATGGAGACAGAAACATGTGGTTCCTGAAAATGGATTATTACAGCTACTTAGCTCAAATTAAATTTAAAAAAAGGAGTATTTGCTCTTGGGGGAACCCGTAATGCATGATGAGAAACTTGGAATACATCAAGTTCCCTTGCACCTCCTTGTCAATTACTAAGCCCGTCTCCCCCGCACTTCATAGCTCCTTCCACTGAAACGCAGAATGAAAGACACGACTCTCGGAAGGGTGATACCGTGGGAAGAACACACTTGCTGGAGTTGGGCGAAAAAGATGAACTGCCAGGTGTGTTTGTTTTTTTCTTTGTTTTTGAGATGGAGTCTCACTCTGTCACCCAAGCTGGAGTGCAGTGCCTCAATCTCGGCTCACGGCAACCTCCACCTCCTGGTTTCAAGCAATTCTCCTGCCTCAGGCTCCTGAGTAGCTGGGAGCACAGGCACCCACCAACATGCCCAGCTAATTTTTGTATTTTTAGTACAGACAGAGTTTCACCATGTTGGCCAGGCTGGTCTCAAACTCCTGACCTCAGGTGATCCACCCACCTCAGCCTCCTAAAGTGCTGGGATTACAGGCATGAGCCACCATGCCCGGCTGCCAGGTGTTATATGTAAAGTTTCAGTGCCACAAAAGGAATAGCACTCAAATATAAAATTTTCTTTTTAATTCTCAGCAAGGCAAGGTACTTCTATAGAAGGGTGTCCCGTACAGATGGAACAATGGCGAGTGCACAGCTGGACAAGGGAGGGGAAGGGGTTCTTATCCCTGACGTACGTGGCCCCTGTGCTGTGTCGTTCCTCTGTTGGCTAGGGTTAGACCGCACAGGCTAAACTAATAACGATTGGCTAATTTAAAGAGAGTGACGGGGTGAGTGCTTTGGGGGGAGTCAGGGCAGAGCAGATAGCAGGTAATCGGAATGAGTCAGGGTGGAGCAGGTGATCGAAAAAGTTTGCTTTACAAGGAAGTTAAAAAGTACAAGGCAAACGATTGAACATACTAACATATTAACTCTTTGAAAAGAAACTTAGAACTCATATCTAATACGGGGAAATTCGTCAGCCACTTCAGTGCTCTGGCTCTTCCCTTTACAAGGGTATACGTTTGGGGGCATTAAGGTCTGAAGGGGCAGGCAAAGCACGTCCTCCTTTCTGGACTCCAGAGTGGAAACTTATTCTACGCACGTTCTGAAGGTCATCCTTGTCTGTCATGCAGATGACACACACCCAACTGCCCCGCTTCCTTTTTCTTCATCATCTTTATCCCAAACCACAAACCAATATTCTGTTGTTTGTGTTTCACAATAGCAGGCATGGACAATGAGTCAGCTGGGAGGAAAACAGGAGGATGGCGGCCATCAAACATCTCTTCCAATGCAGCTCAACATGGAACAGCTGCTCTAAGAAGGCCTTTCTAATTTCTTCCATAGATTGCTTTTTACTAATCCTGAGTGAGGGGATTGTTTTGGTTATCAATTGTCATGTGACACGTTAACCTGGAAACATAGAGGCATTGAGGAACTCCAACTTGTTGTTATGTGGTGTGATTCTGAGGGCTGACAGGGCTCAGCTGGGAGGTTCTTCTGCTCCATGTGGTGTTGACTGGGGCTGTAGGAAACTGGAGGATTGATTGGGCAGGTGTGTTCTAGTTGGTTCAATCACATGTCTTGTAGCTGGGCTGAAGTTCAACTGAGGACTTGACTTGGGCTGTGTCTATCTGCTGGCTTAATGGATCCAGAACATTCTAGATGGCTCACTCACATACCTGGAAGCTGGGCTGTGTGTCAGCTGACTTGGGCTGTACCTATCTGCTGGCTTAATGGATCCAGAACATTCTAGATGGTTCCTTCACATACCTGGAAGCTGGGCTGAGTGTCATCTGATCGTGCTTAACTCAGGCCGTATCTATCTACAAACTTAATACGTCCAGAACATTCTCAAGGGCCCATTCATTTGGAAGCCCACCTGGAGGCTGAGTGGAAAGTCAGCTGAGAGCTTGGCTTGGACCCTATCTATCTGCAAACCTCAGAACATTCTCAAGGGCCCATTGATTTGGAAGCTCACCTGGAAGCTAGGCAGGTCAGTTGAGAGCTAGACTTGGGCTGTATCTATCTATGTGCAGACTTACTTGGTGCAGAATCTTCTGGATGGTTGACTTACATATGTGGAAGCTGGGCGGAGACTCAGCCCATTTGTGCTGGAAGGCTGATAGAACCAGAACATTCCGGAAGGTTCGCTCACATGACTTTCATTTCCACCCCATTCTATTGGCCAAAGCAAACCATGGGTTAGCCCAGACTCAATGGAAGACAAAGTGTACTCCAGCTCTCCTGGGGGTTTGGGAAAAGGGCTCTGTGAAGCATTTGCACCCACCTTTCTTTCGCCGCAATAGGTACCTCCTTTAAACAAAGTCTACTGGCAGGGCAGGGTGGCTCACGCCTGTAATCCCAGCACTTTGGGAGGCCGAGGTGGGTGGATCACCTGAGGTCAGGAGTTCAAGACCAGCCTGGCCAATATGGTGAAACCCTGTCTCTACTAAAAATACAAAAATTAGCCTGACGTGATTGGGGGCGCCTGTAGTCCCAGCTACTTGGGAGGCTGAGGCAGGAGAATCACTTGAACCCGGGAGGTGGAGGTTGCAGCGAGCCAAAATCAAGCCACTGCACTCCAGCCTGGGCAACGGAGTGAGACTCCATCTCAAAAAAAAAGAAAAGCAGCCGGGCGCGGTGGCTCACACCTGTAATCCTCGCACTTTGGGAGGCCGAGGTGGGCGGATCACAAGGTCAGGAGTTTGAGACCAGCCTGGTCAATGTGGTGAAACCCCATCTCTACTAAAAATACAAAAATTAGCCCGACGTGATTGGGGGCGCCTGTAGTCTCAGCTACTCGGGAGGCTGAGGCAGGAGAATCACTTAAACCCGGGAGGCGGAGGTTGCAGCGAGCCGAGATTGCACCACTGCACTCCAGCCTGGGTGACAGAGCAAGACTCCATCTCAAAAAAGTAAATAAATAAAATTTAAAAATTTTTTTTAAATTTTTTTTTAAAAAATTTTTTAAATTACATAAAAATTAAAAAAATAAAATACAGGCTAGTGTTATTTCAAAAAGAAGAAAAAAACTTCATTCTCGGCTTTAACTCAAGATTCGGTCTCCTCATCGCCAGGGTAAAGCCTCAACCTTAAATGTCAGACACTTTCTGTATTGAATTGAGTCAAAATGTACATTGTGAGGTGATCTCTTATCTCTAGCTGTTTCTGTTTCGAAAAATCTGCCAGACCAGCTGAATCTAATCATGAAAAAGAAATAGGGGCTTGCTGCCGTGAGCAGTGTGGTTTCCTATCAGATTAAGTGCCGAGCCAAAGCCAATTGACTCCACCTTGCTGTGAGGATTCCCCTCCCCGTCCCAACCCTCCATTGTCCCCAATGCCCCAGGGACACCGGAGCTTCCAGCTCTTCTCCGGTTGACTTCTGGGGGCTGTGATTTCAGGAATTTTACACAGGAAGCGGAGACAATTGTAGGCTGATAACGAGGGGAGACCTGCCGGCCGCAGAGGCCAATCCCAAGTCAAAATACACAACCAGGGTTCACCTTGGTCCTTCTGAGACTGAGGAATTGTAATCTGGAGAAATGGGTCTTTCATGGAGACAGAAACGTGTGGTTCCTGAAAATGGATTATTACAGCTACTCAGCTCAATTAAATTTAAAAAAAGGAGTATTTGCTCTTCAGGGCAACCATAACAGAAGGGTTTCCCCACTCCAGCAGAGGGAACGGTTATATGCATAGTACTGCAGTGTTTTATTTTATTTTATTTTATTTTTTGAGGCAGAGTCTTGCTCTGTCACCCAGGCTAGAGTGCAATGGTGAGATCTCGGCTCACTGCAACCTCCGCCTCCTGGGTTCAAGCGATTCTCCTGCCTCAGCCTCCTGAGTAGCTGGGAGTACAGGTGCCCGCCACCACATCAGGCTAACTTTTGTATTTTTAGTAGAGACGGGATTTCACCATGTTGGCCAGGCTGGTCTCGAACTCCCGACCTCACGATCCACCCGCCTTGGCCTCCCTAAGTGCTGGGATGACAGGCGTGTGCCGCCGCGCCCGGCCACAGCAGTGTTTTATAGCACAGGATGATGCTAGGAGTCTGTTGTGATTTCATTTGTTTGAGGCAAGATTTTGTTCTGGGCTGGGTACAGCCAAGAACTGTACTACTACACTCCAGCCTGGGCAACAGAGCGAGAATCCATCTCAACAAAAAATAATAAATAAATAAATTGATATATGAATTGTCAGAAGGGTGGGTGGAGGGAGGAAGGGAGGGAGGGAGGAGTAGATGAATGGATAGATTGATGGATGGATGGGTAGATGGATAGGTAGATGAATTAATGGATGGATGAACAGATGGATAGATGAGTGGGTGGATGAATAGATGGGTTGGTAAATGGATGGATGGATAAATGCAAGAGTGGGTGGATGGATGGGTGGATGGATGGATGGTTAGATGGGTTGGATGAATAGATGGGTTGGTGGATGGATGAGTGGATACAAGAATGGATTGAGGAATGGATGGATGGGTGGGTGAATGGATGGATGGATGGATAAATGAATGGGTGGTTGGTGGGTGGGTGGATGGATGGATGGATGGATGGATGGATGGATGAGTTGGTGGGTGGGTGGTTGGATGGATGGATGGATGGATAAATGGATGGGTGGGTGCATGGGTGGATGAATGGATAGATGGGTGGGTGGATGGATGGATGGATGGATGGATGGATGGATGAGTTGGTGGATAAATAGATGGGTTAGTGGATGGATGGGTGAATGGATAAATAGATGGATTGAGGAATGGGTGGATGGATGAATAGATGGGTGAGTGGGTGGATGGATGGATGGATGGATAGATGGATGGATGGGTGGATAGAAGAGTCAGTGGATAAATAGATGGGTTGGTGGATGGATGGATGGATGGATGGATGGATGGATGGATGGATACATGAGAGGATGGATGATCTATCTATTAGACAGATGGGTTGGTGGATGGATGGGGGCATGAATGGATGGATGGATTGAGGAATGGGTGGATGGATGGATGGATGGATACATGAGAGGATGGGTGAGTGGGTGGGTGGGTGGATGGATGGATGGATACATGAGAGGATGGGTGAGTGGATGGATGGGTGGATGGATGGATTGAGGAATGGGTGGATGGGTGGGTGGACAGATGAATAGATAGGTGAGTGGGTGGGTAAATGGATGGATGGATGGATAGATGGATGGATGGATGGATAGATTAGTCGGTAGATAAATAGATGAGTTGGTGGATGGATGGGGGTATGGATGAATTGGATGGATGGATGGATGGACTGAGGAATGGGTGGATGGATGGATGGATGGATAGATGGATGGATGGATGGATGGATACATGAGAGGATGGGTGAGTGGATGGGTAAGTGGATGGATAGATGGATGGATGGATGGATACATGAGAGGATGGGTGGGTGGATGGGTAGATGAGTGGATGGATGGATGGATGGATGGATGGATACATGAGAGGATGGGTGAGTGGATGGATGGGTGGATGGATGGATTGAGGAATGGGTGGACAGGTGGGTGGACAGATTAATAGATAGGTGAGTGGGTTGGTTAATGGATGGATGGATGGATAGATGGATGGATGGGTGGATAGATTAGTCAGTGGATAAATAGATGAGTTGGTGGATGGATGGGGGCATGGATGGATGGATGGATGGATGGATGGATTGAGGAATGGGTGGATGGATGGAAGGATGGACGGATGGATAGATGGATGGATGGATGGATACATGAGAGGATGGGTGGGTGGATGGGTAGATGAGTGGATGGATGGATGGATGGATGGATGGATGGATGGATGGATAGATGGATAGATACATGACAGGATGGGTGAGTGGATGGGTAGGCGGATGGATGGATTGAGGAATGGGTGGATGAGTGGGTGAATGTGTAGATGGGATGGGTGAGTCCACAAGTCTTGCTCACCTCCCAGCTGAGAATATGTGTCCTACTTTATTTGGTCTATAGACAATGCTTAATTCTTGGACCCACAGAAGAGTGTCACGCCAACACTCCCCCATCTCATGCCATCCATAGGTGAGATATCCTCTGGCCACTGAAGGGGCCTCTGACATCTATATTTTTTTTCCAGAAGCTCAGATCCGTTCCCAGACAAAATCATAAAACTCTTAACAAACATTATAATGATGGATGGATGGATGGATGGATGGATGGATGGATGGATGAATGGGTGGATGGATGGATAGATGGGTGAGTGAGTGGGTGGGTTGATGGATGGATGGATATTACTATTATTTTATTTATTTATTTTTGAATTGGAGTCTCACTCCATTGCCCAGGCTGGAGTGCAATGGCATGATCTCGGCTCACTGCAACTTCCACCTCCTGGGTTCAAGTGATCCTCCTCCCTCAGCCTCCCAAGTAGCTGGGATTACAGGCGTGCACCACCAGGCCCGGCTAATTTTTTTATTTTTGGTAGGGATGGAGTTTCACCATGTTGGCCAGGCTGGTCTCGAACTCCCGACCTCAGATGATCGACCCAACTCGGCCTCCCGAAGTGTTGGGATTAGAGGCACAAGCCACTGCGCCCGGCCCTATTCCTTTATTGTTATAAAATAATAATAATAATGTAATTAAGTAAATGGTCCTTCACTTCTCTGTTCAACCATTTTCCTACCCTTGATTTACCATCAACTGCCTTTTTTTTTTTTTGGAAAAGTGTGGAGTTATTCCAAAGAAAACCTCCTATAAGTAATGTGTAAACATCGTGACCAGAAATCCTGGAGATGCACGAAGGCAACTACAAAGACTATGAAGGGAAACTACAGAAGTGGTTTTCTTAAAAAAATATACAGGCTATTTTTAGAGTGTTTTTAGGTTTAGAGCAAAATTTGCAGAAAGTACAGAAAGTTCTTTTTTTTCTTTTTTTTCCTTTTTTTTTTTTTTTCGAGACGGAATATCCCTCTGTCATCCAGGCTGGAGGTCAGTGGTGCGATCTTGGCTCACTGCAAGCTCTGCCTCCTGAGAATGGTTCATGCCATTCGCCTGCCTCAGCCTCCCGAGTAGCTGGGACTACAGGCGCCCGCCACTACGCCCAGCTAATTTTTTGTATTTTTAGTAGAGACGGGGTTTCACCGTGTTAGCCAGGATGGTCTCGATCTCCTGACCTCGTGATCCGCCCGCCTCGGCCTCCCAAAGTGCTGGGATTACAGGCGTGAGTCACCGTGCCCGGTCAGAAGTGGTTTTCTTAAAAAATATATACAGGCTATTTTTAGAGTGTTTTTAGGTTTAGACCAAAATTTGCAGAAAGTACAGAAAGTTCTTATATATCCTCTCCCCAACTCACAGCTTCGTCTATGGTGAACACCCTGCCTCAGCTTGGTGTGTTTGTTACAATCCATGAACTAATACTGATATATTATGAACGAATAGTCAATAACAGTTCATATTAGAGTTCTTTTTTTTGAGACAGAGTCTCGCTCTGTCACCCAGGCTGGAGTGCAGTGGCGCGATCTCGGCTCACTGCAAGCTCCGCCTCCCGGGTTCACGCCATTCTCCTGCCTCAGCCTCCCGAGTAGCTGGGACTACAGGAGCCCGCCACCACGCCCGGCTAAGTTTTGTATTTTTAGTAGAGAGGGGGTTTCACCGTGTTAGCCAGGATGGTCTCGAACTCCTGACCTCAGGTGATCCACCCACCTCAGCCTCCCAGTGCTGGGATGACAGGCGTGAGCCACCACTCCCAGCCCATGTTAGAGTTCTTTGTTGCTGTTGGCCGGGCGCGGTGGCTCACGCCTGTCATCCCAGCACTTAGGGAGGCCGAGACGGGTATATCACGAGGTCAGGAGATTGAGACCATCCTGGCTAACATGGTGAAACCCCATCTCTACTAAAAATACAAAAAAAATTAGCTGGGCGTGGTGGCGGGCGCCTGCAGTCCCAGCTACTCGGGAGGCTGAGGCAGGAGAATTGCTTGAACCCGGGAGGTGGAGCTTGCAGTGAGCTCAGATCGCGCCACTGCACTCCAGCCTGGGCGATAGAGCGAGGCTCCATCTCAAAAAAAAAGAGTTCTTTGTTGCTGTTGTAAGTTCTGTGCGTTTGGACAAACAGCGACATTGGATCGACCATTATACGATCATACGGAGGAGTTTCACTGCTCTAAAAATCCCCTGAGTTCTACCTGTTCATTCCTCCCTCCCTGACACCTCTGGCCACCCCTGATCATCTTACTGTCTGCATAAGTTTGCTTTCTTTTTCTTTTCTTTTCTTTTCTTTTTTTTTCTGACACAGAGTCTCACTCTGTCTCCCAGGTTGGAGTGCAGTCGCGCGATCTGGGTTCACCGCAACCTTTGCCTCCCAGGTTCAAGCGATTCTCCTGCCTCAGCCTCCCGAGTAGCTGAGATGACAGGTGCCCGCCACCACGCCCGGCTGATTTTGTGTTTTCTGTAGAGACGAGGTTTCCCCATGTTGGCCAGGCTGGTCTCGAACTCTCGACTTCAGGTGATCCACCCACCTCGGCCTCCCAAAGTGTTGGGATGACAGGCGTGAGCCACCGTGCCTGGACAGTTTTGCCTTTTCTAGAATGTCTTATAGTTGCAGCCATAGTCTGTAGCCATCTCAGACTGACTTTCTTTTTTCATTCAATGGGTTTTTGTTTGTTTGTTTGTTTGTCTTTTTGTTTTTTTTGAGACAGAGTCTCACTGTGTCGACCACGCTGGAGTGCAGTGTTGTGATCTTGGCTCACTGCAATCTCCACCTCCCGGGTTTAAACGATTCTCCTGCCTCGGCCTCTGGAGTAGCGGGGATTACAGACACCTGCCACCACGCCCGGCTAATTTTGGTATTTTTAGTAGATATGGGATTTTAGTAGATACTAGCGTAGATGTTTAGTAGATGTTGGTCAGGCTGGTCTCGAACTCCTGACCTCGTGATCCGCCCGCCTCGGCCTCCCAAAGTGCTGGGATGACAGGGGTCAGCCACCGCGCCCGGCCTTCTTTCAATGTTTCACACCATCCCTCACACCCAACCACAGTCCCCTGCTACCTCTGCCAATACCCTATTCATGAGTGATCCATGGTTATCCAACCATGGGGGCAGAAAAAAATGGTGTCACATTGACTTCTGACCCTCCAGGGATCCCTCAGAGCACAAAGTTTGCCATACTGTCTGTTTGTAGAGAAGTTCAGGTTTAAAGAAAAATTGAGCAGGGGCCGGGCGTGGCGGCTCACGCCTGTGATGCCAGGACTTTGGGAGGCCGAGGCAGGTGGATCACCTGAGGTCAGGAGTTGGAGACCAGCCTGGCCAAAATCACTAAGCTAAAGAGAAAATTCAAGCTAGGAGGTACTCAGGGCAAATCTGCCTCCGTTTCTATAAAAAGTCATCCCTCTGCTCACGGAGATAGATGCATATTCTGATTGCCTGCTTTTGAGAGGCTTATCAGAAACTCAGAGGAATACAGCCATCGGTCTCCCACCTACCTCGGACCTGGGAGCCCCCTGCTTGCTTTAAGTCATCACTGCCTTTCTGCACAGAACCAGTGTACTTCTTACATATATTAATTCACATCTCATGTCTGCTTAAAATGCATAAAACAAACGCCGGGCGCGGAGGCTCACGCCTGTCATCCCAGCACTTTGGGAGGCCGAGGCGGGTGGATCACCTAAGGTTAGGAGTTCAAGACCAGCCTGCCAACATGGCAAAACCCCGTCTCTACTAATAATACAAAATGTAGCCAGGTGTAGTGGCACATGCCTGTAATCTCAGCTACTCGGGAGGCTGAGGCAGGAGAATGGCTTGAACCCTGGAGGCGGAGGTTGCAGTGAGCCCAGATCACGCCACTGCACTCCAGCCTGGGCGACAGAGAGAGACAACATCTCAAAAAAGAAAAAAAGTATAAAACCAAGCTGTAAGGCCGGGCGTGATGGCTCACGCCTGTAATCCCAGCACTTTGGGAGGCCGAGGCGGGTGGATCACCTGAGGTCAGGAGTTCGAGACCAGCCTGGCCAACATAGTGAGACCCTATCTCTACTAATAATACAAAAATTAGCCAGGCGTGGTGGTGCATGCCTGTAATCCCAGCTACTCAAGAGGCTGAGGCAGGAGAATCGCTTGAACCCGGGAGGCAGAGGTTGCAGGAAGGCGAGATCATGTCACTGCACTCCAGCCTGGGCAACAGGGTGAGACTCTGTCTCAGGAAAAAAAAAAAAAATGGCCAAGTGCGGTGGCTCCAGCCTGTAATCCCAGCACTTTGGGAGGCCAAGGCGGGTGGACTGCGTGATGTCAGGAGTTCAAGACCATCCTGGCTAACACGGTGAATCCCCGTCTCTACCAAAATACAAAAAATTAGCCGGGCATGGTGATGTGTGCCTGTAGTCCCAGCTACTCAGGAGGCTGAGGCAGGAGAATCACTTGAACCCAGGAGGCAGAGGCTGCAGTGAGCCAAGATCGTGTCACTGCACTCCAGCCTGGGCAACACAGTGAGACTCCGTCTCAAAAAAAAAAAAAAAATCAGCCGGGCGTGGGTGCCTCTCACCTGTAATCCCAGCACTTTGGGAGGCTGAGGCAGGAGGATCACCTGAGGTCAGGAGTTTGAGACCAGCCTGGCCAACATGGCGAAATCCCGTCTCTACTAAAAATACAAAAATCAGCCAGGCGTGGTGGCATGTGCCTGTAGTCTCAGCTCCTTGGGAGGCTGAGGCAGGAGAATTGCTTGAACCTGGGAGGTGGAGGTTGCAGTGAGCCGAGATCATGTCACTGTGTTCCAGCCTGGGCAACAGGGTGAGACTCCATCTCAAAAAAAAACAAAACAAACAAACAAAAAAAACAAAAAAAACCAAAACAAGCTGTACCCAAAGCATGGGCACGTGTCATCAGGACCTCATGAGGCTGTGTCACCGAAACCCATCCTCAGCCTTGGCAAAAGAAGCTTTCGAAGTTAAATGAGACCTGTCTCAAATTTTAGGACTTCACAGTTTTTATGTATCCATTAGAATGAATAAATACATTTCCTAATGAGATAGAATGAAAGAGAAGGCCTCCTTCTGTGTGGCAGGTCTGCGAAAGTCTCTCCGATCTGAGTTGCAAACCGTTTCTTGCAGTTCCTTCTGCTTTGTGATAAAAATCAAGGGTTGCAGAGATCAAGGGGCTGAGAACATTGCGTGTGGCTCAGCGCTGGGCTTGCATCTTGAGATGTATGGCTTTATTCACTCCCTACTACAGACTTGTCAGGGAGACCTGAATCTGTGACTGTATTTTCTTTTTTTCGGGACGGACTCTCGCTGTGTCGCCCAGGCTGGAGTGCAGTGGCACGATCTCAGCTCACTGCAACCTCCACCTCCTGGGTTCAAGCAACTCTCCTGCCTCAGCCTCCCGAGTAGCTGGAATTACAGGTGCCTACCCACACACCCAGCTAATTTTTTATATTTTTAGTAGAGACGGGGTTTCACCATGTTGGCCAGGCTGGTCTCAAACTCCTGACCTCGTGATCCGCCCGCCTCGGCCTCCCAAAGTCCTGGGATTACAGGCGTGAGTCACTGCGCCCGGCCGATCCGTGCCTGCATTACAAACGTGTGATCTAAACAGCAGCGAGGTGAAATGTCCAAGATAAGAGGCAACCACTGGCCAGGTGCTTTGTGTGAGCAAAATAAAGCTGTTTATTCACTCGGGTGCAAGTGGGCTGAGTCCGAAGAGACGGTCAGCAAAGGGAGATGGGGAAGTTGTGGCTTTATAGGAGTTGGGTAGGTAATGGAAAATTACAGCAAAACGTGGTTCTCTATTGTTAGCACAGGAGGGGGTTTGCAAGGGACATGGTGAATGAGAAGGGAAGGGATAGTATAACATTATTAATAAACTACGCTAGACGCCAAGGCTCCTGCCTGTAATCCCAGCACTTTGGGAGGCCGAGGCGGGCTGATCACAAGGTCAAGAGATCGAGACCAGCCTGGCCAACATAGTGAAACCCAGTCTCCACTAAAAATACAAAAATTAGCCGGGCGTGGTCGTGGGTGCCTGTATTCCCAGCTACTCAGGAGGCTGAGGCACAAGAATCGCTTGAACCCAGGAGGCAGAGGTTACAGTGAGCCAAGATTGCACCATTGCACTCCATCCTCGGTGACAGAGTAAAACTCCGTCAGAAAAAAAAAAAGAAGGAAGGGAGGGAGGGAGGGAGGGAGCCAGGGAAGCAAGGAAGGAAGGAAGGAAAGAAGGAAGGAAGGGAGGGAGGGAAGAAAGAAGAGAGAGAAGGAAGGAAGGAAGGGAAGGAAGGAAGGAAAGAAGGAAGGAAGGAAGGAAGAAAAAGATGCAACCACCATTGGATAAAGAAAATGTGGTACATTAGAGGCCGGGTGCAGTGGCTCACGCCTGTAATCCCAGCACTTTGGGAGGACGAGATGGGTGGATCACCAGGTCAGGAGATCGAGACCATCCTGGCTAACAGGAGACCAGCCTGGCTAACACGGTGAAACCCCGTCTCTACTAAAAATACAAAAAATCAGCCGGGCGTGGTGGCGGACGCCTGTAGTCCCAGCTACTCAGGAGGCTGAGGAAGGAGAATGGTGTGAACCCGGGAGGTGGAGGTTGCAGTGAGCCGAGATCGCGCCACTGCACTCCAGCCTGGGCGACAGAGCGCCAAAAAAAAAAAAAAAGGAAAGAAAAAAAGAAAATGTGGTACATTAGGCCGGGAATGGTGGCACGCGCCTGTAGTCCCACGTACTCGGGAGGCTGAGGCAGGAGAATCTCTTGAACCCGGGAGGTGGAGGTTGCACTGAGCCGAGATCGCACCACTGCACTCCAGCCTGGGCGAAAGAGTGAGATACTGTCACACAAAAAAAAGAAAAGAAAAGAAAAGAAGAAGGTGGTACATTGACACCGAGGACTAAGATCTGATTCTTTATCTTGCCCAACTTCCTGTGTAATCAGGAGTCATATGCCTTACAAATCATAAATTTTCATTCAGTGGGTTTTATTTATCGCTATATATCATGACTTACTTTACGGTCGGACTGTGGCATCACACTATGTGACAATCTAGAAGCAAGTCAAAATATTTTACCCTCAAACATGTTCCTTTGCTATATTTGGAAATGGCCCCGCAGAGCTGTCCTTTGCGGGGGGGAAAGTGGCATCTGTAAAGAATCTCTTTTGACGTAGTTAGATCTTTTTCTTCCAGGCCCTCCCAATCCTGAAGACATTAGCGGAGAGTCTAGCAGCTTTTAAAGGTCTGAATAGGGCCGGGCGCGGTGGCTCACGCCTGTCATCCCAGCACTTTGGGAGGCCGAGGTGGGCGGATCACAAGGTCAGGAGATCGAGACCATCCTGGCTGACAGGGTGAAACCCCGTCTCTACTAAAAATACAAAAAATTAGCCGGGCGTGGTGGTGGGTGCCTGTAGTCCCAGCTACTCGGGAGGCTGAGGCAGGAGAATGGCGTGAACCCGGGAGGTGGAGGTTGCAGTGAGCCGAGATCGTACCACTGCACTCCGGCCTGGGCGACAGAGCGAGACTCCGTCTCAAAAAAATTTAAAAAATAAGTAAATAAATATATAAATAATAAAGGTCTGAATAGGAAACATTTGTCATCTATTGTCTCTAAGGGCAACTACCTTAGGATTTCAAAAGAACCTTGTCTGAATTCACAATCTTTTATCTTTTTTTAAATTTTTTTTCCGGGACTGAGTTTCACTCTTGTCACCCAGGCTAGAGTGCAGTGGCACAATCTCGAATCACCGCAACCTCCACCTCCCGGGTTCAAGTGATTCTCCTGCCCCAGCCTCCCTAGTAGCTGGAATGATAGGCGCCCGCCACCACACCTGGCTAATTTTTGTATTTTTAGAAGAGATGGGGTTTCACCATGTTGGCCAGGCTGGTCTCGAACTCCTGACCTCAAGTGATCCATCTGCCTCGGCCTTGCAAAGTGCTGGGATTACAGGCGTGAGCCACCCCGCCCGGCCATATTTTTCCTTTAAGAAAATAGGTTAAACAATCTGTTAAAAATTTTCCATCTTATTTCATTTCTGTAGCAGTTGATATCTGGCTGTCCTTTTTACAATGCAGAGTAAGAACTTTCCCTACCATGTTTGATAAATGTCCTGGTTCCGTTGCCAAGAATGTGTTGTCCAAGATGCCTGTTTAGTTTTTAAAGATGGAACTCCATTCTTTGCTTTTTCTTCTTCTTCTTTTTGACGGAGTCTCGTTCTGTTGCCCAGGCTGGAGTGCAGTGGCGCTATCTCGGCTCACTGCAAGCTCCACCTCCCAGGTTCACGCCATTCTCCTGCCTCAGCCTCCTGAGTACCTGGGACTACAGGCGCCTGCCACCACGCCGGCTAATTTTTGTATTTTTAGTAGAGACGAGGTTTCAGCATGTTGGCCAGGCTGGTCTCGATCTCCTGACCTCGTGATCCACCCGCCTCGGCCTCCCAAAGTGCTGGGATTACAGGCGTGAGCCACCATGCCCGGCCACCTTTGCTTGGTGTTAAGTACGTACGGAATCTTACGATAGGACATAGTCGTAGCAGTGGTCAGACGTGGAAATGGTGGGGAGACAAAAACATACGTGTGAAATAAAACTCAGTATTTTAATAAAGTAGCACAGTTTCTATTGAAAAAATAAAAAACAAAATAAATAAAAATACAAAATAAATAAAATAAAATACAAATAAAATAAAATAAAATACAAAATAAATTAAAATACAAAAATTAATAAATAAATACAAAAAAATAAATACAAAAAATACAAAAATTAATAAATAAATAAAAATAAATAAAAATACAAAAATTAGTCAGGCTGGGTGGTGGGTGGTGGGATTACACATGTGAGCCACCACTCCCGGCCTTATCCCCCGCCTTTCTACACTGAAGCAATGTTCATCTTACCCACACTGATGGATGTTTCACATCTCCCTAAAATGTATGAAACCAAGCTGCGCCCGGACCACCCTCGGCATCTGTCATCAGGACCTTCTGAGGCTGCGTCACAGGGACGAATCTTCACGTCCTCAACCTTGGCAAAATAAACTTCCTAATTAACTGAGACCTGCGGCCGGGCATGGGGGCTCACGCCTGTAATCCCAGCAATTTGGGAGGCCGAGGTATGCGGATCACCTGAGGTCAGGAGTTCGAGACCAGCCTGGTCAACATGGTGAAACCCCGTCTCTACTAAAAATACAAAATTAGCCGGGCGTGGTGGCAAGTGCCTGTAATCCCAGCTATCCAGGAGGCTGAGAGAGGAGAATCTCTTGAACCCGGAGGCAGAGGTTGCAGTGAGCCGAGATCATACTACTGCACTCCAGCCTGGGTAACAGAGTTAGGCTCTGCCTCAAAACAAAACAATAAAAAAAATTAACCAGGCGTGGTGGCAGGTGCCTGTAATCCCCACTGCTTGGGAGGCTGAGACAGGAGAATCACTTGAACCCGGGAGGTGGAGGTTGCAGTGAGCCAAGATCACACCACTGCACTCCAGCCTGGGTGACAAGACTGAAACTCCATCTCAAAAAGTAAAATAAAACAGGCCGGGTGCGGTGGCTCACGCCTGTCATCCCAGCATTTAGCGAGGCCGAGGCGGGTGGATCACCTGAGGGTGGGAGTTAGAGACCAGCCTGACCAACCTGGAGAAACCCCGTCTCTACTAAAAATACAAAAATTAGCCGGGCGTGGTGGCAGGCGCCTGTGATCCCAACTACTCGGGAGGCTGAAGCAGGGGAATCGCTTGAACCAGGGAGGTGGAGGTTGCCGTGAGCCGAGATCACGTCATTGCACTCCAGTGTGGGCGACAGAGCGAGACTCTGTCTCCAAAAAATAAAATAATAAATAAATAAAATAAAGGCCGGGCACGGTGGCTCATGCCTGTAATCCCAGCACTTAGGGATGCCAAGGTGGGCTGATCCCCTGAGGTCGGGAGTTGGAGACCAGCCTGATCAACCTGGTGAAACCCCGTCTCTACTAAAAATACAAAATGAACTGGGCGTGGTGGTGCATGCCTGTAATCCCAGCTACTTGGGAGACTGAGACAGGACAATCGCTTGAACCCCGGAGGCAGAGGTTGCGGTGAGCCGAGATCACACCGTTGTACCGCAGCCTGGGCAACAGAGAGAAGCTCTGTCTCAAAACAAAATAAATGAACAAATAAATAAATAAAATAAATGTACTGAGACCTGTCATTGCAATGAAAAACCCACTCATCCTCAAACATAAAAAAAATATTCGGTCGGGCGCGGTGGCTCACGCCTGTCATCCCAGCACTTTGGGAGGCCGAGGCGGGTGGATCACGAAGTCAGGAGTTCGAGACCCGCCTGGCCAACATAGTGAAACCCTGTCTCTACTAAAAATACAAACAATTAGCCCGGCGTGGTGGCGGGCGCCTGTAGTCCCAGCTACTCGGGAGGCTGAGGCAGGAGAATGGCGTGAACCCAGGAGGCGGAGGTTGCAGTGAGCTGAGATCGCACCACTGCATTCCAGCCTGGGAGACAGAGTGAGACTCTGTCTCAAAAAATAAAAATAAACATAAATTAATTTTAAAAAAATTTAAAAAACACAAAAGTAAGAGACAGGTGAATTAACCAGGAGGCCGGCTCGTCTTGCGGTCTGGGAAGGGCGTAACTTCAGAGGATCACGGGCTTTGGAAAATTTGCCAAAATGAGACATTTCGGCTCCATTTAGCTGTGGTTTCTCTGCACTCCCACTTCCCCTCTGCCTAAGTTCCCCGTATGCCGGGCGGCCCCGGGGCAGAGGTGGGGTTCTGGGATGCTGAGACAGGGAAGTTGACCTGCAGTTGATTTGCTTGTGGTCTTTGAGGGATCTGCCCGTGGGTTCCAACGTCAGGGCCAGGCCTGGCTCCCCGGGCTCTGGCCTCCCATGATGATAGCAGTATCTTCTAGGAATATTCCCACCCACCCACGGCGCTGACGCACGGATATGACAGGGAAGCCTCCGGACCTGTCCTCTGGTGCTGGGTGTTGTCAAGAAAAAAAGAGCCAAACTCTGGCCGGGCGCGGTGACTCACACCTGTGATCCCAGCACTTTGGGAGGCCGAGGCGGGCAGATCACCTGAGGTCAGGAGTTTGAGACCAGCCTGACCAACATGGCAAAAACCTGTCTCTATTAAAAATACAAAAATTAGGTCGGGCGCGGTGACTCACACCTGTGATCCCAGCACTTTGGGAGGCCGAGGCGGGTGGATCACCTGAGGTCAGGAGTTTGAGACCAGCCTGACCAACATGGCAAAAACCTGTGTCTATTAAAAATACAAAAATTATTCCGCGCCTGGTGGCTCACACCTGTGATCCCAGCACTCTGGGAGGCCGAGGCGGGCGGATCACCTGAGGTCAGGAGTTTGAGACCAGCCTGACCAACGTGGCAAAAACCTGTGTCTATTAAAAATACAAAAATTATTCCGCGCCTGGTGGCTCACACCTGTAATCCCAGCACTCTAGGAGGCTGAGGCGGGTGGATCACCTCAGCCTGAGGTCAGGAGTTTGAGACCAGCCTGACCAACATGGCAACAACCTCTCTCTATTAAAAATACAAAAATTAGGCCGGGCGCGGTGGCTCACAACTGTGATCCCAGCACTTTGGGAGGCTGAGGCGGGTGGATCACGAGGTCAGGAGAATGAGACCATCCTGGCTAACATGGTGAAACCCCGTCTCTACTAAAAATACAAAAAATTAGCCGGGCATGGTGACGGGTGCCTGTAGTCCCAGCTACTCGGGAGGCCGAGGCAGGAGAATGGCGTGAACCCGGGAGGCGGAGCTTGCAGTGAGTCGAGATGGCGCCACTGCACTCCAGCCTGGGCGACAGAGCGAGACTCTGTCTTGGATAGACAAATAAATAAATAATAAACAAAATTAGCCGGGTATGGTGGCGTGCACCAGTAAACCCAGCTACTCGGGAGGCTGAGGTAGAAGAATTACTTGAACCTAGGAAGCAGAGGTTGCAGTGAGACAAGATCACACTGTTGCACTCCAGCCTGGGCAACAAGAGCAAAACTCCATCTCAAAAAAAAAAGAGTCAGACTCTGTAAAATATATATATATATATATATATATATATATATATATATGTATGTATGTTTTTTAGACAGAGTTTCGCTCTTGTCGCCCAGGCTGCAGTGCAATGGTGTGATCTCATCTCATTGCAACCTGCGCCTCCCGGGTTCAAGCGATTCTCCTGCCTCAGCCTCCCGAGTAGCTGGGATTACAGGCACCCGCCACCACGCCCAGCTAATTTTTTTTTTTTTTTTTTTTTTTTTGAGACAGAGTCTCACTCTATTGCCCAGAGGCTGGAGTGCAGTGGCACGATCTCGGCTCACTGCAACCTCCGCCTCCTGGGTTCACGCCATTCTCCTGCCTCAGCCTCCCGAGTAGCTGGGACTACAGGCGCCCACCGCCACGCCCGGCTAATTTTTCATATTTTTAGTAGAGACGGGGTTTCACCGTGTTACCCAGGATGGTCTCGATCTCCTGACCTCGTGATCTGCCTGCCTCGGCCTCCCAAAGTGCTGGGATGACAGGCATGAGCCACCGTGCCCGGCCAATTTTTGTATTTTTAGTACAGATGGGGTTTCACCATGTTGGTCAGTCTGGTCTCGAACTCCCGACCTCAGGTGATCCACCCGCCTCAGCCTCACAAAGTGCTGAGATGACAGGCGTGAGCCACCGCACCCGGCCGACTCTGTGAAATATTTGAAGAGATTTATTCTGAGCCAAATATGACTGACCCATGGCCCATGATACAGTCTCAGGAGGTCCTGAGAACAGGTGCTGAAGGTGGTCGGGGGCACCCCTTGGTTTTATACATTTTAGGGAGACACGAGACCTTGATCAACATGTGTAAGATGAAGATTGCTTCTGTCCAGAAAGGCAGGGGTAAAACTGGAAGTGGGGGCGTCCAGCACAAAAGGTTGCATTCTTGGCTGGGCACGGTGGCTCAGGCCTGTCATCCCAGCACTTTGGGAGGCTGAGGCGGGCAGATCACCTGAGGTCAGGAGTTCGAGACCAGCCTGAGCAACATGGAGAAACCCCGTCTCTACTAAAAATACAAAATTAGCCAGGCAGGCATGGTGGCTCATGCCTGTCATCCTAGCAGTTTGGGAGGCTGAGGCGGGCAGATCACCTGAGGTCAGGAGTTCGAGACCAGCCTGACCAACACGGTGAAACCCCATCTCTACTAAAAATACAAAAATTAGCCGGGCGTGATGGCAGGTGCCTGTAATCCCAGCTACTCGGGAGGCTGAGGCAGGAGAATCGCTTGAACCTGGAAGGTGGAGGTTACAGTGAGCCAAGATTACACCACTGCACTCCAGCCTGGTGACAAAGGGAGACTCAATCTCAAAAAAAAAAAGAAAAGACAAGACAAGACATCCATAAAGATCCCTGAATTGCCTAGGACCACTGAGCAGTCGGCCACGGCCCCATCCCAGAGGATCATGGCCCCAGCCTCGGAGTCCCCCAGCTGAGTGGGGTCTCTGGAGCATGGTGGAGATTTGGGGTGAGTGAAGGCCTCTGCAGGAGGGGTGATTTGGGGTGAGTGGGGGGGTCTCTCCCTGAAGGATGGAGATTTGGGGAGAGTGGGGTCTCTCTGAGGGATGGAGATTTGGGGTGAGTGGGGATCTCTCTCTGAAGAATGGAGACTTGGGGTGAGCAGGGATCTCTCTCTGAAGGATGGAGATTTGGGGTGAGCGGGGATCTCTCTCTGAGGGTGGAGATTTGGGGTGAGTGAGGGTCTCTCTCTGAAGGATGGAGTGGGGGGTCTCTGAGGGATGGAGATTTGGGGTGAATGGGGGTCTCTGTGAGGGACAGAGATTTGGGGTGAGTGGGGGTCTCTGAGGGATGGAGATCTGGGGTGAGTGGGGGTCTCTCTTTGAAGGTTGAAGATTTGGGGTGAGTGGGGTGTCTCTGAGTGATAGAGATTTGGGATGAGTGAGGGTCTCTCTCTGAAGAATGGAGATTTGGGGTGAGTGGGGATCTCTGTGAGGGATGGAGATTTGGGGTGAGTGGGGTGTCTCTGATGGATAGAGATTTGGGGTGAATGGGGGTCTCTGTGAGAGATGGAGATTTGGGGTGAGTGGGGGTCTCTCTCTGAAGGATGGAGTGGGGGTCTCTGAAGGATGGAGATTTGGGGTGAGTGGGGGTCTCTGTGAGGGATGGAGATTTGGGGTGGGGGGGGGTCCCTGAGGGATAGAGATTTGGGTTGAATGGGGGTCTCTCTGAGGGATGGAGATTTGGGGTGAAGACCATCCATGGGGTGACGATCAGAAACACAGTAACCTGATCGCATTTTCCCTCCTGCATTTTTTCCTGGAACTGTGGGCTGGGCGCGGTGGCTCACGCCTGTAATCCCAGCAGTTTGGAAGGCCAAGGCAGGTGGATCACTTGAGGTCAGGAGTTTGAGACCAGCCTGACTAACATGGTGAAACTCCGTCACTCCTAAAAATGCAAAAATTAGCCAGGTGTGGTGGCGAACGCCTGTAATCCCAGCTACTTGGGAGGTTGAGGAAGGAGAATCGCTTGAACCCTGGAGACAGTGGTTGCAGTGAGCCCAGATCACGCCATTGCACTCCTGCACTCCAGCCTGAGTGAAAGAGCAACACTCTGTCTTGGAAAAATATATTTAAAAATAATAATAATAAATAAAATTAGCCAAGCGTGGTGGCACATGCCTGTCATCCCAGCTACTCGGAAGGCTGAGGCAGGAGAATTACTTGAACCCGGGAGGCAGAAGTTGCAGTGACCTGAGATCACGCCACTGCACTCCAGCCTGGGCAACAAGAGTGAAAGTCTGCCTCAATAAATAAATAAATAAATAAAATTAAATAAATAAATAAATAAATAAATAGGGCTGGGCGCGGTGGCTCACGCCTGTAATCCCAGCACTTTGGGAGGCCGAGGCAGGCGGATCACTTGAGGTCAGGAGTTCAAGACCAGCCTGACTAAAAACCCCGTCACTCCTAAAAATACAAAAATTAGCCGGGTGTGGTGGCGGGCACCTGTAATCCCAGCTACTCGGGAGGCTGAGGCAGGAGCATCACTTGAACCTGGGAGGCGGAGGTTGCAGTGAGCTGAGATCGCACCAGTGCATTCCAGCCTGGGCAACAAGAGCGAAAGTCCACCTCGAAAAAAAAAAAAATAAATAAGTAAATAAAAAGGGCCAGGCACGGTGGCTCACGCCTGTAATCCCAGCACTTTGGGAGCCCAAGGCAGGTGAATCACTTGAGGTCGGAGTTCGAGACCAGCCTGACTAACATGGTGAAACCCCGTCTCTACTAAAAATACAAAAATTAGCCAGGTGTGGTGGCAGGCGCCTGTAATCCCAGCTACTCGGGAGGCTGAGGCAGGAGAATCACCTGAACCTAGGACGCAGAGGTTGCAGTGAGCTGAGATTGCACCACTGCACTCCAGCCTGGGCAACAAGAGCAAAAGTCCGCCTCAAAACACTACAAAAAATAAAAATAAGTAAAATAAAAAGGGCCAGGCGCGGTGGCTCACGCCTGTAATCCCAGCAGTTTGGGAGGCCGAGGCAGGTGAATCACTTGAGGTTGGAGTTCGAGACCAGCCTGACTAACATGGTGAAACCCTGTCACTCCTAAAAATACAAAAATTAGCCAGGCATGGTGGCAGGCGCCTGTAATACCAGCTACTCGGGAGGCTGAGGCAGGAGAATCGCTTGAACCCGGGAGGCGGAGGTTGTAGTGAGCCGAGATCGCACCAGTGCATTCCAGCCTGGGCAACAAGAGTGAAACTCCATCTGAAAAAAATTAAAAAAAAAACAAAAACACACAGCAACCCTCGTCTTCCCAGCTGAGTCATCCCACCTGTGGCTTCCCACTCAGTGCTTGCTTTCGGGGTGTGAGAATATGCCCTGAGGCCTAGGGCCGAACCCCACAGGAGAAAACAGCAGGGGGGGTGGCTGGCAAAGGTACTGGGAGGCTCCCCAACCCAGGAAGGTCCCCCCACCCTCCCCGCCCAGGAAGGACCCAGCATGTGGGAGTTACACCCCGGTTTGCGGGTCTCCCAGCCCAGGATGTTTTGTCAAAACTTAGCAAACCAGAGAGCGTCCTGGCCTTCTTGAAGGCATCTGATTTCTCTTTTCTTGTGAAGATTTTTCAAGCCAAGTGCTGGAGGTGGGAAGGGGGTTTCCAAGGCACCAACATACAAGATAACTCCAGGAGATAAGGACGCTGAGAGTTTTCAGGCAGAGCCGGTTCTGCAAACACCAGGAAATAGAAACAACAAGCAACTCACAAGCAGCTCACGCCTGTCATCCCAGCACTTTGGGAGGCCGAGGCGGGTGGATCACCAAAGGTCGGGAGTTTGAGACCAGCCTGGCCAACATGGTGAAACCCCGTCTCTACTAAAAATACAAAAATCAGCCAGATGTGGTGGTGGATGCCTGTAATCCCAGCTACTCGGGAGGCTGAGGCAGGAGAATCGCTTGAACCCAGGAGGCGGAGGTTGCAGTGAGCTGAGATCACACCGCGGCACTCCAGCCTGGGCGAAAAGAGTGAAAACTCCATTTAAAAAAAAAAAGCAAGCTACCTAGATTTTCACAGCTGGTTCAAATACCGCCGAGGGTATCCAGTCAGGAAGGGGTACTGTCTGAGGGGGCCAGGGGATACCTGTGCAAGTTGTCAGTTCAGAATGAATTTCTGAAACCCTCTCGTGGTAACAAGCTCCCAGCCTCTTTCTAATGGGCTTTGGCTAAAGGTCCAGCACGTAAAACACAAAGGCCAAGACGTGCTCTCCTGGGCTTGGCTCAACAGGGAGGTAGTTCCCAGAAAGAGACCTTCCTAGCTGGGCGCAGTAGCTCACGCCTGTAATCCCAGCACTTTGGGAGGCTGAGGCAGGCGGATCACGTGGTCAGGAGTTCGAGACCAGCCTGGCCAACTTGGTGAAACCCCGTCTCTACCGAAAACACAAAACGTTAGCCAGGCGTGGTGGCAGGTGCCTGTAATCCCAGCTACTCAGGAGGCTGATGCAGGAGAATGGCGTGAACCCGGGAGGCGGAGGTTGCAGTGAGCCGAGATTGTGCATTGCAGTACAGCCTGAGTGAGAGAGCAAGTCTCCATAGAAAAGAAGAAGGAAAAGAAAGAAAGACAGAAAGAGAGAAAGAAAGAGAAAGAAATGAAGGAGAGAAGCAGAAAGAAACAGAGAGAGAAAAAAGAAAGAATGAAAGAAAGAAAAGAAAGGAAGGAAGCAGGGAGGGAGGGAAAGAGAGAGGAAGGAAGGAAAGGGAAGGGAAGTAAGAAGGAAGGAAAGAAAGAAAGAAAAGGAAGGAAGGAGGGAGGGAGGGAAAGAGAGAGAGGAAGGAAGGAAAGGGAAGGGAAGTAAGAAGGAAGGAAAGAAACAGAAAGAAAGAAAGAAAGAAAAGGAAGGAAGGAGGGAGGGAGGGAAAGAGAGAGAGGAAGGAAGGAAAGGGAAGGGAAGTAAGAAGGAAGGAAAGAAAGAGAAAGAAAGAAAAGGAAGGAAGGAGGGAGGGAGGGAAAGAGAGAGAGGAAGGAAGGAAGGAAAGGGAAGGGAAGGGAAGGAAGGAAAGAAAGAGAAAGAAGACAGAAAAGGAAGGAAGGAGGGAAAGAGAGAGGAAGGAAGGAAAGGGAAGGGAAGGAAGGAGAAGGAGGGAAAGAAAGAAAGAAAAGGAAGGAAGCAGGGAGGGAAAGAGGAAGGAAGGAAGGAAGGAAAGGGAAGGGAAGGAAGGAGAAGGAATGAAAGAAAGAGGAAGGAAGGAAGCAGGGAGGGAGGGAAAGAGGAAGGAAGGAAGGAAAGGGAAGGGAAGTAAGAAGGAAGGAAAGAGAAAGAAAGAAAGAAAAGGAAGGAAGGAGGGAGGGAGGGAAAGAGAGAGGAAGGAAGGAAAGGGAAGGAAGGAGAAGGAAGGAAAGAAAGAGGAAGGAAGGAAGGAGGGAGGGAAAAAGAGAGGAAGGGAAGGAAGGAGAAGGAAGGAAGGAAAGAAAGAGAAAGAAAGAGAGAGAGAAAGGAAGCAAAGAAGAAGAAAGGAAGGAAGGAGAAAGAAAAAGAGAAAGAAAAAGGAAGGAAGGAGGGAGGGAAAGAGAGAGGGAGGGGAGGGGAGGGAAGGGAAGGGAAGGGAAGGGAAGGGAAGGGAAGGGAAGGGAAGGGAAGGGAAGGGAAGGGAAGGGAGAGCCCCAGACATCCCAGGTATCCTCATCCTAAATTCCTTCCACAGCTCACTGCATCCCAGGTGTGGGATTAACACAAGCCTCTGGTTACCTTTGAGGCTGGCGAGACAGCTTGGCTCCAGCCCTGGGGGACACTGGGTCTCCAAGTGCTGCGGGATACAGAGAGGCTTTTCCAGCCCCTCCTGCGACCCTTTCATCGCCAACAGCTGCTGGGGGGCTGAGCCAGCCAAAGCTGAATTTGCAGAGGATGCTTCTGACCCCTAGTGTCCAAAACTTCCAAATTAAAGGCGTGTCCCTGAGCAAGGGCTGGACGGGCTCAGGGGGCCCGGGGGCCTGCGGTTTAATGAACTCTGCAGAGACGCTTTAAACCCATCTACGGCCGGGCAACGTGGCTCATGCCTGTAATTCTTTTTTTCTTTTTTTTGAGACCGAATCTCGCTGTGTCGCCCAGGCTGGAGTGCAGTGGTGCGATCTCCGCTCACTGCAACCTCTGCCTCCCGGGTTCGAGTGATTCTCCTGCCTCAGCCTCCCGAGTAGCTGGGATTACAGGCAGCTGCCACTACGCGCCGCTAACTTTTGTCTTTTAAGTAGAGATGGGGTTTCACCATGTTGGCCAGGCTGGTCTCGAACTCCTGACCTCAGGTGATCCACCCGCCTGGGCCTCCCAAAGTGCTGGGATTACAGGCGTGAGCCACCGCGCCCGCCCTATAAACGGGTTATTTTTTATTATTTTTTATTTTTTGAGACAGAGTCTGGCTCTGTCCCCCAGGCTGGAGTGCAATGGCACCATCTCGGCTCACTGCAAGCTCTGCCTCCCGGGTTCAAGTGATTCTCCTGCCTCAGCCTCCGGAGTAGCTGGGACTACAGGCGCCCACCACCATGCCCTGCTAAATTTTTTTGTATTTTTAGTAGAGACAGGGTTTCACCATGTTGGCCAGGTTGGTCTCGAACTCCTGGCCTCAGGTGATCCACCCGCCTCGGCCTCCCAAAGTGCTAGGATGACAGGCGTGAGCCACTGCGCCCAGCCTATAAACGGGTTATTAATGAGCTCTCCAGCCAGGCAAACTTGAAAGCTCCAGGGCAGCCTTTCCGTGGCCGACGACGAGCAAAAGCAGAAGCTCGGAGATGCAGCAGGATAATTTGTTAAGGGGTGAAATGTACGTTGAGTTCCCAACTTCCAGTCTCTGTGAATATTGGGACCTTATTTGGAAATGTAATTAAAATGTAAATTGAGATGACATCATTTTTGATTAAGGTGAGTCATAAATCCCATGAGTGTGTGTCTAAGAGACAGAAGGGGCCGGGCGCGGTGGCTCACGCTTGTCATCCCAGCACTTTGGGAGCCCGAGGCAGGCGGATCACCTGAGCCCAGGAGATCGAGACCAGCCTGGCCAACATGGTGAAACCCTGTCTCTACTAAAAATACAAAAATTAGCTGGGCGTGGTGGCGGGCGCCTGTAATTCCAGCTATTCCAGAGGCTGAGGCAGGAGAATCGCTTGAACCCGGCAGGCGGAGGTTGCAGTGAGCCGAGATCGAGCCACTGCACTCCAGCCTGGCGACAGAGTGAGACTCCATCTCAAAAAAAAAAAAAAAAAAAAGAGACAGAAGAGGAGACACAGACAGGGGAGGAGGCCACGTGGAGACGGAGGCAGAGACTGGAGTGATTCGGCCACAAGCCCAGGGATTCCTGGAGCCCCCAGGAGCTGGGAGAGGCAGGAAGGATCCTCCCCTAGGACCTCCAGCAGGAACTGAATATAACTCTAGTGGGGTGAATGGGGATCCCCCAAAGACATGTCCAGGTCCTAAACCTTAGAATCCGTGCATAGGACCTCATTTGGAAATAGGGTCTTTGCAGATGTGTTTAAGGGAAGGATCTCAAAATCAAATCGTCTTGCATTGGAGTTGGACTCTAAATCCAATGAGGGGTGACCCCATCAGAGACAGAAGAGGAGACACAGACACAGAGGAGAAGGCCACATGGAGATGGTGGCAGAGACTGCAGTGAGGCGGCCACAAACCCAGGGACGCCTGGAGCCCCCAGGAGCTGGGAGAGGCAGGAAGGACCCTCCCCTAGAGCCTCCAGAGGGAGCGCAGTCCTGAGACACCTGGATCTCAAGACTCCTGGTCTGCAGGACTCAGAGAGGATAAATTCCAGTTGTTTTAAGGCCCTCGGTTTGTTCTGTCCGCCCCAAGAAACTACACACCCTACAAATGAGGACTCCAAGCCTCATTCTCCCGGCACCGCACGCCTGCAAACATAGGCATGGCCAGCAGGTGGCAGTCGAGTCCCCAAAAAGAAATCGCGTGGCTTAAGGTTCCTGGATTTGAATAAATACGGTAATAAAAAATCCGGCGGGCGGATCACGAGGTCAGGAGTTCGAGACCAGCCTGGCCAACATGGTGAAACCCTGTCTCTACTAAAAATACAAAAATTAGCCGGGGGTGGTGGCAGGCGCCTGTAGTCACTGCTACCGGGAGGCTGAGGCAGGAGAATGGCATGACCAGGGAGGCGGAGCTTACAGTGCTCTAAAAAAAAAAAAAAAAAAAAATCAGGCAGGCGGATCACAAGCTCAGGAATTCGAGACCTGCCTGACCAACATGGAGAAACCCCTTCTCTACTAAAAATACAAAAAATTAGCTGGGTGTGGTGGTGCATGCCTGTAATCCCAGCACTTTGGGAGGCTGAGGTGGGTGGATCACCAGAGCTTAGGAGTTCGAGACCAGCCTGGCCAACATGGAGAAACCCCGTCTCTACTAAAAATACAAAAAATTAGCTGGGCGTGGTGGTGCATGCCTGTAATCCCAGCTACTCGGGAGGCTGAGGTAGGAGAATCGCTTGAATCTGGGAGACGGAGGTTGCCGTGAGCCAAGATCGTGCCATTGTACTCCAGCCTGGGCAACAAGAGCAAAACTCTATCTCAAAAAGAAAAGAAAAGAATCTCAAGAAAGAAAGAAGGGAGGGAGGAAGGAAGGAAGGAGAGAGAGAGAGAGAGAGAGAGAGAAAGAGAGAGAGAGAGAGAAGAGACAGCCTGTACTATCCACCGGTTGAGTTGAGGGATGAAGAGAGGAGAGGGGAGGGGAGGAGAGGGGAGGAGAGGGGAGGGGAGGAGAGGGGAGGAGAGGGGAGGGGAGGAGAGGGGAGGAGAGGGGAGGGGAGGAGAGGGGAGGGGAGGAGAGGGGAGGGGAGGAGAGGGGAGGAGAGGGGAGGAGAGGGGAGGAGAGGGGAGGGGAGGGGAGGGGAGGGGAGGGGAGGAGAGGGGAGGAGACGGGAGGGGAGGAGAGGGGAGGAGAGGGGAGGGGAGGGGAGGGGAGGGGAGGGGAGGAGAGGGGAGGGGAGGGGAGGGGAGGAGAGGGGAGGGGAGGAGAGGGGAGGGGAGACCAGACGAGAAGAGACAGCCTGTACTACCCACCCGTTGAGTTGAGGGGTGAAGAGAGGAGAAGATAGGGGAGGAGAGGATAGGGGAGGGGAGGGGAGAAGAGAAGACAAGAGCCTATACTACCCACCCGTTGACTTGAGGGGGAAAGGGAGGGGAGGGGAAGGGATGGGAGGGGAGGGGAAGGGATGGGAGGGGAGGGGAATGGAGGGGAGGGGAGGGGAGGGGAGGGCGGGGAAGAAAAGAAAAGAGAGGAGAAGAGGACAGCCTGTACTACCCTCTCGTAGAGTTGAGGGGGGAGGGGAGGGGAGGAGAGAGGAGAGGAGAGGAGACAGCCTGTACTACCCACCCCTTGAGTTGAGGGGTGCCGGAAAACCCCGGACTTTTCTTGTGGAGGTGGAGGGGAGGGATTCCAGGGTTAGTCACAGCTGTCACTTTTCTGCTTCTTGTTTCTGGCAGGGTTCACTGTCCTGGGTGCTTGATTCGTTGCTAGCGATCCGGAGAAGAAAGGGTTAAAGGAATCCCTCCCCCACCCCTGGAATTCCAAAGGCGCAGCCAGGCTCGAATTTCCACGCGGGTGGTACTGAATTAACGGCTGGGCCCCGGCGCCTTTCTTTTAACTAATTACATCTGCAAGGGCCTTAATTCCAAATGAGGCGTCATTCCGGGAGACCAGGCATTTGGAACTCAACGTATATATTTTGGGGCCGCGATCGAGGCGCGTCTCCCGTCTTCTGCCTCTGCGTGTCCTCAGCTGCAGAAAGGCCGCCCTTGAGCCTTCGGAGAGCTCATGAGGAACCCGTGTATGCCTGGCGTTCCATTATTGGAACGCTAAGCTTGTCTGAACGCTGAAGGCCATCGCCAAGATCTGGTTTTTTACACCAAAAAAACTTGCAACCTCCGGCATAAATGGGCGTAAAGTGTCCGTGAGAGCTCATTAAACGACAGGCCCCGGGTCCCTGACGCCCCCCCCCCCTCCAAAGCCCTTGCTCTGGGACGCGCCTTGGACACGTCTGCAGATTCAGCCCTGGCCGGTTCAGCCCCCAGCGGCTGTCAGCAATGAAAGGGGTCCCAGAAAGGACTGGAAAAAGCAGATCACAACGGGAATCCCGAGGCAAGAATGCAGGAGCCAGGCTATGTGGCAAGCCTCAAATATAGCCAGCAGGTTGTGTTAATCCCGCATCACGGACGCTGTGAGCTGTGGAAGGAGCTTGGGATGAGGATTGCTGGGGATGCCTGCAGCTGTTTCTGCTGAAGCTGCCTCTGCGGCAGGAGGTGTCACGTTGCACCCCAGGAAGGTCTCTGTCCAGCGCAGACCACGTGGCCCTTCCTGGTGCTACTCAAGCCCTGGAGAGAGCCTCTAGGCTATTTGAGGTTCCTGGACTCCAGCTTTAGCCAGAGCCAGCTAGGAGGAGGCTGGGAGCTTGTTAAAGCCTGAAGGTAAGCCGGATGCGGTGGCTCACGCCTGTAATCCCAGCACTTTGGGAGGTCGAGGCAGGTGGATCACCTGAGGTCAGGAGTTCAAGACCAGCCTGGCCAACATGGTGAAACCTCATTTCTACTAAAAATACAAAAATTATCCAGGTGTGGTGGCAGATGCCTGTAATCCCAGCTACTCGGGAGGCTGAAGCAGGAGAATTGCTTGAAACCCGGAGGTGGAGGTTGCAGTGAGCCGAGATTGCACCACTGCACTCCAGCCTGGGTGACAGAGCGAGACTCCATCTCAAAGACAAAAAAAAAAAAAAAAAAGCCTGATGGTCCTGGGAATTCCACCCAAACTGAAAACCCAGAACAGGTGTCCCTGGCCCCCTCAAATAGGACACCAGACACCCCCTCAAATAGGACACCAGACACCCCCTCCAGGCTGGCCTCCAGGGACATCAGAACCAGGTATAACAATATATGTAGGTTGCTTTTGTCTTTTTTCTACTGGTGGCAGAATCAAATTCGTAACAGCTTTTTTTGCTGTTTATTTCTCTCTTTTTTTTTTTTTGTTTTTTTTTGTTGGTTGGTTGGTTGGTTTTTTGTGAGACGTTCTCACTGTGTTGCCCAGGCTGGTCTTGAACTCCTAGGCTTAAGCGACCCTCCTGCCTGGGCATCCGACAGTGCTGGGATTACAGGCGTGAGCCACCGCGCCCAGCCTATTATTTTTTGTTTATTTGTTTGTTTGTGATGGAGTTTCAATCTTGTTGCCCAGTCTGGAGTACAGTGGCACAATCTCAGCTCACTGCAATCTCCACCTCCTGGGTTCAAGCGATTCTCCAGCCTCAGCCTCCCGAGTAGCTGCGATTACAGGTGCATGCCACCACGCTCTGCTAATTTTTGTATTTTTTTTTTAGTAGAGACGGGGGGTTTCCCTACCTTGGCCAGGCTCGAACTCGTGACTTCAGGTAATCCACCCGCCTTGGCCTCCCACAGTGCTGTGATTACAGGCGTGAGACATCGTGCCCGGCCTATTTCTCTTTTTTTAAAACAGAAGTGATCAGCATGGACTGGGCGCGGTGGCTCACACCTGTAATCCCAGCACTTTGGGAGGCCGAGGCAGGTGGTTCACGAGGTCAAGAGATCGAGACCAGCCTGGCCAACATGGTGAAACCTCGTCTCTACTAAAAATACAACAATTAGCTGGGCGTGGGGGTGTGTGGCTGTAATCCCAGCTACTCAGGAGGTTGAGGCAGGAGAATCCCTTGAACCTGGGAGGCGGAGGTTGCAGTGAGCTGAGATTGTGCCATTGCACTCCAGCCTGGGCCCAGGAGCTCAAGGCTGCAGTGAGCTAAGATTGCACCACTACACAGCACTCCAGCCTGGGAGACAGAATGAGATGCTGTCTCTCAAAAAAAAAAAAAAAAACAGGAAGAAAATTAGTTAGGCTCCTGGTCTCACGCCTGTAATCCCAGCACTTTGGGAGGCCAAGGTGGGTGGATCACCTGAGGTCGGGAGTTCAAGACCAGCCTGACCAACATGGTGAAACCCCGCCTCTACTAAAAATACAAAATTAGCCGGGCGTGGTGGCAGGTGCTTTTATTCCCAGCTACGCGGGAGGCTGAGGCAGGAGAATCGCTTGAACCCGGGAGGTGGAGGTTGCAATGAGTCAAGATTACACCACTGCACTCCAGCCTGGGCAACAGAGTGAGACTCTGTCTCAAAAAATAAAAATTGATAGGCCGGGTGCAGTGGCTCACGCGTGTATTCCCAGCACTTTAGGACGCCAAGGCAGGTGGATCACCTGAGGTCAAGAGTTTGAGACCAGCCTGATCAACATGGTGAAACCCCGTCTCTACTGAAAATACAAAAATTAGCGAGGTGTAGTGGTAGATGCCTGTCATCCCAGCTACTGGGGAGGCTGAGGCAGGAGAATCACTTGAATCCGGGAGGTGGAGGTTGCAGTGAGTCAAGATTGTACCACTGCACTCCAGCCTGGGCGACAGAGTGAAACTCTGTCTCAAAAAAAATAAATAAAAACAAACACGGTATACATTTTGCACCCCAGCCTGGGAGACAGAGCGAGACTCCATCTCAAAAAATACAAATAAATAAATAAATAAAACAAAAACAGTAACTTCTTTGCACTTCAGCCTCGGAGACAGAGCAAGACTCTATCTCAAAAATAAATAAGTAAATAAATAAATAATAAATAGGCCGGGCGAGGTGTAATCGCTTGAACCCGGGAGGCGGAGGTCGCGGTGAGCCGAGATCGTGCCATTGCACTCCAGCCTGGGCGACAAGAGCGAAACTCCGTCTCAAAATAAATAAATACATACATAAATAAAAATAAAAACAAAAACAGTAACTTTTTTGCTCTCCAGCCTGGGAGACAGAGGGAGACTCTGTCTAAAAAAATATAAATAAGTAAATAAAAACATAAATGGTAACTTTTTTGCACTCCAACCTGGGAGACAGAGGGAGACTGTCTCAAAAAATATAAATAAATAAATAAATAATGGTGACTTTTTCTAAAAAAATATAAATAAATAAAGGCTGGGCGCGGTGGCTCACACCTGTCATCCCAGTACTTTGGGAGGCCGAGGCGGGCGGATTACCTGAGGTCAGGAGTTCGAGACCAGCCTGACCAACATGGAGAAACACCGTCTCTACTAAAAATACAAAATCAGCCGGATGTGGTGGCGGGTGCCTCTAATCCCAGCTACTCGGGAGGCTGAGGCAGGAGAATCGCTTGAACCCGGGAGGCGGAGGTTGCGGTGAGCCGAGATCGTGCCACTGTACTGCAGCCTGGGCAGCAAGAGTGAAACTCCGTCTCTAAATAAATAAATACAAAAATGGTGACTTTTTTGCACTCCAGCCTGCCAGACAGACTGAGACTTCGTCTCAAAAAAAAAAAAAAAAAAAAAAAAATTCCATTGCCACCAGCGTCTTCTTCCCCTGGTCCAGACACCAGGTAGCACCTGAGCGCCGCCCACCCCCCGTGGGGGAGATGTGGCCCCCACACTCTTTCTCCCAGGGAAGGATCACGACTCCGCTCTGTCGTCAGGAAGTTGAGAAATTTCAACTCGGATGATTTGGAAACAGGCCTGATAGTCTGTGCTTCCTCTTCGGGAAAAAGAGATGTCACAACGCGCTGGGCTCCACCCTCCCCCGAGAGCTTGCAGATTTCCGGCTTCTGAGGAGCTGCCCTACCACAGCTCCTTCTGTCGCTAGATAAGGGGTTGGGGTCACACCCTCCTCCCTTCTGTGGCTGGAGGGATGGTCTGTGGACACAAGAATGTGTGGCCACAGGGAAAGTGAGCCAGTATCAGCAGAAAAAGCAAACTGAGGCCGGCTCAGTGGCTCACGCCTGTCATCCCAGTACTTTAAGGCTGAGGTGGGCTGATCACGAGGTCATGAGTTCGAGACCAGCCTGGCCAACACGGTGAAACCCCATCTCTACTGAAAATACAAAACTTAGCCGGATGTGGTGGCGGGTGCCTGTAATCCCAGCTACTCAGGAGGCTGAGGCAGGAGAATCGCTTGAACCCGGGAGGCGGAGGTGGCAGTGAGCCGAGATCGCACCACTGCCCTCCAGCTTGGATGACAGAGCGAGACTCCATCTCAAGAATAAAAAGAAAAGGAAAAAGCAAACTGATATTGTCCCCAACATGGAGGATGGGGCATTCTCAACCTCGGCACTGCTGACATTGGGAGCGGGAGGATTCTCTGTGGTGGGGCTGTCCTGGGCACTGGTGGGCGTTGAGCAGCCGTCCTGGGATCCACACACCGGGGGCCAGGAGCAAACTTCCCAGGACTGACACCAAGGGTGTCCACAGATTGTCATTCTCTTGTGATTGTCTCTAGACATTGCCAAGTTTCCCCTGGGGGTAGAATTCTCCCTGGCCTGTGAACCACTGTTATAGATAGATGATACATAGATAGATGATAGATAGATAGATAGATAGATAGATAGATAGATAGATAGATAGAGTAGATAGAAAGATAGATAATAGATGGAAGAGAAGATGGACCGATATAATAAGTGATCATTACAGATATGATAGATGATAGGTGATAGGTAGACAGATGATAGATCGATAGATAGATAAAATAAAACTTAGATGATACATATAACAAATGATTATGATAGGTGATAGATACATAGATATCTATATACATATATAGAGGGAGTAAATACAAAGACACATAGACAATAGATGGAATAGAAGATCGATTGATATAATAAGTGATCATTATCGATATGATAGATGGTAGGTGATAGGTAGACAGATGATAGACATATAGATAGATAAAACTTAGATGATAGATATCATAAATGATTATGATAGGTGATACATATCTATGTAGATATCTATATAGATATATAGAGAGAGTAGATACAAAGAGACATAGACAGATAATAGATGCAATAGAAGATTAATTGATATAAGTGATCATTATAGATACGATAGATGGTAGGTGACAGATGATAGATGATAAACATATAGATAGATAAAATAAAACTTAGATGATAGATATAATAAATGATTATGATAGGTGATAGATATCTATCTAGGTAGATATCTATATAGACAGATATCTATCTAGATAGATATCTATATTGACAGATATCTACCTAGATAGATATCTGTCAATATAGATATCTAGAGAGAGTAGATACAAAGATAGAGGGACATAGATAATAAATGGAATAGAAGATCGATTGATATAATAAGTGATCATTATAGATATGATAGGTGATAGGTAGATGATAGATGATAGACATATAGATAGATAAAACTGAGATGATAGATATAATAAATGATTATGATAGATATCTATCCATATAGATATATCCACATAGATATGTCCACATAGATATATCCACATAGATATATCCACATGGATGTATCCACATAGATATATCCACATGGATGTATCCACATAGATATATCCACATGGATGTATCCACATAGATATATCCACATGGATGTATCCACATAGATATATCCACATGGATGTATCCACATAGATATATCCACATGGATGTATCCGTATAGATATACATAGATATCTATCCATATAGATATATAGAGAGAGTAGATACAAAGATAGAGGGACATAGAAAGATAATAAATGGAATAGAAGATCGATTGATATAATAAGTGATCATTATAGATATGATAGGTGATAGGTAGACAGATGATAGATGATAGACATATAGAGAGATAAAACTGAGATGATAGATATAATAAATGATTATGATAGATATCTATCCATATAGATATATCCATATAGATATACATAGATATCTATTCATATAGATATATAGAGAGTAGATACAAAGATAGAGAGCATAGACAAATAATAGATGGAATAGAAGATTAATTGATATAATAAGTAATCATTACAGATATGATAGATGGTAGGTGATAGGTAGACAGATGATAGATAATTGATAGATGATAGATAGGGTAGATAATTGATAGGATAGATAAGTGATAGATGATAGATAGATAGATAGATACATACATAGATAGATGCCGGGCATGGCGACTCACACCTGTAATCCCAGCACTTTGGGAGGCCGAGGCAGGTGGATCACGAGATCAGGAGTTCGAGACCATCCTGGCCAACATGGTGAAACCCCATCTCTACTGAAAATACAAAAATTGGCCAGGCATGGTGATGCACGCCGGTAATCCCAGCTACTCGGGAGGCTGAGGCAGGAGAATGGCGTGAACCCGGGAGGCACAGATTGCAGTGAGCAGAGGTCGCGCCACTGCACTCAGGCCTGGTGACAGAGCAAGACTCCCTCTCAAAATAATAATGATAAACAAAGTTCTGGGATTACAGGCGTGAGCCACCACTCCCGGCCTGGGGCTGTAGTTTTCCATCTCTTTGTTCCAAAGGCCGGAGTCACCAGCTTATCTTAATTTGCCTTGTGGTCTACCTGCCAACCTTCCCACCATCCCACACAGGAAAACTCATTGAGGCTGCTTCAGCAGACAACACCCTGAGCCTATTCCCACTGGTGCCTTTACTTATTACAACGCCGAGCTGCTTCAGAGGCAGAACAGGCTTATCTGAGTCCTCAGACTTCTCTCCTTCCCAACAGCATCAACATATTCCAGGAAAATCACGACTTGTGAATTTATTATTTTTATTTTATCTTATTTTATTTATTTTTTGAGATAGAATTTCACTCTTGTTGCCCAGGCTGGAGTGCAATGGCACGATCTCAGCTCACTGCAATGGCCACCTCCCAGGTTCAATCGATTCTCCTGCCTCAGCCTCCCAAGTAGCTGGGATTACAGCCACCTGCCACCACACCCAGCTATTTTTTTTGTATTTTTGTTAGAGATGGGGTTTCACCATGATGACCAGGCTGCTCTCAAACTCCTGACCTCAAGTGACCTGCCTGCCTCGGCCTCCCAGACTGCTGGGATTACAGGTGTGAGCCACTGTGCACGGCCAATGTGTAGATTTATTAAATGCCCCTGTTCGGCCTCCCAAAGTGCTGGGATTATAGGTGTGAGCCACCTCGCCCAACCCACCATCTAAAGTCTGTCTCTGAGCTTTACCTCATACCACCCCCACTCCTGGTATCCATCCCTGCCCCTGAGAAAAGGGAGGTGAAGGAGACCAGGAACCACAGTTTTCAGCTAAGAGGAAACTTCAGGTCAGAAAGTCCCTGCCTGGCCCACGTCCCTCATTCTAAAGAGAGAACTGGGGCTTCCCAGCAAGGAACAAGGAGATGGCACAGACAAGGCTATGTCTGTTCAAACAGTGACATTCTCTGGGCCATGTGTCCATCAAGCAAAAGATATCACCATCCCCATGTTCACAGACCAGGACAGGCACCTACAGGAAGCCGCTGACAGGTGCTGGGATGTATCTCAGAGCTCGGTCCTTTGAACACATCCCTCTGGGCCACGTTCTGGCCTTAGTACTGGAGGTTAAAGATTCACGGGACCATTGTTTCTGGAAAGGCAGGGAAGTATAAATAAACAAATGCTCAATGTCATCTGAAGGTGACGTACGAGGGAAGCGGAGAACTGAGAACTGGAGGCGGAGGGTTTCCAGTCATGGTGCAAGGCAAAGGGGTAGAAGGAATTACATGGTGAGAAAGGAAGCAAGAGAGAAGCCAGGGTCTTTTTTATTTTTTTGAGACGGAGTCTCACTCTGTTGCCCAGGCTGGAGTGCAGTGGCGCGATCTCGGCTCACTGCAACCTCCGCCTCCCAGGTTCAAGTGATTCTCCTGCCTCAGCCTGCTGAGTAGCTGGGACTACAGGCACCTGCCACCGTGCCTGGCTAATGTTTTTTGTATTTTTAGTAGAGATGGGGTTTCACCGTGTTAGCCAGGATGGTCTTGATCTCCTGACCTCGTGATCCGCCCGCCTCGGCCTCCCAAAGTGCTGGGATTACAGGCGTGAGCCACCACGCCCGGCTTTTTTCTTTTTTTGAGACAGAGTCGCACTCTGTCACCAGGCTGCAGTGCAATGGCGCGATCTCGGCTCACTGCAACCTCCACCTCCCGGGTTCATGCCATTTTCCTGCCTCAGCCTCCCGAGTAGCTGGGACTACAGGTGCCCGCCACCACGCCCGGCTAATTTTGTGTATTTTTAGTAGAGACGGGGTTTCACCATGTTAGCCAGGATGGTAAAAGAACAAACTCTCACACGAACTCACAGAGGAGAGCTCATTTACTGTCTCATTACCTTGGGGACTGCACCAAGCTATTTACTAGGGATTCACCCCATGATCCAAACACCTACCACCAGACCTCACACCCCAACATTGGGGATCCCATTTCAACATGAGATTTGGAGGGTACAAACATACAGACTCTATCACCGTCTCAATTTTTTTTTTTTTAAGAGGGACTCTTGCTCTGTTGCCGGGTTGGAGTGCAGTGGCACGATCTCGGCTGATCGCAAGCTCCGCCTCCAGGGTTCAAGCGATTCACCTGCCTCAGCCTCCTGAGTAGGTGGGATTACAGGCATTACAGCTGCATGTCCATGGTGGGCTGTGGGATGGTGATAAAAGTAGGGACAGAGAAGTCTACGTTCAGCCAAGATGGAATCATGGAAACGCACTTTACCCTCCCATCTGAAACAATCAAGAAAAACGTGGAAAAATGCAACTGTGATAATTTCTTTTTTTTCTTATTTTTTATTATTATTATTATTGAGACAGAGCTTCACTCTTGTAGCCCAGGCTGGAGTACAATGGCACAATTGCAGCTCACTGCCACCTCCAACTCCAGGGTTCAAGCGATTCTCCTGCCTCAGCCTCCCGATTAGGTGGAATTACAGGTGCACGCCACCATGCCCAGCTAATTTTTGTATTTTTAGTAGAGATGGGGTTTTACCATGTTGGCCAGGCTGTTCTCGAACTCCTGACCTCAGGGGATCCGCCCACCTCAGCCTCCCAAAGTGCTGGGTTTACAGGCATGAGCCACCACACCCCGCCAACTGTTAGTTTCTTAAGGCTGTGACAATAAATTAAAACAGATTGGGAGGTTTCCAAGAAAAGAGATTTATCCTCTACCTCAGTCCTGGAGAACAGAAGTCTGAGATCAAGGTGTCTTAGGGCTATGCTCCCTCCAGAGGCTCTAGGGGAGGATCCTTCCTGCCTCTCCCAGCTCCTGGGGTTCCAGGCATCCCTGGGCTTGTGACCGCATCACTACAGTCTCTGCCTCTGTCTTCACGTGGTCTTCTCCTGTGTGTCTGTGTCTCCTCTTCTGTCTCTTAGAAGGACACCTGCCGCCGTTGCATTTACGGCCCATCCTAATTCGGGATGATCTCATCGCCAGATCCTTAATCACATCTGCAAAGAAACTTTATCGAAATGAGGTCCCATTCCCAGGTTCTGGGGCTTAGGACATGGACAGATCTTTTGGACATCACCGCCCAACCCAATGCAGTTGGCTTTGCTTCCTTCCGGAGGCTCTAGGGGAGGATCCTTCCTGCCTCTCCCAGCTCCTGGGGGCTCCAGGCATCCCTGGGCTTGTGGCCACATCACTGCAGTCTCTGCCTCTGTCTCCGTGTGGCCTCATCCTCTGTGTCTGTGTCTCCTGTTCTGTCTCTTAGAAGGACACTTGTCACTGCATTTACAGCCCACCCTAATCCAGGATGATGTCAATCCAAGATGGATTTCATTTTGAGATCCTTCACTTAATTGTATTTGCAAAGACCCTATTTCCAAATGAGGTCCTATTCACAGGTTCTTGGGGGTTAGGACCTGAATCTATCTTTTGTGGATCATCATTCAACTCATTATAATATTGTTTGGTACCTTCTAGAAGGTTTAGGGGAGGATCCTTCCTGCCTCTCCCAGCTCCTGGGGGCTCCAGGCGTCCCTGGGTTTGTGGCCGCCTCACTGCAGTCTCTGCCGCCATCTCCATGTGGCCTTCTCCTCTGTGTCTGTGTATCCTCTTCTGTCTCTGATGGGGTCACCCCTCATTGGATTTAGACTCCAACCCCAATGCAAGACGATTTCATTTTGAGATCATTCCCTTAATCACATCTGCAAAGACGCTATTTCCAAATGAGATCATATTCACGGATTCTAAGGTTGAGGACCTGGACATGTCTTTAGGGGATCCCCATTCAACCCACTGCAATTTGGTTTGGTTCCTTTTAGAAGCTCTAGGAAAGGATCCTTCCTGCCTCTCCCAGCTCCTGGGGCCTCCAGGTGTCCCTGGGCTTGTGGCCACATCACTACAGTCTCTGCCTCTGTCTTCACGTGGCCTTCTCCTCTGTGTCTGTGTCTCCTCTTCTGTCTCTTACAGGGATACCTGGTATTGGATTGAGAATCCACCCTAAACCTAGGATGATCTCATCTCAAGATCTTTTACTCATTACACCTGCAAAGACACTATTTCTTTTTTTTTTTTTTCTTTTTTTGAGACAGAGTCTCACTCTGTCACCAGGCTGGAGTGCACTGGCGCGATCTCGGCTCACTGCAACCTCTGCCTCCCAGGTTCAAGCGATTCTCTTGCCTCAGCCTGCTGAGTAGCTGGGACTACGGGCGCCCGCCACCGCGCCTGGCTAATTTTTTTTTGTATTTTTAGTAGAGACGGGGTTTCACCATGTTAGGCAGGATGGTCTCGATCTCCTGACCTCGTGATCCGCCCACCTCGGCCTCCCAAAGTGCTGGGATTACAGGCGTGAGCCACCGCACCCGCCTTTTTTTTTTTTGAGACAGAGTCTCACTCTGTCACCAGGCTGGAGTGCAGTGGCGCGATCTCAACTCACTGCAACCTCCGCCTCCCGGGTTCAAGCGATTCTCCTGCCTCAGCCTCCCAAGTAGCTGGGACTACAGGTGCCCGCCACCACGCCCGGCTAATTTTTGTATTTTTAATAGAGATGGGGTTTCACCATGTTGGCCAGGATGCCCTCGATCTCTTGACCTTGTGATCTGCCTGCCTCAGCCTCCCAAAGTGCTGGGATTACAGGCGTGAGCCACCGCACCCGGCCAAATGCAAAGACCCTATTTCAAAATAAGGAAATAAAAAAATATTTCACAGCTGGACTTGATGTTGCATGTCTGTGGTCCCCGCCACTCTGCTTGAGCTTGGGAGTTCAAGGGTACGGTGAGCTGTGATCTCACCATTGCACTCCAGCCTAGTTGACAGAGCAAGACTCTGTCTCAAAAAAATAAAAATAAATTAATAAAATAAAATAATAAAAAGTGGGTGAGGTCAGGAGTTCCAAGACCAGCCTGGCCAACATGGTGAAATCCCGTCCCTACTGAAGATATAAGAAATTAGCAGGGTGTGGTGTCAGGCACCTGCAGTCCCAGCTACTCGGGAGGCTGAGAAAGGAGAAGGCTTCAACCCAGGAGGCGGAGGTGGTGGTGAGCAGAGATCGCACCACTGCACTCCTGCCTGGGCGATAGAATAAGACTATGTCTCAAAAAAAAAGAAAAGAAAAAAGAAAAAAAAAAGAGTGGAGATAATTACAGCAACCTACTCTTTAAATTCTAAACAAATGGACTGGGCGCGGTGGCTCACACCTATAATCCCAGCACTTTGGGAGGCTGAGGCGGGCGGATCACTTGAGGTCAGGAGTTCAACACCAGCCTGGCCAACGTGGTGAAACCCCATCTCTACTAAAAATACAAAAATTACCAGGCACAGTGGCGCACGCCTGTAACCCCAGCTACGTGGCAGGTTGAGGCAGGAGAATCGCTTGAACCCAGGAGGTGGAGGACGCAGTGAGCCGAGATCAGGACACTTCACTCCAGCCTGGGGGACAGAGTGAGAGTCTGTCTTTTTTTCTTTTTCTTTCTTCTTCTTTTTTTTTTTTTTGAGATGGAGTCTCGCTCTGTTTCCAGGCTGGAGTGTAGTGGCGTGATCTCGGCTCACTGCAACCTCCGCCTCCCAGGTTCAAGTGATTCTCCTGCCTCAGCCTCCTAACTGGGATTACAGGCACGCACCACCATGCCCAGCTAATTTTTTGTATTTTTAGTACAGATAGGGTTTCATCACTATACCCAGCGTGGTGTCCAACTCCTGAGCTCAGGCAATCCACCCGCCTCGGCCTCCCAAAAGTGCTGGGATGACAGACGGGAGCCACACCAGGCTGGGCTGCTTCTGTACATTTTAGGTAGACGTGAGACATGAATCAAACATATTTAAGATACACATTGGTTCAGTCCGGAAAAATGGGGAAGCTCACAGCGAACGCTCCCAGGTAATAGGTAGATTTAAACATTTAGTGATTGGTAATTGTTTGAAATAATTGTTCTTTTTTTTTTGAGATGGAGTTTCACTCTTGTTGTCCAGGCTAGAGTGCGGTGGCATGATCTCAGCTCACTGCAACCTCTGCCTCCCGGGTTCAAACGATTCTCCTGCCTCAGCCTCCCGAATAGCTGGGATTACAGGCATGCGCCACCATGCTCGGCTAAGTTTGTATTTTTAGTAGAGACGGGGTTATTTTTGAGGTGGAGTCTCACTCTATTGCCCAGGCTGGAATGCAGTGGCATGATATCAGCTCACTGCAACCTCTGCCTCCCGGGTTCAAGCAATTCTCCTGCCTTAGCCTTCCAAGTAGCTGGGATTACAGGCGTGCGCCACCACGCCCGGCTAATTTTTGTATTTTCAGTAGAGACAGGGATTCACCATGTTGGCCAGGCTGGTCTTGAACTCCTGACCTCAGGTGATCCGCCCTCCTCAGCCTCCCAAAGTGCTGGGATTACAGGCTTCAGCCACCGCGCCCGGCCTAACACAGATCTTAAGTCTGAAAAAGAAATATTTACAATTGGCTGGGTCTGGTGGCAAAAAAAAAAAATACAAAAAATACAAAAATTAGCCGGGCACGGTGGCACCTGTAATCCCAGCTACTTGGGAGGCTGAGGCAGAAGAATCACTTGAACCCGGGAAGCGGAGGTTGCAGTGAGCCAAGATCATGCTACTTCACTCCAGCCTGGAGGACAGAGCAACACTGTGTCTCAAAAAAAAAAAAAAAAAAAAAAAAGAGAAACATTTACAATCTATTCTCTCTGAAGCCTGCTCCCTGGAGGCGTCATCTGCTTGATAAAACCTTGGTCCCCAAACCCTATACCATTATAACCCAGACATTCTTTTCTATTGATAATAATTCTCGGCCAGGCACAATGGCTCACGCCCGTAATCCCAGCACTTTGGGAGGCCGAGGCGGGTGAATCACCTGAGGTTGGGAGTTCGAGACCAGCCTGACCAACATGGAGAAACCCCGTCTCTACTAAAAATACAAAATTAGCCGGGCGTGGTGGCGGGCGCCTGTAGTCCCAGCTACTAGGGAGGCTGAGGCAGGAGAATCGCTTGAACCCAGAAGGCGGAGGTTGTGGTGAACCGAGATCGCGCCATTGCACTCCAGCCTGGGCAACAGAGCGAGATTCCACCTCAAAAATAAAATAAAATAAATAGGCCGGGCGCGGTGGCTCACACCTGTAATCCAAACACTTTGGGAGGCCGAGGCGGGCAGATCACAAGGTCAGGAGATCGAGACCATCCTGGCTAACACGGTGAAACCCCGTCTCTACTAAAAATACAAAAAATTAGCTGGGCGTGGTGGCGGGCGCCTGTAGTCCCAGCTACTCGGGAGGTTGAGGCAGGAGAATGGCGTGAACCCGGGAGGCGGAGCTTGCAGTGAGCCGAGATCGTGCCACTGCACTCCAGCCTGGGCCACAGAGCGAGACTCCGTCTAAAATAAATAAATAAATAAAAATAGGACTCTGATTTTCCCTCCCCTTTTCTGTGTAAAAACTGGCCGTAAGGAAATTCCATGACCTCCCTTGTTTGTCTGAAGATCCTAAGATTTCCATTCCAGAGAGGAACAGGAATTCCGTTCTTTTCTTCTGCCCCACACCCAGAAGAAAAGGAGCTCTGCTGAGAGACACCAAGAAGAATCTAGAAAGACAGGCCTGGCTGGATTTCCTCACTCATTCATTAGCCTTAGATCAGACCTTTTTCCACCAATTCTGTTTCTACACAGCTGTCCAGACTGTGTTAAACCTAAGCTTAAAAACGAACAGTTTCACGCCTGGCACGGTGGCTCACGCCTGTCATCCCAGCACTTTGGGAGGCCGAGGCGGGTGGATCACGAGGTCAAGAGATCGAGACCAGCCTGGCCAACATGGTGAAACCCTGTCTCTACTAAAAATACAAAAAATGAGCCTGGCATGGTGGCGGGCACCTGTAATCCCAGCTACTCGGGAGGCTGAGGCAGGAGAATCGCTTGAACCTGGCAGGTGGAGGTTGCGGTGAGCTGAGATCAAACCACTGTCCTCCGACCTGGGTGACAGAGTGAGACTCAGTCTCAAAAAAAAGAATGTGCCAAGATCATGTATCACTCTGGGGTTTTTCTGCAGACAGATCATTTGGGCCCAGGAGTTCGAGACCAGTCTGGGCAACATAGTGAGACCTCGTGTGTACAGATAAGTTTTTTAATAAAATTCCCTGGGCACAGTGATCCCAGCCTGTCATCCCAGCACTTTGTGAGGCCAAGACAGGCGGATCACATGATGTAGGAGGTCGAGACCATCCTGGCCAACACGGTGAAACCCTGTCTCTACTAAAAATACAAAAAATTAGCCAGGCGTGGTGGAGGGCGCCTGTAGTCCCAGCTACTTAGGAGGCTGAGGCAGGAGAATGGCGTGAACCCAGGAGGCAGAGCTTGCAGTGAGCTGAGATCACGCCACCACACTCCAGCCTGGGAGACAGCGAGACTCCGTCTCAAAAAAAAAAAAAAAAAATTGCCTGGACACCTTGATCCCAGCCGGTCATCCCAGCACTTTGCGAGGCCAAGACAGGCGGATCACATGAGGTAGGAGTTCGAGACCAGCCTGGCCAACAGGGTGCAACCCCGTCTCTACTAAAAATACAAAAATTAGCTGGGCATGGTGCTGCATGCCTGTAATCCCAGCTACTTAGGAGGCTGAGGTATGAGAATCACTTGAATCCGGAAGCAGAGATTGCAGTGTGTTGAGATCACACCACTGTACTCCATCCTGGGGGACAGAGTGAGACCCTGTCTCAAAAAAAAAAAAAAAAAAAAAAAACAGAAAAAAAAACAAGAGAAAAGAAGAGAAAAAACAGAGGTTTATAGCATCTCCACAGGCTCCTGTTATCACTAATGTAAACCACAAATAAAATTTGAATGCTTGCTCAACCATCTGAATGGATCCCTTCCCTCAGCTAAGGACATTTGAAAGTTAAGGCCGGGCGCGGTGGCTCACGCCTGTAATCCCAGCACTTTGGGAGGCCGAGGCGGGAGGATCACCTGAGGTCAAGAGATCAAGACCAGCCTGGCCAGTATAGTCAAACCCTGTCACTACTAAAAATACAAAAAATTAGGTGGGCGTGGGGGCAGGTGCCTGTAATCACGGCTACTCAAGAGGCTGAGGCAGGAGAATGGAGTGAACCCAGGAGGCAGAGCTTGCAGTGAGCCAAGATCGCGCCACTGCACTCCAGCCTGGGTGACAGAGTGAGACTCTGTCTCAAAAAAAAAAAGTTAACCTGAAAGTCTAGTTCAGGCCGTCATGGAAAGTGGAGCCGGACATGCCTCATTACAGCCTCCTGCCTTTAGAATTCAGGCACAGCTGAGCAGCATTCACGTGAAAACCAAGATCATAAGATTCACAAAACAGGCCGGCACAGCGGCTCATGCCTGTAATCCCAGCACTTTGGGAGGCAGAGGCAGGCGGATCACCTGAGGTCCGGAGTTCGAGACCAGCCTGGCTAACACGGTGAGACCACCCCCGCCGCCGCCCCATCTCTACTAAAAATACAAAAAAAAAAATATTAGTCAGGCGTGATGGCAGGTGCCTGTGATCCCAGCTACTTGGGAGGCTGAGGCAGGAGAATCGCTTGAACCCGGGAGGCGGAGGTTGCAGTGAGCCGACATTGCACCATTGCACTCCAGCCTGGGCAACAGAGCGAGAGTCCATCTCAAAAAACAAAACAAAACAAAAAAAACCGGTAGCTAATAAGTAGCCTCTGAAAAGGACATCAGTTTCGGAGTTTTTGGCCCAAACCTGGGAGAATAATAAGACGTGGGGAATTCTTTCTGTGGGCAGAAGAGCATGCAGAGCGGGAAACCCAGTCTCCGTTTCTTGGAAAGCCTGTTTCTCATCTGTTCTCAGAACCTTTCTCTCAGCCGCTAACCTTTAGGATAAACTGCCAGACAAGGGACATTTGAAATCCCGCAGCTCACAGCTGCCAGGTAATCCTCGGTCCTAGAGAAGTAGAAACCGACCCCTCTGGGCCATGGGATTTTGGTTCTGGAAGGTCTGTGGGCTCCAGAGGAATGAGGGTTTTTTGGTTTTTGGTTTTTGTTATGAGACGGAGTTTCACTCTTGTCACCCAGGCTGGAGTGCAGTGGCACGATCTCGACTCACTGCAACCTCCGCCTCCCAGGTTCAAGAGATTCTCCTGCCTCAGCGTCCCAAGTTTCTGGGAGTACAGGTGCCTGCCACCACGCCTGGCTAATTTTTCTTTCTTTATTTTGTTTCTGTATTTTTAGTAGAGACAGGGTTTTGCCATGTTGGCCAGCCTGGTCTCGAACTCCTGACCTCAAGTGATCCACCCGTCTCGGCCTCCCAAAGTGCTGGGATTACGGGCGTGAGCCACTGCGCCCGGTCAGAAACAGGTTTTTCTTTTGTTTTGTTTTTATGTTTTCAGATGGAGTTTCACTCTTGTTGCCCAGGCTGCAATGCAGTGGCACAATCTCGGCTCACTGCAACCTCTGCCTCCCAGGTTCAAGAGACTCTCCTGCCCCAGCCTCCTGAGTTTCTAGGAGTACAGGTGCCTGCCCCCACGCCCGGCTAATTTTTCTTTTTTGTTTTTGTATTTTTAGTAGAGACATGCTTTCACCATATTGGCCAGCCTGGTCTTGAACTCCTGACCTCAAGTGATCCACCCCTCTCGGCCTCCCAAAGTGCTGGGATTACAGGCGTGAGCCACTGTGCCCGGTCAGCAAGATTTTTTTTGTTGTTTTTTTTTTGTTTTATGTTTTGAGACGGAGTTTCACTCTCCTCACCCAGGCTGGAGTGTAGTGGCACGATCTCAGCTCACTGCAACCTCCACTCCCGGGTTCAAGTGATTCCCCTGCCTCAGCCTCCCGAGTAGCTGGGATTACAGGTGCCCGCCACCACGCCCGACTAATTTTTTTCGGGGTTTTTTTTTTTTTGAGACGAAGTTTCGCTCTTGTTGCCCAGGCTGGAGTGCAGTGGCACGATCTCGGCTCACCGCCACCTCCGCCTCCTGGGTTCAAGCGATTCTCCTGCCCCAGCCTCCCGAGTAGCTGGGATTACAGGTGCCCACCACCACACTCGGCTGATTTTTGTATTTTTAGTAGAGACAGGGTTTCTCCCTGTGGGTCAGGCTGGTCTCGAACTCCTGACCTCAGGTGATCCGCTCCCCTCGGCCTCCCAAAGTGCTGGGATGACAGGGTAAGCCATTGCACCCAGCCTTTTTTTGATGTTTTTAGTAGAGATGGTGTTTCCCCATGTTGGCTAGGCTGGTCTCGAGCTCCTGACCTCAACTGATCCACCTGTCTCGGCCTCCCAAAGTGCTGGGATTACAGGTGTGAGTCAATGAGCCTGGTCAGCAAGAGATTGTTTTTGTTTTGTTTTGTTTTGTTTTATGTTTTGAGATGGAGTTTCACTCTTGTCGTCCAGGCTGGAGTGCAGTGGCATGAACTCAGCTCACTGCAACCTCCACCTCCTGGGTTCAGGTGATTCGCCTGCCTCAGCCTCCCGAGTAGCTGGGATTACAGGCGCCCGCCATCACGCCCAGCTAATATTTCTTTGGTGTGTTTAGTAAGAGATGGTGTTTCACCATGTTGGCCAGGCTGGTCTTGAACTCCTGACCTCGTGATCTGCCCGCCTCAACCTCCCAAAGTGCTGGGATTACAGGCGTGAGCCAGCGAGCCCGGCCCAGAAGCATGAGCTTTTTGTCATGGAGAATTTCCAGTTGGGAAGGAGTTATCTGGACAGGATCATTCTGATCACGGTGCCCCAGGGAGACCCCTGTGAGGGCCGCTTTCTGTCACGTAGAGAACAAAGAACAGCCTGAATGAGAAGCTCTCTGGCAGCATCATGAATGCTCCCAACCCGACAGAGGGCAGGTGCTCTGCAGACCCCTCCCCTCAGCTGAATGGTTTCTCCCTGGGGAAGCTGAGCCCCTCTCCTTGCCCCTTAATCCCATTCCCCTGAGAGCAGAGCTTCTATTTCTTTTTTTTCTTTTCTTTTCTTTTCTCTTTTCTTTTCTTTCTTTCTTTTTTTTTTTCTTTTTTTTTTTTTTTTTTGAGACAAAGTCTCTCGCTCCTGTCCCCCAGGCTGGAGTGCAATGGCGCGATCTCGGCTCACTGCAACCTCTGTCTCCCGGGTTCAAGCAATTCTCCTGCCTCAGCCCCCTGAATAGCTGGGATGACAGGCGTCTGCCACCATGCCCGGCTAATTTTTCTATTTTTAGTAGAGACAGGGTTTCACTATGTTGGCCATGCTGGTCTCTAACTCCTCTGACCTCAGGTGATCCTCCCGCCTCCACCTCCCAAAGTGCTGGGATGACAGGCGTGAGCCACCGTGGCCAGCCCAGAACTTTTATTTCTTATCTCTGCATTCCCCCAACTCAACTTTCTCCCCAGCTCCCCTGCTCCCCTACCCCACCTCCTCCCCAACCCATCTCCTCCTTCACCTGCTTCTAGCCCCTTCCAGGAAAGCTGATGTCCCTTGTGAAAGAAAAATAAATCGCCTGGCACGGTGGCTCATGCCTGTAATCCCAGCACTTTGGGAGGCCGAGGCGGGCGGATCACGAGGTCAGGAGATCGAGACCATCCTGGCTAACACGGTGAAACCCCGTCTCTACTAAAAATACAAAAAATTAGCCGGGCGTGGTGGCGGGCGCCTGTAGTCCCAGCTACTCGGGAGGCTGAGGCAGGAGAATGGTGTGAACCCAGGAGGTGGAGCTTGCAGTGAGCCCAGATCGCACCACTGCACTCCAGCCTGGGCGAGAAGAAAGAAAAATAAATCTCTGGGCCCCGCTGGGAACTGCTTAGAGCCTCTCCCTCTCATTGTATTCAAAGTGACGTCTCTGCTCACTGAGATAGATGCATATCTAATTGCCTCCTTTAGAGAGGCTAATCAGAAACTCAAAAGAATGCAGCCATTTGGGAGGCAGACAGGGGCGGATCACCTGAGGTCAGGGGTGTGAGCCACTGCCCCTGGCCCATCTTGCTTATGTTAATTGATTTCTTATGTATCCCTAGAATGTATAAAACCCAACTGTGAGGCCGGATGCGGTGACTCGCCTGTAATCCCAGCACTTTGGGAGGCCGAGGCGAGCAGATCGCCTGAGGTCAGGAGTTCGAGACCAGCCTGACCAACATGGAGAAACCCCGTCTCTATTAAAAATACAAAATTAGCCGGGCATGGTGGCGCATACGTGTAATCCCAGCTACTCAGGAGGCTGAGGTAGGAGAATCGCGTGAACCCGGGAGGCGGAGGTTGCAGTGAGCCGAGATTGCACCATTGCACTCCAGCCTGGGCCACAAGAGTGAAACTCCATCTCAAAGCAAACAAAGAAACAAACAAAAAACAAATCGCACTGTGCTCTGAGCCCCTTATGCACCTGTCACGGCTCTACATCCTTAGCTCTGGCTAAACAACTTCCTAAACTGACTGAGACCTGTCTCAGTTATTCGACGTTCATGCTGGATACACGCTGGTTGGGTGAGACATCATTGTCCCGTGACAAGCTCCCAACCTTGGCAAAATCAACTTTCTAAATTCACTGAGTCCTGTCTCAGATTTGCCGGGTTCACACGCATGTAGGGGCAGCAGCTTCCTATTCCTGGTTCCCTACAGAACCCAGCGCTTGCGGCTAAAACCGCCTTTGCAAAATGCTAACTGAGGAAATTATGAGGGGGAAAGAGGCCAGACCTAACTGACTCTGTCTTGCTTTGAACGTTGAAGCTGTCCTTGTTATTCCCTGGGCGTAGGCCGAACTAACTTTGAGAAGAAATTCAGGCCGGGCGAGGTAGCTCATACCTGTAATCCCAGCACTTTGGGAGGCCGAGACGGGCGGATCACAAGGTCAGGAGATCGAGACCAGCCTGGCTAACACGGTGAAACCCCGTCTCTACTAAAAATAGAAAAAATTAGCCGGGTGTGGTGGCGGTCACCTGCAGTCCCAGCTACTCGGGAGGCTGAGGCAGGAGAATGGCATGAACCCAGGAGGTGGAGCTTGCAGTGAGCCGAGATCGCGCCACTGCACTCCAGCCTGGGCGACAGAGCGAGACTCCTTCTCAAAATTAAAAAAAAAAAAAAAAGAGAGAAGAAATTCAGTTCGTGGTGTAATTCTGAAACAAAATGGAAAACAGCCCCTTTCCCTAAGAGCTAAGGTCCAGTCTGCCTTCAGAGGACTCACAAATTAGCTACAAAATTAGAAATTACAGTTTAGGGCTCCTGCAGGAGTATGTCACTGTTGTAAAACTAAGATCGATGCTTGAGATGTTTTGCAGAGCCTGCATTTGGCGGATAAGCTGACACCACCTAGACTGGCCATCTGGCTCAACCAGTTCTGCCATCCCATCCAGGAACAGAAAACAACAAGAAAAACTCACTTCAGGCCGGGGTGCAGTGGCTCATGCCTGTAATCCTAGCACTTTGGGAGGCCGAGGCAGGCGGATCACAAGGTCAGGAGATAGAGACCAGCCTGGCTAACATGGTGAAACCCCGTCTCTACTAAAAATACAAAAACTTAGCCAGGTGTGGTGGCGGGTGCCTGTAATCCCAGCTACTCGGGAGGCTGAGGTAGGAGAATCGCATGAACCCGGGAGGCGGAGATTGCAGTGAGCCGAGATTGCACCATTGCACTCCAGCCTGGGAGAGAGTGCAAAACTCCATCTAAAAAGAAAAGAAAAGAAAAATGCTTAAGGTGCTTTGTGAGGGTCTGATATACAATTGAATGGATCTGGCCCTAAGCGCGGAGTGAGCCGTGAGATACGAGCCATTATATCGCGTTGTGCATCTGGTCAGCCATCTGGTTGAACTCTTGGGAATTTAAAGTTCTCCACATTGATGATGAAACTCAGAAACAAGGTGTGAGCCATTGACAAGAAGAAGTATAACAGTGCCAGTTCCAGCAGCCTTGGTGAACCGTCTGGTTGAGCTCTTGGGAAGATAAACTTCTCTACATCAATGTCAAAAGGAAGATATGGGCCTTTGACAAGAAGATGCACCGTGGTGCCAGTTCCAGCAGCCTGGGTGAGCCATCTGGTTGAGCTCTTGGGAAGATAAACTTCTCTACATCAATGTCAACAAGAAGATATGAGCCTTTGACAAAAAGATCCACCATAATGCCCAGTTCCAGCAGCCTGGGTGAACCATCTGGTTGAATTCTTGGGAAGATAAACTTCTTTACATTGATGTCAACAACAGGGCATGACTCATTAAAGACAAAAAGGCCCATTATTGTGCCCACTTCCAGCAGCCTTGGTGAGTCATCTGATTTGGCTCTTGGAAAGACAAACTTCTCTACATGAATGGTGAAAGTCAGAAACAGGGTATGAGCCATTGACAAGCAGACCCACTATAGTTTGCAGTTTGGGCCTTGGTAAGCCATCTGGTTGAACTCTTGGAAAGTTAAATTTCTCTACATCGATGTCAGCAACAAAGTATGAGCCATTCACAAGAAGATCCACCATGGTGGCCAGTTCCAGCAGCCTTCATGAGCCACCTGCTTGAGCTCTTGGGAAGATAACCTTCTCTACATCAATTCTGGAGAGAGGCAGCATGCTACAGTTTGGGTACGGTTTGTTTGGTCCTGCCAGGTTTCATGTTGAAATTTGACCCCCTGTGTGGTAGGTGGGGCCTGGTGGGAGATGTTTAAACCATGTGGGTGAATCCCGTATGAATGGCTTGGTCCTGCCCCCAGAGTCATGAGTGAGTTCTCATTCTCAGTTTCCTGGAGAGCTGGTTGTTGAAAAGACCCTGGCACCTCCCCTCCTCTCTCTTGCTTCCTTTCTGCCCATGTGGTCTCTCCACACACAATGTCTTCCCTTCACTTTCTGTCATGACTGGAAGCAGCGTGACGTCCTCACCACAAGCAGGTCCAAACACCACGCTTCCTGGACAACCTGGAGAACCACTATGAGCCGAATAAATAATCTCTTTTTTTTTTTTACCTTTTTTTTTTAATTTTATTATTATTATACTTTAAGTTCTAGGGTACGTGTGCACAACATGCAGCTTTGTTACATATGTATACATGTGCCATGCTGGTGTGCTGCACCCATTAACTCGTCATTTAACATTAGGTATATCTCCTAATGCTACCCCTCCCCCTCTCTCCCCACCTCACAACAGGCCCCAGTGTGTGATGTTCCCCTTCCTGTGTCCATGTGTTCTCATTGTTCAGTTCCCACCTATGAGTGAGAACATGCGGTGTTTGGTTTTTTGTCCTTGCGATAGTTTGCTGAGAAAGATGGTTTCCAGCTTCAACCCTGTCCCTACAAAGGACATGAACTCATCATTTTTGATGGCTGCATAGTATTCCATGGTGTCTATGTGCCACATTTTCTTAATCCAGTCTATCGTTGTTGGACATTTAGGTTGGTTCCAAGTCTTTGCTATTGTGAATAGTGCCATTATAAACATATGTGTGCATGTGTCTTTATAGCAGCATGATTTATAATCTTTTTTTTTTTTGAGACACAGTCTCGCTCTGTCGCCGGGCTGCAGTGCAGTGGCACCATCTCGGCTCACTGCAAGCTCCACCTCCCGGGTTCAATTGATTCTCCTGCCTCAGCTTCCCAAGTAGCTGGGACTACAGGTGCACGCCACCACGCCCAGCTAATTTTTGTGTTTTTAGTAGAGATGGGGTTTCACCATGTTGGCCAGGCTGGTCTTGATCTCTTGACCTCATGATCCGCCTGCCTCGGTCTCCCAAAGTGCTGGGATTACAGGCGTGAGCCACCGCGCCCAGCCGATGATTTCTTCTTTATCAATTACCCAACCTCAGGTATTCGTTTACAGCAACATGAATGGACTTAGACAGCTCCTGCAGGAATGGGGAGGCTAAGACGGTAGAGGTGCAGCCTGGTCAGCCATCTTTCACCTTTGCTGATGTTGCTATCCAGGTGTTTTCCATTGCATGTGCATGACGCCCTATGCTTTGTTTAGGCGCCAACTGTTTGTATCGTAACACATGTCCAGTCTGCTTGGTTCTTTTTTTTGAGACGGAGTTTTGCTCTTGTTGCCCCGGCTGGAGGGCAATGGCACCATCTCAGCTCACTGCAACCTCCATCTCCTGGGTTCAAGGGATTCTCCTGCCTCAGCCTCCTGAGTAGCTGGGATTACAGGCACTCGCCACCACGCCCGGCTAATTTTTGTATTTTTTTTTTTTTTAGTGAGCCACTGCCCCTGGCCTGCTTGGTGTTTCTTATGATTTTGTAGACAGCACAAAAGGCATCTGTATTTGTGTGTGTGCAAGTGTGTGTGCAGGTGTGTGTGTGCCAATATGCTTGTTTGTGCAGAGGCATGTGCAGATGTGTGTGTAGTTGTGTGTATGGATAGGTACACTGTGTGCAGGTGTGTGGGGATGTGTGTGTGCAGGTCTGTGTATGCAGACATGCATGTGTATGGAGGTGTGTGTGTGTACAGACGTGCGTGTAGGTGTGTGTGCATGTGTGTGTGCAGATGTGTGTGTAGTTGTGTGTATGCACATGTGCATTGTGTGCAGGTGTGTGGGGATGTGTGTGTGCAGGTCTGTGTGTGCAGACATGCATGTGTATGGAGGTGTGTGTGTGTACAGATGTGTGTGCAGGTGTGTGTGCAGATGTGTGTGTAGTTGTGTGTATGCACATGTGCATTGTGTGCAGGTGTGTGGGGATGTGTGTGTGCAGGTCTGTGTGTGCAGACATGCATGTGTATGGAGGTGTGTGTGTACAGATGTGTGTGCAGGTGTGTGTGCAGATGTGTGTGTAGTTGTGTGTATGCACATGTGCATTGTGTGTAGGTGTGTGGGGATGTGTGTGCACGTCTGTGTGTGCAGATATGCGTGTGCGTGCAGGAGATTGGGGATGTGTGAGTGTGCAGGTCTGTGTGTGCAGATGTGTGTGCAGACATGTATGTGTGTGCAGGTGTGTGTGCAGGACTGTGCCAGTGTGCTTGTTTGTGCAGATGTGTGTGTAGCTGTGTGTATGCCCATGTGCACTGTGTGCAGGTGTGTGGGGATGTGTGTGTGCAGGTCTGTGTGTGCAGTTGTGTGTGCAGACATGCATGTCTGTGCAGGTGTGTGTGCAGATGTGTGTGTAGCTGTGTGTACACCCGTGCGCACTGTGTGCAGGTGTGTGGGGATATGTGTGTGCAGGTCTGTGTGTGCAGATGTGTGTGCAAACATGCACGCGCGTGCAAGCATGTGTGCAGGAGTGTGTGTACACGTGTGTGCAGGCGTGTGGGGATGTGTGCGTGTGCAGGTCTCCGTGTGCAGATATGTGTGCAGACATACGTGTGTGCAGGTGTGTGTGTGTAGATGTGTGTGGGACTCACACTTGAGCTGTTCCACGGGCCAGTCTTTGGAGCCGAGGTCAGGAGCCAATGAACTCACGGAGCAGTTACAGGTTTCCCAATCCTATGAAATGAGGAAGCTGGGGAGGGAGGGGCAGGGAGGCTATGATGACACAGAGGAACTCTGAAAGGAGCTACTGAGAAGCGGGAGTCTCCGAGAGAAGAAAGGCAGGTGGAAGGAGAGGAAGCGGATGCCGTGGGGGTAAGCTAAGTTCTTTCCTTCTGGGGTCTTTGAGCATGTCGAGTCACCCGGGTACATGTTTCTGCTGTGTCTGTCGATAGAAAAGAAAGAGACTGAACTGTAACATAAGATTTCAAACGTTGACTCGAGCCGAAGTGGGGACAGCGGCCCAGAAGACTGAGAGCCAAGGAACCTTGCATATGAGTTGTCTTCTGCCTTTGTTATATGCAGGTTTTTAAAGCAAAATTTAAAAAATAAAATAAAATAAAAAGAGGGAGGTGTTGCTGGAGGACAGGGAGGGGCTTCTGTGAAGCTGCTGGGAATTCTCGTTGGTTTACAGAAAAAACAATTGATTAATGATTGGCTGTACATTGCTAAGCTACAGGGCGTTGGGGTGTAGTATCTAGCACGGAATTATTACGTGAATTCATAGCTATCTGTGGCATCCGGAAGCCGTTTCGAGAGATGAACGCGGCCGGGCGTGGTGGCTCACGCCTGTAATCCCAACACTTTGGGAGACTGAGGCGGGCGGATCATCTGAGGTCAGGAGTTCGAGACCAGCCTGGCCAACATGGAGAAACCCCGTCTCTACTAAAAATACAAAATTAGCCGGGCATGGTGGTGGCAAGCACCTGTAATCCCAGCTACTCAGGAGACTGAGGCAGGAGAATCGTTTGAACCCGGGAGGCAGACCTTGCAGTGAGCTGAGATTGCACCACTGCACTCCAGCCTGGGCAACAAGAGCGAGACTCTATCTCAAAAAAAAAAAAAAAAAAAAAGAGAGAGGAAAAGAGATGAACGCAGAGCTGAAAGGGGGAGGGAGTGTGATGGTGTTACTGGTTACTAGAAAGGGGTCCTGATCCAGACTCCAAGAAAGGGTTCTGGGATCTTGCCCAAGAAAGAACTGGAGGCAAGTTCACATTGCAAACTGAAAGCAAGCTTATTAAGATAGTAAAGGGGGGCCGGGCACGGTGGCTCATGCCTGTAATCCCAACACTTTTGGAGGCTGAGGCGGGCGGATCACCTGAGCTCAGGAGTTCGAGATCAGCTTGGCCAACATGGCAAAACCACACCTTTATTAAAAATAGAAAAAATTAGCTAGGTGTGGCAGTGTGTGCCTGTAATCCCAGCTACTCGGGAGGCTGAGGCAGAAGAATCGCTTGAACCTGGGAGGTGGAGGTTGCAGTGAGCCCAGATCGCACCATTGCACTCCAGCCTGGGCAACAAGAGCAAAACTCTGTCCCCAAAAAAAGATAACTAAAAGAAAAAAATCGTGGGGAGAGATGCTCCACTACAAGGGTGTCTGATAAAGGATTCATCTTTGTCATGACTATCTTTTGCAGTAATCAATATTGTATATATACATATTATATATATTTTATTATTATTATTATTTTGAGATCATCTGGCTGTGTCACCCAGGCTGGAGGGCAGTGGTGCAATCACAGCTGACTGCTGTCTTGAATTCCTGGGCTCAAGCAATCCTCCCATCTCTGCCTCCCCAGTAGCTGGGTCAAAGGCAAATGCCACCATTCCTGGCAAATATTTGTATTTTTGTAGGGACGAGGGTTTCACTGTGTTTCCCGGGCTGGTCTTGAACTCCTAGACTCAATCTGTCTTCCTGCCTCAGCCTCCCAAAGTGGTGGGATGACAGGTGTGGGCCACCGCGCCTGGCCCAATATTATCATTTTTAAAGCAAAACGGATTCTCACACTAGGAAAGCTTTTGTTCTGAAGATATCAACACATCAGGAGGTTTCTGTGTCTGTTCAGTCCTGGGTCTGTCTAGTAAACAGTATCGATCTGTTCACATATCTTGCGTCGTCGGGAATGTCTGACCTCCAGGGAATGCTGCCCAGCCTGTCCCAGCCTCCTTGTTCCCAGCCCCTATTCAAGATGGAGTCCCTCTAAGCCAGGCGTGGTGTAATCCCAGGACTTTGGGAGGCCGAGGTGGGCGGATCACCTAAGGTCAGGAGTTCGAGACCAGCCTGGCCAACATGGAGAAACCCCATCTCTACTAAAAATACCCAAAATTAGCCGGGGCGTGGTGGCGGGCGCCTGTAATCCCAGCTACTTGGGAGGCTGAGGCAGGAGAATCGCATGAACCCGGGAGGCGGAGGTTGCAGTGAGCTGAGATCGCACCACTGCACTCCAGCCTGGGTGACAGAGTGAGACTCCGTCTCAAAATAAATAAATAAATAAATGGAACATTTAAGGCTGGGCGTGGTGGCGCACGCCCATAATCCCAATATTTTGGAAGGCTGAGGTGACAGAGGATTGCTTGAGGCCAGAGCAATTCCAGACCAGCCCGGGCAACATCGTAAGATTCCCCCATCCCTCGTGTATACAAAACAGATTAAGTTATTACAAATTTTAAGAAAGACAGAAATGAGGCATCTTAAGTTACCACCCAGATTGGGGTACTAAGAGTCTGGATTTGGACAGCTTGTTGCACGTTTTATAGGTGTGCGAAATCACATTTCACTCTTTTTGTTGAGACAGAGTCTCGTGCTGTCGCCCAGGCTGGAGGGCAGTGGCGCGATCTCTGCTCACGGCAACCTCCGCCTCCCGGGTTCAAGCGATTCTCCTGCCTCAGCCTCCTGAGTAGCTGGGATTACAGGCACCTGCCACCACACCCAGCTAATTTTTGTATTTTTTTTTTTTTTTTTTTTTGGAGACAACGTCTTACTCTGTCGCCCAGGCTGGAGTGCAATGGCGCGATCTCCGCTCACTGCAACCTCCACCTCCCGGGTTCAAGCAATTCTCCTGCATTAGCCTCCTGAGTAGCTGGGATTACAGGCACGTGCCACCATGCCCAGCTAATTTTTGTATTTATTTATTTATTTTTTTGGAGACAGCGTCTTGCTCTGTCGCCCAGGCTGGAGTGCAGTGGCGCGATCTCGGCTCACTGTAACCTCCGCCTCCCGGGTTCAAGTGATTCTCCTGCCTCAGCCTCCTGAGTAGCTGGGATTACAGGTGCCCACCACCACACCCAGCTAATTTTTGTATTTTTAGTAGGGATGGTGTTTCACCATGTTGGCCAGGCTGGTCTGGAACTCCTGACTTCAAATGATCCGCTCACCTTGGCCTCCTAAAGGGCTGGGATTACAGACATGAACCACCGAACCCGGCCGGATTTCACTCTTTAGATTTTTGGTTTAAACTCGAGAAACTCTTCTCGAGGGCTGAAAGCTCTTGGTCCCCTATAGGTTTGCTGTAGATGACAGACATGAGGCAGATTGATTAATAAGAGAAAAGACATGCACTTTATTTTTCTTTTTTTTTTTTGAGACGGAGTCTCGCTCTGTCACCGAGGCTGGAGTGCAGTGGCATGATCTCGGCTCACTGCAACCTCCACCTTCCAGGTTCAACTGATTCTCCTGCCTCAGCCTCTCCAGTAGCTGGGATTACAGGCGTGTGCTGCCATGCCTGGCTAATTGTTCTATTTTTAGTAGAGACAGGGTTGTTCCATATTGGTCAGGCTGGTCTCGAACACCTGACCTCAGGTGATCCGCCTCCCTCGGCCTCCCAGTGTGCTAGGATTAGAGGCGTGAACCACTGTACCCAGCCAGATTTACACATTGATAGAATGTGCATACACCAGATTCTTCAGAATGAGGACTCCACCCCACAATAAGGTTCAGAAGCTAGTACACCACATTGAGACTACAGAAAGGATAGGGAATTGCATCCTGGTACAAAAAAAAAAGGTTATAGGGTTGGGGGGAAAGAGGAATTCTATTGAGGAGCAATATATAATTTCTACTGGGGACTGAACTCTGATTTTTTTCTTTATTCTTTTTTATTTTATTTTATTTTATTTTTTTGAGACGGCATCTCACTCTGCCGCCCAGGCTGGAGTGCAGTGGTGCGATCTCAGCTCACTGCAACCTCCACCTCCTGGGTTCAAGCGATTCTCCCGCCTCAGCCTCCTGAGTAGCTGGGACTACAGGCACCTGCCACCATGCCCTGCTAATTTTCTTTGTATTTTTAGTAGAGATGGGGTTTCACCATGTTGGCCAGGCTGGTCTTGAACTCCTGACCTCAGGTGATCCAACCGCCTCGGCCTCCCAAAGTGCTGGGATTATACGCATGAGCCACTGCACCTAGCTTCTTCTTTTTCTTTTTTTTTTTTCTTTCTTTTTTTCTTTTTTTTTTTAGATGGAGTCTCACTCTGTCACCCAGACTGGAGTGGCACAATCTCAGCTCACCACAGCCTCTGCCTCCCAAGGTCAAGCAATTCTCCTGCCTCAGCCTCCCAAGTAGCTGAGATTACAGGCACGTACCACTACTGCCTGAGTAATTTTTGTGTTTTTAGTAGAGACAACATTTCACCAGGTTGGCCAGGCTGGTCTCAAACTCCTGACCTCAAGTGATCCACACGCCTCAGCCTCCCAAAGTGCTGGGATTATAGGCACCAGCCACCACACCGGGCCTCTGACTTTTTTCATCTTGCCCAAATTCCTATCTAAGAGGTCTGAGGAGGCAAGCCCTACAAACCATAAATTCTCATCAAATGGGATTTATTGAACCCGGTATATCGTGACTTACTTTCCAACCTGACTCTGGCAAACGTTACAAGACAGAGAAAAAAACAACATATGTTGCCCCAAAATATGTTTCTTAGCTGTATTTTTTTTTTCTGTTAAGATGGTCTCATTCTGTTTCCAAGGCTGCAGTGCAGTGGTGCAATCTTGGCTCCCTGCAACCTCCGTCTTCTAGGTTCAAGCGATTCTCCTGCCTCCTCAGCCTTCCAAATAGCTGGCATAATATGCATGAGCCATCGTGCCCAGATAACTGTTTTTACTTTTTTGTTTTTTTTTTAGTAGAGATGGGGTTTCACTGTGATGGCCAGGCTGGTCTTGAACTCCTGACCTCAGGTGATCCAACCGCCTCGGCCTCCCAAAGTGCTGGGATTATAGGCGTGAACCACTGCTCCCGGCTGGAGTACAGGGGCATAATCTTGGCTTACTGCAGCCTCTGCTTCCCAGGTTCAAGTGATTCTCCTGCCTCAGTCTCCTGAGTAGCTGGGACTACAGGCGCCCGCCACCACGCCCAGCTAATTTTTTTTTTTTTTTGTATTTTTTTTTTTTTTAGTAGAGATGGGGTTTCACTGTGTTTGCCAGGATGGTCTCGATCTCCTGACCTCATGATCTGCCCTCCTCGGCCTCCCAAAGTGCTGGGATGACAGGCGTGAGTCACCGCGCCCGGCATGAAAGGGTTTTTCATTAAAAATCCTTGTTATACCACGGAGCCCTGTGTTGGGGTAAAATATCATGATTTCCCTCACTCTCCATCATTCTTGCTTTGAATCTGAGAAGGAAGCTTGGCGGCCTCTATTTTAGGATCAGCCGAAAATTTCCAGAAAGGGGAAAGAAAACTCATTCTATAAACACAAAAAAGAAGAAGAGAAAAAAGTATAAGCGGTACAGACAAAACGCAAAGATGTTGCATAATTTTCCGTGAGTGCAAAATGTCCTGTAAACCAAAAAAGAGGTATCTGAGACAGGTCTCAGTCCATTTAGAAAGTTCATTTTGCCGAGGTTAAGGACGCCTGCCCATGACAGAGCCTCAGGAAATCGCGATGACAGGTGCTGTGGATACACAGGGCACAATTTGCTTTCATACATTTTTTTTTGGTGGGGGGGAGGGAGCTGGGGATCCAGTCTTGTTCTGTCACCCAGGCTGCAGTGCAATGGTGCAATCTCAGCTCACTATCACTGTAACCTCCGCCTCCCGTGTTCAAGCGATTCTCCTGCCTCAGCCTTCCGAGTAGCTGGGATTATAGGCACCCACTAATGCGCCCAGCTAATTTTTGTATTTTTAGTAGAGACGGCGTTTCACCATGTTGGCCAGGATGGTCTCGAACTCCTGGCCTTAAATGATCCACCTGCCTCGGCCTCCCAAAGTGCTGGGATGACGGGCTTGAGCTACTGCGTCCGGCCTTTTTTTTTTTCTTTTTTTTTTTTTTTGAGATCCAGTCTTGCTCTGTCACCCAGGCTGGAGTGCAGGGGTGCCATTTCAGCTCACTCTCACTGCAACCTCTGCCTCCCAGGTTCAAATGATTCTCCTGCCTCAGGCTCTCGAGTCACTGGGATTACAGGCGCTCACCACCACGCCCAGCTAATTTTTCTATTTTTAGTAGAGACGGGGTTTCACCATCTTGGCCAGGCTGTTCTTGAACTTCTGACCTTAAGTGATCCACCTGCCTCGGCCTCCCAAAGTGCTGGGATGACAGGCGTGAGCCACTGTGCCCGGCCTTTTTTTTTTTTTTTTTTTTTTTTTTTTTCTTTTTTGAGATCCAGTCTTGCTCTGTCACCCAGGCTGGAGTGCAGTGGTGCGATCTTCGGCTCACTCTCACTGCAACCTCTGCCTCCCGGGTTCAAACGATTCTCCTGCCTCAGCCTCCTGAGTCACTGGGATTACAGGCATGGACCACCACACGCAGCTCATTTTTGTATTTTTTTTTTTTTTTTTTTTTTGAGACAGAGTCTCATTCTGTAGCCAAGGCTGGAGTGCAGTGCTGCGATCTCGGCTCACTGCAACCTCCGTCACCCAGGTTCAAGCGATTCTCCTGCCTCAACCTCCCGAGTAGCTGAGATTACAGGCACCTGCCACCGCGCCCGGCTAATTTTTGTATTTTCAGTAGAGACAGGGTTTCACCATGTTGGCCAGGCTGTTCTCGAACTCCTGGCCTCAAGTGATCCACCTGCCTCAGCCTCCCAAAGTGCTGGGATGACAGGCATGAGCCACTGCACCCGGCCGCTTTTATACATTTTAGGGATATATGAGACATCAATCAATACGTGTAAGATATGCATTGATGATGTCCGGTAAGGCCCTAAGTGACAAAAGGTTTCATTCGAGTCCTTGATCAGTTTTCCACAGAATACACAGTTTAGCCTGGCTCAGTAAATCTGCATTTTTTTTTTTTTTTTTTTTTTTTTTTGAGACAGAGTCTCGCTCTGTTGCCCAGGCTGGAGTGCAGTCGTGCGATCTTGGCTCACTGCAACCTCCGCCTCCTGGGTTCAAGCTATTCTCCTGCCTCAACCTCCTGAGTAGCTGGGACTACAGGCGCCCACCACCATGCCCAGCTAATTTTTTTGTATTTTTAGTAGAGACGGGGTTTCACCCTGTTAGCCAGGATGGTCTCGATCTCCTGACCTCGTGATCTGCCCATCTCGGCCTCCCAAAGTGCTGGGATGACAGGCATGAGCCACCGCGCCCAGGCCTAAATCTGCATTTTTACATGAACAATAGGGCAGAGGAGCTAGGCGCAGTGGCTCACCCCTGTAATTCCAGCTCTTCAGGAGTCCGAGTCAGGTGGATCACCTGAGGTCAGGAGTTCGAGACCAGCCTGGCCAACATAGTGGAACCCCGTCTCTACTGAAAATACAAAAATTAGCCAGGTGTGGTGTGGTGGTGGGTGCCTGTAATCCCAGCTACTCAGGAGGCTGAGGCAGGAGAATCGGTTAAATCTCCCAGGCAGAGGTTGCAGTGAGTGGAGATCACGCCACTACACTCCAGCCTGGGCAACAGAGCGAAACTCTTAGTAAAAAAAAAAAAAAAGGTAGGGGAGAGGAAACAATCAGACTTTGAAATCTGTTTGTCCTTTGTCTCCAAGGATTTCCTTGTGGCCAGATTGTGAGGGAGATATGTAGTTCTTTTTTTGTTTTGTTTTGTGTTGTTTTTTGAGATGGAGTCTCTCTCTGTCACCCAGGCTGGAGTGCAATGGCACGATCTCAGCTCACTGCAACTTCCGCCTCCCAGGTTCAAGCAATTCTACTGCCTCAGCCTCCTGAGTAGCTGGGATTACAGGCATGCACTACCATGCCCAACTAATTTTTGTATTTTTAGCAGAGAAAGGGTTTCTCCACGTTGGCCAGGCTGGTCTCAAACTCCTGGCCTCAGGTGATCCACCAGCCTTGGCCTCCCAAAGTGCTGGGATTATAGGTGTGAGCCATGGCGCCCAGCCCCAGTATGTAATTTTTAAAACCTTTGTAGTACCTTATTTACGAATAAAATGCGAGGCAGGTTTGCCTAAGACAGTTTCCACTATAACCTTTCATGATTTTGGGGTCCTGAGACTTATTTACCTTTCACAGTTTACAGCAGGAAAATCCGTGGAGACAGCAGATCCGAGAAGCGGCGATGTTTGCGTAGAACCCTGTACGTGCTTCCTTCGGCCTGTCGGTAATGTGGTTGGGGATTTTCTTTTTTTTAAGTGAAGTCTAAAGAACTGAAATGTTTTGCTCCGTAATGATGAACCAGGATAGAAGTGAGAACTCAGGGCAGAAGAATCTGAATGAGGAACTGTCTGACCTATGACAAATTTAACATGTCACGTTCCCTCCGAGACAGTACACATCCTCCTGAAACAGCGTGACAAGGCACATCCTCCTGAAGGGTCTCCAGGCAGAAGAGACGCATGAACCTGTCAAAAAAAAAAAAAAAGAGCCGGCCAGGCGCAGTGGCTCAAGCCTGTAATCCCAGCACTGTGGGAGGCTGAGGCGGGGGGATCATCAGGTCAGGAGTTCCAGACCAGCCTGGCCAACATGGTGAAACCCCATCTCTGCTAAAAATACAAAAATTAGCTGGGTGTAGTGGCAGGTGCCTCTAGTCCCAGCTACTCCGCAGGCCGAGGCAGGAGAATCGCTTGAACCCAGGAGGCGTAGGTTGCAGTGAGCCAAGATCGCGCCACTGCACTCCAGCCTGGGCAACAGAGCGACAGTCCGTCCCAAACACTGCAAAATATTTAAAGAGATTTATTCTGAGCCAAATATGAGTGAGCAAGAAGGCCCAGGGAAAATAGTGTAAAGAGATCCTGAGAACACGTATCCAAGCTGGTTGAGCGGCAGTTTGGTTTTATATGTTTTTGTTTGTTTACTTATTTTACTTTATTTTATTTTATTTATTTATTTATTTATTTTGAGATGAAGCCTTGCTCAGTCTGTTAGGCTGGAGTGCAGTGGCGCGATCTCGGCTCACTGCAACCTCCGCCTCCCGGGTTCACGCCATTCTCCTGCCTCAGCCTCCCGAGTAGCTGGGACTACAGGCGCCCGCCACCACGCCCAGCTAATTTTTTGTATTTTTAGTAGAGAAGGGGTTTCACCGTGTTAGCCAGGATGGTCTCGATCTCCTGACTTCGTGATCCGCCCGCCTCAGCCCCCCAAAGTGTTGGGATTACAGGCGTGAGCCACCACACCCGGCCAATTTTTGTATTTTTAGTAGCGACGGGGTTTCACCATGTTGGCCAGGCTGGTCTCAAACTTGTGACCTCACATGATCTGCTCACCTCAGCCTCCCAAAGTGCTGGGATTACAGGCGTGAGCCACCGTGTCTGGCTGTTTTATTTTATTTGTTTTATTTTTTGTGACAGAGTCTCACTCTGTCGCCCAGGCTGGAGTGCAGTGGAGCGATCTCAGCTCACTGCAACCTCTGCCTCCGGAGTTGGAGTAATTCTCCCACCTCAGCCTCCCAGGTAACTGGCATTACAGAGGTACGCCACCACGCCTGGCTAAATTTTGTTTGTTTGTTTGTTTGTTTTTGTTTTTCAGTAGACACAGGGTTTCACTATGTTGGCCAGGCTGGTCTCGAACTCCTGACCTCACCTGATCTGCCTGCCTCAGCATCCAGAAGTACTGGGATTACAGCCGTGAGCCACCTCACCCAGCCAGCAGCTTGGTTTTATGTTTGTTTATATATTTATATATTTATTTATTTATTTATTTTTAATTTTTGGAGACGGAGTCTTGCTCTGTTGCCTGGGCTGGAGAGCAGCGGCATGATCTTGGCTCACGGCAACCTCTGCCTCCCGAGTTCCAGTGATTCTCCTGCCTCAGCCTCGCGAGTAGCTGGGAGTACAGGCGCCCGCCATGACACCCGGCTAGTTTTTGTATTTGTAGTAGAGAGAGGGTTTCACCGTATTGTCCAGGCTGGTCTTGAACTCCTGTCCTCAAGTGATCCACCCACCTGAGCCTCTCAAAGTGCTGGGATTGCAGGCGTGAGCCTCTGTGGTCAGCCAACAGACAGTTTTGCAGGACCATTTCAAAATATGTCAAGTAAATATATTTTGGGGTGAAATGTATTTTAAAGTGGCATATACTGATTTCCCACAGTCTTGTCTGGGGAGGCATATCCTGGCCTCCTAGAAAGCATACACAGTAGCAGACAGGTGTGGTGGCTCACGCCTGCAATCCCAGACCTTTGGGAGGCCGAGGCAGGTGGATCACAAGGTCAGGAGATCGAGACCATCTTGACCAACATGGTGAAATGCTGTCTCTACTAAAAATACAAAAATTAGCTGGGCGTGGTGGTGCATGCCTGTAATCCCAGCTACTCGGGAGGCCGAGGCAGGAGGACCACTTGAACCCAGGAGGCGGAGGTTGCAGTGAGCTGAGATCGCGCCACTGCACTCCAGCCTGGGAGACAGAGCGAGGCTCCGTCTCTAAATAAATAAAGCTTACGCAGTAGCTGAGAAGACAGGGAAAGGAGGTGAAGAAATGACAGAAAGCTTAGAAGTCGCTCGTTATAACCCCTTCCTGCCCCATCTCATGGTTCTCTTAAAGCATCAACCAAGGGTGCTTGTGTTACAGGAAAGGGGTTCGGATCCAGCCCCCAAGAGGGGGTTCTTGGATCTCACGCAAGAAAGAATTCAGGGCTGCCAGGCGCGGTGGCTCACACCTGTAATCCCAGCACCTTGGGAGGCAGAGGTGGGTGGATCACGAGGTCAGGAGTTCGAGACCAGCCTGACCAACATGGTGAAACCCCGTCTCTACTAAAAATACAAAACTTAGCCAGGCGTGGTGGTGCGTGCCTGTAGTCCCAGCTACTCGGGAGACAGAGGCATGAGAATGGTGTGAACCCGGGAGGTGATGCTTGCAGTGAGTGGAGATCATGCCACTACACTCCAGCCTGGGCGATAGAGTGAGTCCATCTAAAAAAAAAAAAAAAAAAAAAAAAAAAAAAAAAAAATTCAGGGTGAGTCAGCAGTGCAAAGCCAAAGCAAATTTATTACAAAAGTAAAATAGTGAAAGAATAGCTACTCCAGAGGCCGGGCGCAGTGGCTCATGCCCGTAATCCCAGCACTTTGGGAGGTTGAGGTGGGCAGATCACCTGAGGTCAGGAGTTCGAGACCAGCCTGACCAACATGGTGAAACCCCATCTCTACTAAAAATACAAAAATTAGCCAGGCATGTTGGTGCGTGCCTGTAGTCCCAGCTACTCGGAGGCTGAGGCAGTAGGATTGCTTCAACTTAGGAGACGGAGGTTGCAGTGAGCCGAGATGGCACCACTGCACTCCAGCCTGGGCGAGAGAATGAGACTCAGTCTCAAAAAAAAAAAAAAAATTTCAGGGCGAGCAAGTTTATTATGAAAGTAAAATTGTGAAAGACTAGGTACTCCAGAGGCCAGGCGCAGTGGCTCATACCTATAATCCCAGCACTTTGGGAGCCCGAGGCAGGTGGATCACCTGAGGTCAGGAGTTCGAGACCAGCGTGGCCGACATGGTGAAACCCCATCTCTACTAAAAATACAAAAATTAGCCAGGCATGTTGGTGCGTGCCTGTAGTCCCAGCTACTCGGAGGCTGAGGCAGTAGAATCACTTGAACCTAGGAGACAGAGGTTGCAGTGAGCCGAGACGGCGGCACTGTACTCCAGCCTGGGTGACAGAGTGAGACTCCATCTCCAAAAAATAAATAAATAAGTCAACCAAGAAGGCCGTACGTACAGTGGCTCACACCTGTCATCCCATCACTTTGGGAGTCCGAGGCAGGGGGATCACTTGAGATCAGGAGTTTGAGACCAGCCTGGCCAACATGGTGAAACCCTGTCTCTACTAAAAATACAAAAATTAGCCGGGCATGGTGGCAGGCGCCTGTAATCCCAGCTACTCGGGAGGCTGAGGCAGGAGGATCGCTTTAACCCGGGAGGCGGAGGTTGCAGTGAGCCGAGATCGTGCCATTGCACTCCAGCCTGGGCAACAGAGCAAGACCGTCTACAAAATAATAATAATAATTAATAATAATAATAATAACTAGTGCAAGAGAAGTACACAAATATCCCAAACATTTAGTGACTCAGCAGAGGGGGCCAGTCTCACGGAACAAGAGTTCTACACCTGTTACCACCACCTGGGGAGTTGTGTCTGAATCTCAACATTTAGTGACTCAGCAGAGGGGGGCCAGTCTCAAGGAACAGGACTTCTACACCTGTTACCACCACCTGGGGTGTTGTATCTGGATCTCAATGTCAGGCCCACCCAGACAGAACGTGCATCTCTAGGGTGCCACAGGAGAGTCTGTCCAGTGCCCAGAAACACCTGCAGGACCCAGAAGCAGGCTCCAAGAAGCGGGGTGCCGCAGTCCAGTGGGGGAAGTGGCCACATCCCTGTCATGTGGGCTACAGATGAGTGAGGGGGCAGGGGCAGGAGAAGAAGAAACAGGTGTGGCCTACATGCTTTTACTTCCTTTTAGCAAGCGAGGTTCCTCTTGCAGAGGAACGGTCTGAGAGACACAACCGTTTTTTTTTGTTTGTTTGTTTTTCCTTGAGACAGAGTCTCCCTCTGTCACCCAGGCTGGAGGGCAGTGGCGCGATCTCGGCTCACTGCAGCCTCCACCTCCTGGGTTCAAGCGATTCTCCTGCCTCAGCCTCCCGAGTAGCTGGGATTACAGGTGCCCACCACCCCACCTGGCTAATTTTTGTATTTCTAGTAGAGACGAGGTTTCATCGTATTAGCCAAGCTGGTCCCGAACTCCTGACCTCAGGCGATCCGCCTGCCTTGGCCTCCCAAAGTGCTGGGATTACAGGCGTGAGCCACTGTGCCCGGCCAAGAGACGCAATCTTTCAGAGAGGAGGTTTGGAGCAGGAACCGCAGGGTGGACAGATGGGTCCCACCAGGTGCAGACGCTTGAACTAAAGATGCTACAAAGGCCGGGTGCAGTGGCTCATGCCTGTAATTCCAGCAGTTTGAGAAGCTGAGGCAGGCAGATCATCTGAGGTCAGGAGTTCGAGCCCAGCCTGGCCAACATGGCAAAACAGCCTCTCTACTAAAAATGCAAAATTAGCCTGGCATAATGGCGGGTGCCTATAATCCCAGCTACTTGGGAGGCTGAGGCAGGAGAATCGCTTGAACCCGGGAGGCGGAGGTTGCAGTGAGCCGAGATTGCACCACTGCACAGCCTGGGCGACAAGAGTGAAACTCTGTCTCAAAAAAAAAAAAAAAAAAAAAAAAGAAGAAGAAGAAAAGAAATACATTAGTTTGGTCCATAAAGGCGGGACAACTCAAAGTGGGGGCTTCCAGGCTATAAATGAATTTAAACATTTTCTGGTTGACAATTGGTTGAGTTTGTAGCTCCTCCTCCTTCTCTTCTTCCTCCTCCTTCTCCCCCCTTCCTCCTCTTCCTCCTCCTCCTTCTTCTTCTCTTCTTTCTTCTTCTTCTTCTTCCTCCTCCTTCTCCTCCTCCTTTTTCTTCTTCTTCCTTATGGGCTTGGATAGAAGTATATCGACATGGATCCACCATTTGTAGAATCATACCGAGTAGCTTCTTTTCTCCTCCTCCTTCTCCTCCTGCTCCATCCCCTCCTCTTCCTCCTACTCCTCCTTCTCTTCCTTCTCCTCCTCCTCCTCCTCCTTCTCCTCCTCCTTCTCCTCCTCCTTCTCCTCCTCCTTCTCCTCCTCCTTCTCCTCCTCCTCCTTCTCCTCCTCCTCCTTCTCCTCCTCCTTTTCCTTCTCCTCCTCCTCCTTCTCCTACTCCTCCTTCTCCTCCTCCTTCTTCTCCTCCTCCTGCTCCTTCTCCTCCTCCTTCTCCTCCTGCTCCTTCTCCTCCTCTTCCTCCTACTCCTCCTTCTCTTCCTTCTCCTCCTCCTCCTCCTCGTCCTTCTCCTCCTCCTTCTCCTCCTCCTGCACCTTCTCCTCCTCCTCCTTCTTCTTCTTCCTTTTTCGCATAAAGAAGTATCAAATAAGAGTAGTTTCACTGCCCTAAAAATCCTCTGAGGTCCATGTATTCATCCCTCCGTCTGCCCAACACCAACCAACTCCAGATCTTTTTACTGTTTCCATGATTTTGTCTTTTCCACAGTGTCCAAGTGTTAGAATGACTCAGTCTGCAGCCATCTCAAAGTGGCTTCTTTCCCTTAGTCATAAGTATTTAAACTTCATTCATGTCGTTTTATGTACTCACACTTTCTTTCTTCCTCTTCTTTTTTTTTTTTTCACTTGCCTTTTATAGCTGTTGCAAAAGTCAAGATTTTAAAAAAAGTATAAAAGAGCAGGGCCGGGCGCGGTGGCTCACACCTGTAATCCCAGCACTTTGGGAGGCCGAGGCAGGTGGATCACGAGATCAGGAGATCGAGACTATCCTGGCTAACACGGTGAAAGCCTGTTTCTACTAAAAATAAAAAATAAAAAAAATTAGCTGGGTGTGGTGGTGGGCGCCTGTAGTCCCAGCTACTTGGGAAGCTGAGGCAGGAGAATGGTGTGAACCTGGGAGGTGGAGGTTGCAGTGAGCCGAGATCGCGCCACTGCACTCCAGCCTGGGTGACAGAGCGTGACTTCGTCTCAAAAAAGAAAAAAAAAAGTACAAAAGAGCAAAACAAAACGAAACAAAAGTTATGAAAATGAAAACCTGAGCCATCCTTTATCTTATTTCCCCAAATCCACTAATTATTAACAGAAAGTAAAAGCTACGAAAAATGAACGAAAGTGACTGCAATTTCCTTGAAGTGTGTTAGAACCTGCCTTTAGTGTCAGCTATGGGTTCCCTCGTGAAGGTCAGCTGAGCCATGACCCGTGAACCATGGAAGCTTGACTCTAGATTGACCATCTTGAGATGCCAAAGATGTCCACGTCCTAATCCCATGTGCGAGACAGAATAATGGCCCCAAAGATGTCCACGTCCTAATCCCCATGTGATAGACAGAATAATGGCCCCAGAGATGTCCACAGCCTAGTCCCATGTGGGAGACAGAATAATGGCCCTGCAGACCTTCCCCAGCTGGCCATGACCCCTCATTTGACCAGGTCAGCAGCTGACCACCATCCTGGGTTTGTTTCCCCAAATCACCTCCCTGGGGTCCCCTGCCAGGAATGTCCTGGGAGAGGCAACCTTCTCACTGTGTGATATTTTCTCTCCTGCAGCTCTTCCCTTCTCTCTGACCAGCACCATGCTTCTCCTGGTGACAAGCCTTCTGCTCTGTGAGTTACCACACCCAGCATTCCTCCTGATCCCAGGGAAATCGGGTAAGTATGGAAACCTGGCTGAACCTTCTCCGCGGCCCCTGTTTAGATGTCCTGCATCTGGAGACCTATCTGGATACGTGGGCCCATCTGCATTTCATCTCTAATGTTTATGAGGGACCCAATAAGCACCAGCCAACCCACCAGAAGCTCAGAGCGCCTCTTGTTCTCACCTCCTTTTCTGCTGTTAATTCCCATCCACCCATTCTACAGATGAGAAAACGGAGGCTCAGATACCTCCACAGTTTAACCCAATGACCATCCAGGTAGTGATGGGGCCAGGATGAGCACCCATGTCTGCATGGGCCAAAGTGTTCCTTCCTTCCTTCCTTCGTTCCTCCTTTCTTTTGTTTCCTTCCTTTTTCCTCCCTTCCTTCTTCCCTCCCTTGCTTCCTTCTCTTCCTCCTGCCCTCCCTCTTTCCATCCTTCCTTCTCTCCTTCCTTCCATCCTTCTCTCCCTCCTGATTCATTTCTTCTTTCTTTCTTTCTCTTCCTTCCTTCCCTCCTTCCCTTTCTCTCTTTCTTCCTTCCATTGTTTCTTTCTTTCCTTCCTTCTTCCCTCCCTCCCTTCTTTCTTTCTCTTTCTTCCTTCCTTCCCTCCTTCCCTCTCTCTCTTTCTTCCTTCCATTGTTTCTTTCTTTCCTTCCTTCCCTCCCTCCCTCTCTCTCTCTCTTTCTTTCTTTCTCCTTCTTTGTTTGTTCTCCTTCTTTGTTTCTTTTTTCCTCTTTCTTCTTTCTTTCTTTCTTTCTTTCCTTCTTTCTTTTTCTTTTTTTTCAGAGTCTCCCTCTTGTTGCCCAGGCTGGAGTGCAATGGCTCAATCTCAGCTCACTGCAAACTCAGCCTCCCGGGCTCAAGCGATTCTCCTGCCTTAGCCTCCCGAGTAGCTGGGATTACAGGCGCTAATCCCACCGAGTAGGTGGGATTACACCACCATGCCCAGCTAATTTTTGTATTTCTAATAGAGACGGGGTTTTGTCATGTTGGCCAGGCTGGTCTCAATCTCCTGGCCTCAGGTGATCCCGTGCCTCGGCCTCCCAAAGTGCTAGGATTACAGCTATGAGCCACCACACCCAGCCTCTTGTTTGTTGACTTCTTAATAACAGCCACTGTGACTGGCGTGGAATGATAGCTCATTGTGGTTTTGATTTGCATTTCCGGGAGGCACCCTCTTGACTGAGGGTGTCAGGGCCTGCTTCAGGAAAATATTTCCAGGTGTTTGTGACCTGGTTCAGGGAAGACAGACAAAGACAGCTTTCTGTTTCTGCAATTTTCTCAAATTCCTTCAGCTTTATATAAAACTGCCAAGGTTCCATAATTTGGGAAGCGTGTTCAGAGCCACATCACTCTGGACAAAGAGCCTTTGCCTGTTCTCATTCAAGCGGTTTTCTTTCTCTCTCTCTCTTTTTTTTTTTTTTTTTTTTTTGAGACAGGATCTCGCTCTGTCTCCCAGGCTGGAGTGCAGTGGCGTGATCTCGGCTCACTGCAGCCTCAACTTTCTGGGATCAAGTATCCTCCCACTCCAGCCTCCCAAGTAGCTGGGACTGCAGAAATACACCACCATGCCAAGCTAATTTAATTTTTTTTTTTAATTTTATAGAGGAGATCTTGCTATGTTGCCAAGACTAGTTTTTGATTTTTTTTTTTTTTTTGAGATGGAGTCTTACTCTGTCTCCCAGGCTGGAGTGCAGTGGCGAGATCTCGGCTCACTACAGCCTCCACCTCCTGGGTTCAACCGATTCTCCTGCCTCAGCCTCCTGAGTAGCTGGGATTACAGGTACCCGCCACCATGTCCACCTAATTTTTTTGTATTTTTAGTAGAGACAGGGTTTCACCATGTTGGCCAGGCTGGTCTCGAACTCCTGACCTCAGGTGATCCGCCCACCTCAGCCTCCCAAAGTGCTGGGATTGCAGGCGTGAGCCACCGCGCCCGGCCAGTTTTTGATGATTTCTGCAGTAAACATCTCCATGTGGAGAAGGAGCAAGCTGGGACCACAGATGTGCACCGCCACGCCTGCCTAATTTAAATTTTTTTAAAAATTGTTTTTTTTTAAGAGATGCGATCTTGCTATGTTGCCCAGATGGATCCCAACCTACTGGGCTCAAGTCAGCTTTTTGCCTCAGCCTCCCAAGGTGCTGGGATTAGAGGCGTGAGCCACCACCCCCAGTCTTCAGATGATTTTCGAATGTTTCTGCAGCAGAAATCTCCTTTTTCAGAAACAGCCAGGGGGCTGTGAAAAGGAGGGAAGATGGACAAGGGAGGAACAGATACCTGAGGATGTGGGACGTCCTGGGGCCACGTGGGTGACAGAGGAAAATCAGCAGGCTTCAGCCCTGAACTTCACCTCCCAGAGCCGGGTGGGAGGAGAGAAAACAGGGCCGGCCGGGCACGGTGGCTCACGCCTGTTATCCCAGCACTTCGGGAGGCTGAGGCAGGTGGATCACCTGAGGTCGGCAGTTCGAGACCAGCCTGACCAACATGGTGAAACCCCGTCTCTACTAAAAATACAAAAGTTAGCTGGGCATGGTGGTCGGCGCCTGTAATCCCAGCTACTCGGGAGGCTGAGGCAGGAGAATCACTTGAACCCGGATGGCGGAGCTTGCAGTGAGCTGAGATCACACCACTGCACTCCAGCCTGGGAGACAAAGCCAGACTCCGTCTCAAAAAAAAAAAAAAAAAAAAAAAGGAAAAGAAAAGAGGAAATTCTGAATCCAGTGCCCGCTCCTTGCAGATCTGCGAACAGTGGTACCAGCCTCTAGTCTCAATGTGAGGTTTGACTCCAGGACAATGAATTTAAGCTGGGACTGCCAAGAAAACACAACCTTCAGCAGGTGTTTCTTAACTGACAAGAAGAACAGAGTCGTGGAACCCAGGGTGAGACGAATTTCCCATGCTCAACCCCTGTCCTTTACACACCCCTTTCTGAGTTAAAAGCAACAGGGCCAGCCGGGCGCGGTGGCTCACGCCTGTAATCCCAGCACTTTGGGAGGCCGAGGTGGGCGGATCACCTGAGGTCGGGAGTTCGAGACCAGCCTGACCAACATGGTGAAACCCCATCTCTATTACAAATACAAAATTAGCCGGGCGTGCTGGTGCATGCCTGTAATCCCAGCTACTCGGGAGGCTGAGGGCAGGAGAATTACTCGAACCCGGGAGGTGGAAGTTGCAGTGAGTCGAGCTTGTGCCATTGCACTCCAGCCTGGGCGACAGAGCGAGACTCCGTCTCATAAAATAAAATAAGGCCGGGTGTGGTGGCTCACACTTGTCATCCCAGCACTCTGGGAGGCCGAGGCAGGTGGATCACCTGAGGTCAGGAGTTCAAGACCAGGCTGACCAACATGGTGAAACCCTGTCTCTACTAAAAACACAAAAATTAGTCGGGCGTGGTGGCAGGCATCTGTAATCCCAGCTACTTGGGAGGCTGAGGCAGGAGAATCACTTGAACCCGGGAGGTGGAGGTTGCAGTGAGCTGGGTGTGGTGGCAGGTGCCTGTAATCCCAGCTACTCGGGAGGCTGAGGCAGGAGAATTACTCGAACTCGGGAGGCGGAGGTTGCGGTGAGCTGAGATGGTGCCATTGCACTCCAGCCTGGGCAACAAGAGCAAAACTCTGTCTCAAAAAATAATAATAATAAATTCAATTAAATAAAAGCGAGAGGGCCACAGACACAAACAACACAAGTGTGGTATTTGGAGAAATGTCAGAGCCAATAATCTCACGGGGACCGGGAAAGTGCTGTTAGCTCATGTCCACAATGTGTACCAGGGCCTGATTCCCTGAGGCAGAGCCTGTGTTACCGTATTTTACCCCAAGAGTGTATTTTACCCCAAGAGAAGAGAAATCCTGGCAAATGCAGTTGGTTGTGCGCCTGGGTCTGTGGTGGAAGTAGGACGGAGAAAGTAAAGTGTCAGTCACGTTGTCAGTGTGTCACCGTCCTGGTTCCCCAAGGGATTAAGGTCAGGGTTTTTGGAACACAGGAGACAGAGACAGAAGAGCGGGGAGAGGGGAGGGAAGGAGGGAGAAACACAGAGAAAGAATAGAAGGAGGAGGGAGAGGAAGAGAGAAATATGGGTGATCGATAGGTAGGTGATAGATGATTTATTGACTGATAGGTGATAATAGGTGATTGGAAGATTGATAATCAATTCCATAGGTAGATGTTACACGGAGCGATGCGTGGTCTTGCTATGTTACCCCAGATGACATACTTTTTTTTTTTTTTTTTTTTTGAGATGGAGTTTCGCTCTGTCGCCCAGGCTGGAGTGCACTGGCGTGAGCTCAGCTCCCTGCAACCTGTGCCTCCTGGGTTCAAGCGATTCTCCTATCTCAGCCTCCCAAGTAGCTGGGATTACAGGTGCCCACCACCACACCTGGCTAATTTTTGTATTTTTAGTAGAGACGGGGTTTCACCGTTGGCCGGGCTGGTCTCGAACTCCTGACCTCAAGTGATCCACCCACCTCCGCCTCCCAAAGTGCTGGCATTACAGGTGTGAGCCACTATGTCCGACCCTTTTTTTGGGGGGATGGAGTCTCTGTCTGTCGCCCAGGCTGGAGTGCACTGGCGTGATCTCAGCTCACTGCAACCTGTGCCTCCCGGTTTCAAGAGAGTCTCCTGCCTCAGCCTCCCGAGTAGCTGGGATTACAGGTGCCTGCCACCACAACTGGCTAATTTTTTAATTTTTAGTAGAGATGGGGTTTCACCATGTTGGCCAGGCTGGTCTTGAACTCCTGACCTCAAGTGATCCACCCGCCTCGGCCTCCCAAAGTGCTGGGATTATAGGTGTGAGCCACGGCACCTGGCCTCTAGTCTGATACTTTCAGCACTGCTAGAGTATAAGATTGAGTTTTCACCTGCAAGCTGGTATTTGGCGTATCCACTCAGAGTCCTCGGAGGAAGCTTAGGGGGATGATTTCACAAAGGGAGGCAGGTGCATGTCGCCAAATCCAGGTAAAAACCAATACCATGGCCGGGCGTGGTGGCTCACGCCTGTAATCCCAGCACTTTGGGAGGGCGAGGCGGGTGGGTCACCTGAGGTCAGGAGTTTGAGACCAGCCTGGCCAACATGGTGAAACCCTGTCTCTACTACAAATACACAAATTAGCAGGGTGTGGTGGCAGGTGTCTGTAATCCGAGCTACTCGGGAGGCTGAGGCAGGAGAATTGCTTGAACCTGGAAGGCGGAGGGCGCAGTGAGCTGAGATCGCGCCACTGCACTCCAGCCTGAAGACTGTAGGAGACAGAAGGTTGTTTCCTAATCGGCTCTGTCTGGTTGCAATTCTTCAGCTCAGTAACAACGAATGTTCGTGCACATTTCGTGAAATCTGTCTGCATGGAGGAGTCACATTTGAGGTTCACGTGAATACTAGTCAAAGAGGATTTCAACAGAAACTGCTTTATCCAAATTCAGGTAAGCAGGACAGCTCAGGGATCCGTTTACAGCACTGGCCCCACCACCCCGCCAGCATCAAAGTACATCCCGTTGGACTTCGGAGTGAAAATTACTTTGTTTCTACCTCTTCCCAGGAAGGGAGGGTACTGCTGCTCAGAATTTCTCCTGTTTCATCTACAATGCGGATTTAATGAACTGCACCTGGGCGAGGGGTCCGGCGGCCCCCCGTGACGTCCAGTATTTTTTGTACATACAAAACTCAAAGTAAGTGTTCACCTCATGTGAAGAATTATGAGGAATGCAGGGATGGGAGAAAAAATCATGCTGGTTTTCTTTTTTTCCTTTTTCTTTTTTTAAGACATGGTCTTGCTCTGTTGCCCAGGCTGGAATGCAATGGTGCCACCTCGGCTCACTGCAACCTCGACCTCCTGGGTTCAAGCAATTTTCCTGCCTCAGCTTCCCAGGTAGCTGGGATTCCAGGCACCCGCCACCACATCCAGCTAAATTTTGTATTTTTAGTAGAGACGGGGTTTTGCCATGTTGCCCAGGTTGGTCTCGAACTCCTGAGCTGAAGTGGTCTGCCTGCCTTGGCCTCCCAAAGTGTTGGGATTACAGGCGTGAGCCACCACACTAGGCCCCATATATGTATTTAGAGACAGAGTCTTGCTCTGTCGCCCGCCCAGGCTGGAGTGTAGTGATGTGATCTCAGCTCCCTGCAACCTGCGCCTCCCTCCAGGGTTCAAGTGATTCTCCTGCCTCAGCCTCCCAAGTAGCTGGCACTACAGGTGCACTCCACCACACCTGTCTAATTTTTGTATTTTTAGTAGAGACAGGGTTTCACCATGCTGGCCAGGTTGGTCTCGAACTCCTGACCTCAAGTGATCTGCCTGCCTCAACCTCCCCAAAGTGCTGGGATTACAGGCGTGAGCCACTGCACCTGGACTGTTTTTTGTTGTTGTTGTTTTGTTTTGTGTTTTTTGTTTTGTTTTGTGTTTTTTGTTTTGTTTTGTGTTTCTTTTTGTTTTGCCTTGTGTTTTTGTGTTCTTGTTTTGTTTTGTGTTTCTGTGTTTTTCTTTTGTTTTTGTGTTTTTTTGGTTGCATGTTTTTGTGGTGTTTTGTGTTTTTGTGTTTTTGTTTTTTGTGTTTTTGTTTTGTTTTGTGTTTTGTTTTGTGTTTGTTTTTGTTTTGTTTTGTGTTTTTGTTTTGTGTTGTGTTTGTTTTTGTTTTGTTTTGTTTTTTTGTTTGTGTTTTAGTGTTTTTGTTTTGTGTTTTTGTTTTGTTTTGTGTTTGTTTTTGTTTTGTGTTTTTGTGTTTTTGTTTCATTTTGTTTTGTTTTGTGTTTTTGTGTTTTGTTTTGTTTTTGTTTTTGTTTTGTTTTGTGTTTTTGTGTTTTGTTTTGTGTTTTTGTGTTTTGTGTTTTTGTTTTGTTTTGTGTTTTTGTGTTTTGTGTTTTTGTGTTTTGTTTTGTGTTTGTTTTTGTTTTGTGTTTTTGTGTTTTTGTTTTGTGTTTTGTGTTTTATTTTGTGTTTTTGTGTTTTGTTTTGTGTTTTTGTTTTGTGTTTTTGTGTTTTGTTTCGTGTTTGTTTTTGTTTTGTTTTGTGTTTTGTGTTTTTATGTTTTGTTTTGTGTTTTTGTTTTGTTTTGTGTTTTTGTGTTTTTGTTTTGTGTTTTGTTTTGTGTTTTTGTGTTTTTTTGTTTTGTGTTTTTGTTTTGTGTTTTTGTGTTTTGTTTTGTGATTGTTTTTGTTTTGTTTTGTGTTTTTGTGTTTTGTTTTGTTTTCCTGATTGCTCTCTGAGCACTTTCTAATCTTTCAGGAGAAGGAGGGAGATCCGGTGTCCTTATTACATACAAGACTCAGGAACCCATGTGGGATGTCACCTGGATAACCTGTCAGGATTAACGTCTCGCAATTACTTTCTGGTTAACGGAACCAGCCGAGAAATTGGCATCCAATTCTTTGATTCACTTTTGGACACAAAGAAAATAGGTGAGAATAACACATATGATTTTCCTATTGTTTATAGGTGAAATGGAATTTGCCTTAAAATCTGTGTAACTGAGGCCAGGTGTGGTGTCTCACACCTGTAATCTCAGCACTTTGGGAGGCCGAGGCAGGCCGATCACCTGAGATCGGGTGTTCAAGACCAGCCTGACCAACATGGGGAAACCCCATCTCTACTAAAAATACAAAAATTAGCCAGGCGTGGTGGCACGTGCCTGTAATCCCAGCTACTCGGAAGGCTGAGGAGAATCACTCGAACCTAGGAGGTGGACATTGCAATGAGGTGAGATTGTGCCACTGCACTCCAGCTTGAGCGACAGAGCAAGACTCTGTCTCAAAAACAAACAAACAAAAATCTGTGTAACTTTGGTGCTGTAACAAATTAGAACTGAGCTGATTTAACTTTCCTTTTTTTGAGATACAGTCTCGCTCTGTCACCCAGGCTGGAGTGCAGTGGTGCAATCTCAGCTCACTGCAACCTCTGCCTCCCAGGTTCAAGTGATTCTCCTGTCTCAGCCTCCTTAGTAGCTTGGATTACAGGTGCACACCACCACGCTCGGCTAATTTTTGTATTTTTAGTAGAGACAGTGTTTCACCATCTTGGCCGGGCTGGTCTCGAACTTCTGACCTCAGATGATCCGCCTGCCTCAGCCTCCCAAAGTGCTGGGATTACAGGCGTGAGCCACCGCGCCTGACCTCCCTCTTTACCTCCTTCCTTCTTTCCTTCCTCCCTGCCTTTCTGCCTTTCTTCTCTCTTCCCTTTTCTTCCTTCCTTCCTTCCTTCCTCCTTCCCTCCCTTCTTCCTTCCCTCCCTCCCTCTCTCCCTCCCTCCCTCTCTCCCTCCCTTCTTCATTCCTTCCTTCTCCTTCACTCATTTCCTCCTTCCTTCCTCTTTCTTCATTTCTTCCTCACCAGCACCACTTCGTGTCCCAGTGCCCTGCTCCTGGCTGGCCTCTTGGAGCCAGTGCCATATGCCCACACGCTCTCCTCTTCCCAAGCCCGCCGCATCCCACCCATGGACTCCTTCATCCCGTTGGGCGTTCCCAGCCTCTTCAGGCTTAGGACTCTCACAGAAGTGTGACTCCTGCCCACCAAGCCCATCCCCACCTCCCACCCTGGAACCCCTGCCGCAGTGGGTATCTCTCCTGTACATGGTAGCTGCCCCATCTCCACTTGGACCCAGTGTAGACAGGAGGAGACCCTGCACCACCTCCACCTGGACCCAGTGTAGACAAAGAGATGTCCCTACTCCACGCCCACCTGGGCCCAGTGTAGACAGGAGGAGACCCTGTACCACCTCCACTTTACCCAGTGTAGACAGAAGGAGACCTTGCACCACCTCCACCTGGACCCAGTGTAGACAAAGAGATGTCCCTACTCCACGCCCACCTGGGCCCAGTGTAGACAGGAGGAGACCCTGTACCACCTCCACTTTACCCAGTGTAGACAGAAGGAGACCCTGCACCACCTCCACCTGGACCCAGTGTAGACAAAGAGATGTCCCTACTCCACGCCCACCTGGGCCCAGTGTAGACAGGAGGAGACCCTGTACCACCTCCACTTTACCCAGTGTAGACAGAAGGAGACCCTGCACCACCTCCACCTGGACCCAGTGTAGACAAAGAGATGTCCCTACTCCACGCCCACCTGGGCCCAGTGTAGACAGGAGGAGACCCTGTACCACCTCCACTTTACCCAGTGTAGACAGAAGGAGACCCTGCACCACCTCCACCTGGATCCAGTGTAGACAAAGAGATGTCCCTACTCCACGCCCACCTGGGCCCAGTGTAGACAGGAGGAGACCCTGTACCACCTCCACTTTACCCAGTGTAGACAGAAGGAGACCCTGCACCACCTCCACCTGGACCCAGTGTAGACAAAGAGATGTCCCTACTCCACGCCCACCTGGGCCCAGTGTAGACAGGAGGAGACCCTGTACCACCTCCACTTTACCCAGTGTAGACAGAAGGAGACCCTGTACCACCTCCACCTGGACCCAGTGTAGACAAAGAGATGTCCCTACTCCACGCCCACCTGGGCCCAGTGTAGACAGGAGGAGACCCTGTACCACCTCCACTTTACCCAGTGTAGACAGAAGGAGACCCTGCACCACCTCCACCTGGACCCAGTGTAGACAAAGAGATGTCCCTACTCCACGCCCACCTGGGCCCAGTGTAGACAGGAGGAGACCCTGTACCACCTCCACTTTACCCAGTGTAGACAGAAGGAGACCCTGCACCACCTCCACCTGGATCCAGTGTAGACAAAGAGGTGTCCCTACTCCACATTTACCTGGACACAGTGTAGACAGGAGACCCTGCACCACCTCCACCTGGACCCAGTGTAGACAAAGAGGTGTCCCTACTCCACGTCCACCTGGACCCAGTGTAGACAGGAGGAGACTGCACCACCTCCACCTGGACCCAGTGTAGACAAAGAGGTGTCCTACTCCACATTTACCTGGGCCCAGTGTAGACAGAAGGAGACCCTGTACCACCTCCACCTGGACCCAGTGTAGACAAAGAGGTGTCCCTACTCCACATTTACGTGGACCCAGTGTAGACAGGAGACCCTGCCCCACCTCCACCTGGACCCAGTGTAGACAAAGAGATGTCCCTACTCCACGCCCACCTGGGCCCAGTGTAGACAGGAGGAGACCCTGTACCACCTCCACTTTACCCAGTGTAGACAGAAGGAGACCCTGCACCACCTCCACCTGGACCCAGTGTAGACAAAGAGATGTCCCTACTCCACGCCCACCTGGGCCCAGTGTAGACAGGAGGAGACCCTGTACCACCTCCACCTGGACCCAGTGTAGACAGAAGGAGACCCTGCACCACCTCCACCTGGACCCAGTGTAGACAAAGAGATGTCCCTACTCCACGCCCACCTGGGCCCAGTGTAGACAGGAGGAGACCCTGTACCACCTCCACTTTACCCAGTGTAGACAGAAGGAGACCCTGCACCACCTCCACCTGGATCCAGTGTAGACAAAGAGGTGTCCCTACTCCACATTTACCTGGACACAGTGTAGACAGGAGACCCTGCACCACCTCCACCTGGACCCAGTGTAGACAAAGAGGTGTCCCTACTCCACGTCCACCTGGACCCAGTGTAGACAGGAGGAGACTGCACCACCTCCACCTGGACCCAGTGTAGACAAAGAGGTGTCCTACTCCACATTTACCTGGGCCCAGTGTAGACAGAAGGAGACCCTGTACCACCTCCACCTGGACCCAGTGTAGACAAAGAGGTGTCCCTACTCCACATTTACGTGGACCCAGTGTAGACAGGAGACCCTGTACCACCTCCACCTGGACCCAGTGTAGACAAAGAGATGTCCCTACTCCACGCCCACCTGGGCCCAGTGTAGACAGGAGGAGACCCTGTACCACCTCCACTTTACCCAGTGTAGACAGAAGGAGACCCTGCACCACCTCCACCTGGACCCAGTGTAGACAAAGAGATGTCCCTACTCCACGCCCACCTGGGCCCAGTGTAGACAGGAGGAGACCCTGTACCACCTCCACTTTACCCAGTGTAGACAGAAGGAGACCCTGCACCACCTCCACCTGGATCCAGTGTAGACAAAGAGGTGTCCCTACTCCACATTTACCTGGACACAGTGTAGACAGGAGACCCTGCACCACCTCCACCTGGACCCAGTGTAGACAAAGAGGTGTCCCTACTCCACGTCCACCTGGACCCAGTGTAGACAGGAGGAGACTGCACCACCTCCACCTGGACCCAGTGTAGACAAAGAGGTGTCCTACTCCACATTTACCTGGGCCCAGTGTAGACAGAAGGAGACCCTGTACCACCTCCACCTGGACCCAGTGTAGACAAAGAGGTGTCCCTACTCCACATTTACGTGGACCCAGTGTAGACAGGAGACCCTGTACCACCTCCACCTGGACCCAGTGTAGACAAAGAGATGTCCCTACTCCACGCCCACCTGGGCCCAGTTTAGACAGGAGGAGACCCTGTACCACCTCCACTTTACCCAGTGTAGACAGAAGGAGACCCTGCACCACCTCCACCTGGACCCAGTGTAGACAAAGAGATGTCCCTACTCCACGCCCACCTGGGCCCAGTGTAGACAGGAGGAGACCCTGTACCACCTCCACTTTACCCAGTGTAGACAGAAGGAGACCCTGCACCACCTCCACCTGGATCCAGTGTAGACAAAGAGGTGTCCCTACTCCACATTTACCTGGACACAGTGTAGACAGGAGACCCTGCACCACCTCCACCTGGACCCAGTGTAGACAAAGAGGTGTCCCTACTCCACGTCCACCTGGACCCAGTGTAGACAGGAGGAGACTGCACCACCTCCACCTGGACCCAGTGTAGACAAAGAGGTGTCCCTACTCCACATTTACGTGGACCCAGTGTAGACAGGAGACCCTGCCCCACCTCTACCTGGACCCCGTGTGAAGGCGACCAGCCCTTCCACACATGTGGGTATTTGTCGTCAGGTGGGACGAGAGACTGAGAAAAGAAATAAGACACAGAGACAAAGTATAGAGAAAGAACAGTGAGCCCAGGGGACCGGCGCTCAGCATACGGAGGACCTGCACCGGTCTCTGAGTTCTCTCAGTATTGATTGCTTACTATTTTCACTATCTCGGCAAGGGGAATGTGGCAGAAGGACAGGGTGATAGTCGGGAGAAGGTCAGGAAGACATATGAGCAAAGGAATCTGTGTCACAAATAAGTTCAAGGGAAGCTACTGTGCCTGGTTGCGCACGCAGGCCAGATTTATGCTTCTCTCCACGCAAACATCCGTGTAGCAAAGAGTCACAGAGCAGTATCGCCACCAGCATAGCTCGCCTCCAGCCACAGGGCGGTTTTCTCCTGTCTCAGAATAGAACGAATGTACGATCGGGTTTTACACGGAGACATTCCATTCCCAGGGGCAGGCAGGAGACGGAGGGCTTCCTCTTATCTCAACCGCGACACGACTTCCTCTTCAGCACAGACCCTTTATGGGTGTCGGGCTGGGGGACGGTCCCATCTTTCCCTTCCCACGAGGCCATATCTCAGGCTGTCTCAGTGGGGGGAACCCTCAGACGATACCCAGGCTCTCTCGGGCACAGGTCCCTGTGGCTTTCCGCAGTGCATGGTGTCCCTGGTTAATAGAGAATGGAGAATGGCGATGACTTTTACCAAGCATGCTGCCTGCAAACCTACTAACAAGACACAGCACATGTTTCTGTGAGCACAGTGTTGGGGCTACAGTTACAGCTTAACAGCGTCTCAAGGCAAAACAGTGGTTCAAAATACAGATCAAAACGGAGTTTCTTACCTTCCTTTCTACATAGACACAGTAACAGTCTGATCTTTTTTGTTTTGTTTGTTTGTTTGTTTGATTGTTTTTCTGAGACAGAGTCTTGCTCTGTCGCCCACCCAGGCTGGAGTGCGGTGGCGCGATCTCGGCTCACTGCAACCTCTGCCTCCCGGGTTCACGCCATTCTCCTGCCTCAGCCTCCCGAGTAGCTGAGACTATAGGCGCCACCACCACGCCCGGCTAATTTTTTTGGATTTTTAGTAGAGACGGGGTTTCACCGTGTTAGCCAGGATGGTCTTGATCTCCTGACCTCATGATCCGCCCGCCTCGGCCTCCCAAAGTGCTGGTATTACAGGCGTGAGCCACCGCGCCCGGCCCCCTGATCTCTCTTTCTTTTCCCTACACAGAGTAGACAAAGAGGTGTCTCTACTCCACATTTACCTGGACCCAGTGTAGACAGGAGGAGACCCTGCCCCACCTCCACCTGGACCCAGCGTAGACAAAGAGGTGTCTCTACTCCATATCTACCTGGACCCAGTGTAGACGGGAGGAGACCCTGCCCCATCTCCACCTGGACCCAGTGTAGACAAAGAGGTGTCCCTAGTCCACATCCACCTGGACCGAGTGTAGATGAGAGGAGACCCTGCCCCACCTCCACCTGGACCCAGTGTAGACAGGAGGAGACTCTGCACCACCTCCACCTGGACCCAGTGTAGACAGGAGGAGACTCTGCGCCACCTCCACCTGGACCCAGTGTAGACAGGAGGAGACCCTGCCCCACCTCCACCTGGACCCAGTGTAGACAGGAGGAGACCCTGCCCCATCTCCACCTGGACCCAGTGTAGACAGGAGGAGACTCTGCACCACCTCCACCTGGACCCAGTGTAGACAGGAGGAGACTCTGCGCCACCTCCACCTGGACCCAGTGTAGACAGGAGGAGACCCTGTCCCACCTCCACCTGGACCCAGTGTAGACAGGAGGAGACCCTGCCCCATCTCCACCTGGACCCAGTGTAGTCAAAGAGGTGTCCCTACTCCACCTCCACCTGGACCCAGTGTAGACAGGAGGAGACTCTGCCCCACCTCCACCTGGACCCAGTGTAGACAGGAGGAGACCCTGCCCCACCTCCACCTGGACCCAGTGTAGACAGGAGGAGACCCTGCCCCATCTCCACCTGGACCCAGTGTAGTCAAAGAGGTGTCCCTACTCCACCTCCACCTGGACCCAGTGTAGACAGGAGGAGACTCTGCACCACCTCCACCTGGACCCAGTGTAGACAGGAGGAGACCCTGCCCCACCTCCACCTGGACCCAGTGTAGACAGGAGGAGACCCTGCCCCATCTCCACCTGGACCCAGTGTAGTCAAAGAGGTGTCCCTACTCCACCTCCACCTGGACCCAGTGTAGACAGGAGGAGACTCTGCACCACCTCCACCTGGACCCAGTGTAGACAGGAGGAGACCCTGCCCCACCTCCACCTGGACCCAGTGTAGACAGGAGGAGACTCTGCACCACCTCCACCTGGACCCAGTGTAGACAGGAGGAGACCCTGCCCCACCTCCACCTGGACCCAGTGTAGACAGGACCTCTCGGGTTCAGGGGTGTGTCCTGCGCCCTCGTTACAGAACGATTCAACCCTCCCAGCAATGTCACCGTACGTTGCAACACGACGCACTGCCTCGTACGGTGGAAACAGCCCAGGACCTATCAGAAGCTGTCGTACCTGGACTTTCAGTACCAGCTGGACGTCCACAGAAAGGTCGGTGAGAGCTCCCCGGGGCTGGGCACCAGGAGGGAGGCGTACGGGACACGCCCGCACAGGAGCCTGGGAATCCCGGGGAAGTGGCCTGGGGGAAGGATGGGTGGGTGGTGAGCGGTGACTCTGGGGTGAACGCACTTCGGGTAGCGGAGGAAGAGGTGAAGCGTCTGTGGCCTGTGAAGCCACCTTGAAAGAGGTTGCAGGGAGGGTGGACAAGGATGATCCTGCAACCATGGAACCAGGAAGTGGACCGGGAGGTGTGGGGGACGATGCCACCAGCAAGGAGAGCCTCTGGTCCACCTCCAGTTGGACGCAGTGTAGACAGAAGGAGACCCTGCCCCATGTCTCCCTGGACCCAGTGTAGATAGGAGGAGACCCTGCCCCACCTCCACGGAGACCCAGTGTAGACAGGAGGAGCGCTTGTCCCACAACTACCTGGACCCAGTGTAGACAGGAAGAGAGACTGCCTCACGTCCACCTCGATCCAGTGTAGACAAGAGGAGATCTTGTCCCACAACCACCTGGACCCAGTGTAGACAAGAAGGAGAGACTCTCCATGTCTACCTGGACCCAGTGTAGACAGGAGGAGACCTGACCCCACCTCCACCTACACCCAGTGTAGACAGGAAGAGACCCTGCCACACCTCCACGGAGACCCAGTGTAGACAGGAGGAGTTCTTGTCTCAGAACCACCTGGACCCAGTGTAGACAGGAAGAGAGACTGCCTCATGTCCACCTCGATCCAGTGTAGACAAGAGGAGATCTTGTCCCACTACCACCTGGACCCAGTGTAGACAAGAAGAGACCCTGCCTCACATCCACCTCAATCCAGTGTAGACAGGAGGAGCTCTTGTCCCACAACCACCTGGACCCAGTGTAGACAAGAAGGAGAGACTGCCCCATGTCTACCTGGACCCAGTGTAGACAGGAGGAGACCCTGCCCCACCTCCACCTACACGCAGTGTAGAAAGAAGGAGACCCTGCCCCACCTCCATGGAGACCCAGTGTAGACAGGAGGAGCTCTTGTCCCACAACTACCTGGACCCAGTGTAGACAGGAAGAAACCCTGCCCCACATCCACCTCGATCCAGTGTAGACAAGAGGAGATCTTGTCCCACAACCACCTGGACGCCGTGTAGACAGGAAGAAACCCTGCCCCATGTCCACCTCGATCCAGTGTAGACAAGAGGAGATCTTGTCCCACAACCACCTGGACGCAGTGTAGACAGGAGGAGCTCTTGTCCCACAACCACCTGGACGCAGTGTAGACAAGAAGGAGAGACTCTCCATGTCTACCTGGACGACAGGAGAATACCATGCCCCAAGGCCAGTGGGACCTTTCTGGATGGGTTACAGGAAGATACCTGGCCAGGAAAACTTCTGTGTTTGCAGCTCCTCATCCTACCTGTCTTGTAGATTCGGGGTTTGTGGAGGGAGACCTGCCTGCCACTCCGCAGGGACTCCTTCCCATTCGGTGCCCACACCAGGGGAGACACTGTGTGAACCATCTACAGTGTTTTAGAAATGGAAACAGTGAGCCTTGTGTTGTGTTTTGTTTTGTTTCTAGAATACCCAGCCTGGCACGGAAAACCTGCTGGTAAGTGAAACCACAGACCCTACTGACAACCCTCAGCGTAACCCTACGGTCCCCTACTCACGACCCCTACAGTCCCCTACTGACGACCTCCAGCATAACCCTACAGTCCCCTACTCACCACACCTAGTGTAAGGAGGAGGAGACCCTGCCCCAGCTCCACAGAGACCCAGTATAGACAGGAGGAGCTCTTGTCCCACAACCACCTGGACCCCCTGTAGACAGGAAGAGACCCTGCCCCACGTCCACCTAGTTTAACCCTACAGTCCCCTACTCACGACCCCTACAGTCCCCTACTGACGACCCCTACAGTCCCCTACTGACGACCCCTACAGTCCCCTACTGACGACCCCTACAGTCCCCTACTCACGACCCCTACAGTCCCCTACTGACGACCCCTACAGTCCCCTACTGACGACCTCCAGCGTAACCCTACAGTGCCCTACTCACCACACCTAGTGTAACGCTACAGTCCCCTACTCACGACCCCTACAGTCCCCTACTCACGACCCCTACAGTCCCCTACTGACGACCTCCAGCGTAACCCTACAGTCCCCTACTCACCACACCTAGTGTAAGGAGGAGGAGACGCTGCCCCACCTCCACAGAGACCCAGTATAGACAGGAGGAGCTCTTGTCCCACAACCACCTGGACCCCCTGTAGACAGGAAGAGACCCTGCCCCACGTCCACCTAGTATAACCCTACAGTCCCCTACTCACGACCCCTACAGTCTCCTACTGACGACCCCTACAGTCCCCTACTGACGACCCCTACAGTCCCCTACTCACGACCCCTACAGTCCCCTACTGACGACCCCTACAGTCCCCTACTGACGACCTCCAGCGTAACCCTACAGTCCCCTACTCACCACACCTAGCGTAACCCTACAGTCCCCTACTCACAACCCCTACAGTCCCCTACTCACCACACCTAGTGTAAGGAGGAGGAGACGCTGCCCCACCTCCACAGAGACCCAGTATAGACAGGAGGAGCTCTTGTCCCACAACCACCTGGACCCCCTGTAGACAGGAAGAGACCCTGCCCCACGTCCACCTAGTATAACCCTACAGTCCCCTACTCACGACCCCTACAGTCTACTACTGACGACCTCCAGCATAACCCTACAGTCCCCTACTCACCACACCTAGCGTAACCCTACAGTCCCCTACTCACAACCCCTACAGTCCCCTACTCACCACACCTAGTGTAAGGAGGAGGAGACGCTGCCCCACCTCCACAGAGACCCAGTATAGACAGGAGGAGCTCTTGTCCCACAACCACCTGGACCCCCTGTAGACAGGAAGAGACCCTGCCCCACGTCCACCTAGTATAACCCTACAGTCCCCTACTCACGACCCCTACAGTCCCCTACTGACGACCCCTACAGTCCCCTACTGACGACCCCTACAGTCCCCTACTCACGACCCCTACAGTCCCCTACTGACGACCCCTACAGTCCCCTACTCACGACCCCTACAGTCCCCTACTGACGACCTCCAGCGTAAACCTACAGTGCCCTACTCACCACACCTAGTGTAACGCTACAGTCCCCTACTCACGACCCCTACAGTCCCCTACTCACGACCCCTACAGTCCCCTACTGACGACCTCCAGCGTAACCCTACAGTGCCCTACTCACCACACCTAGTGTAACGCTACAGTCCCCTACTCACGACCCCTACAGTCCCCTACTCACGACCCCTACAGTCCCCTACTGACGACCTCCAGCGTAACCCTACAGTGCCCTACTCACCACACCTAGTGTAACGCTACAGTCCCCTACTCACGACCCCTACAGTCCCCTACTCACGACCCCTACAGTCCCCTACTGACGACCTCCAGCGTAACCCTACAGTGCCCTACTCACCACACCTAGTGTAACGCTACAGTCCCCTACTCACGACCCCTACAGTCCCCTACTCACGATCCCTACAGTCTCCTACCCATGACCCCTGGCGGAACCCTACAGTCCCCTACTCACGATCCCTACAGTCCCCTACTCACGACCCCTACAGTCCCCTACTCACGACCCCTACAGTCCCCTACTGACGACCTCCAGCGTAACCCTACAGTGCCCTACTCACCACACCTAGTGTAACGCTACAGTCCCCTACTCACGACCCCTACAGTCTCCTACTGACGACCTCCAGCATAACCCTACAGTCCCTTACTCACCACACCTAGTGTAACCCTACAGTCCCCTACTCACGACCCCTACAGTCCCCTACTGACGACCTCCAGCGTAACCCTACAGTGCCCTACTCACCACACCTAGTGTAACGCTACAGTCCCCTACTCACGACCCCTACAGTCTCCTACCCATGACCCCTGGCGGAACCCTACAGTCCCCTACTCACGATCCCTACAGTCTCCTACCCATGACCCCTGGCGGAACCCTACAGTCCCCTACTCACGATCCCTACAGTCCCCTACTCACGACCCCTACAGTCCCCTACTCACGACCCCTACAGTCCCCTACTGACGACCTCCAGCGTAACCCTACAGTGCCCTACTCACCACACCTAGTGTAACGCTACAGTCCCCTACTCACGACCCCTACAGTCTCCTACTGACGACCTCCAGCATAACCCTACAGTCCCTTACTCACCACACCTAGTGTAACCCTACAGTCCCCTACTCACGACCCCTACAGTCCCCTACTGACGACCTCCAGCGTAACCCTACAGTGCCCTACTCACCACACCTAGTGTAACGCTACAGTCCCCTACTCACGACCCCTACAGTCTCCTACCCATGACCCCTGGCGGAACCCTACAGTCCCCTACTCACGATCCCTACAGTCTCCTACCCATGACCCCTGGCGGAACCCTACAGTCCCCTACTCATGATCCCTACAGTCCCCTACTCACGACCCCTACAGTCCCCTACTCACGACCCCTACAGTCCCCTACTGACGACCTCCAGCGTAACCCTACAGTGCCCTACTCACCACACCTAGTGTAACGCTACAGTCCCCTACTCACGACCCCTACAGTCTCCTACTGACGACCTCCAGCATAACCCTACAGTCCCTTACTCACCACACCTAGCGTAACCCTACAGTCCCCTACTCACAACCCCTACAGTCCCCTACTCACCACACCTAGTGTAAGGAGGAGGAGACGCTGCCCCACCTCCACAGAGACCCAGTATAGACAGGAGGAGCTCTTGTCCCACAACCACCTGGACCCCCTGTAGACAGGAAGAGACCCTGCCCCACGTCCACCTAGTATAACCCTACAGTCCCCTACTCACGACCCCTACAGTCCCCTACTGACGACCCCTACAGTCCCCTACTGACGACCCCTACAGTCCCCTACTCACGACCCCTACAGTCCCCTACTGACGACCCCTACAGTCCCCTACTGACGACCTCCAGCGTAACCCTACAGTGCCCTACTCACCACACCTAGTGTAACGCTACAGTCCCCTACTCACGACCCCTACAGTCCCCTACTCACGACCCCTACAGTCCCCTACTGACGACCTCCAGCGTAACCCTACAGTGCCCTACTCACCACACCTAGTGTAACGCTACAGTCCCCTACTCACGACCCCTACAGTCCCCTACTCATGACCCCTACAGTCCCCTACTGACGACCTCCAGCGTAACCCTACAGTGCCCTACTCACCACACCTAGTGTAACACTACAGTCCCCTACTCACGACCCCTACAGTCTCCTACTGACGACCTCCAGCATAACCCTACAGTCCCTTACTCACCACACCTAGTGTAACCCTACAGTCCCCTACTCACGACCCCTACAGTCCCCTACTGACGACCTCCAGCGTAACCCTACAGTGCCCTACTCACCACACCTAGTGTAACGCTACAGTCCCCTACTCACGACCCCTACAGTCTCCTACCCATGACCCCTGGCGGAACCCTACAGTCCCCTACTCACGATCCCTACAGTCTCCTACCCATGACCCCTGGCGGAACCCTACAGTCCCCTACTCACGATCCCTACAGTCCCCTACTCACGACCCCTACAGTCCCCTACTCACGACCCCTACAGTCCCCTACTGACGACCTCCAGCGTAACCCTACAGTGCCCTACTCACCACACCTAGTGTAACGCTACAGTCCCCTACTCACGACCCCTACAGTCTCCTACTGACGACCTCCAGCATAACCCTACAGTCTCTTACTCACCACACCTAGTGTAACCCTACAGTCCCCTACTCACGACCCCTACAGTCCCCTACTGACGACCTCCAGCGTAACCCTACAGTGCCCTACTCACCACACCTAGTGTAACGCTACAGTCCCCTACTCACGACCCCTACAGTCTCCTACCCATGACCCCTGGCGGAACCCTACAGTCTCCTACTCACGATCCCTACAGTCTCCTACCCATGACCCCTGGCGGAACCCTACAGTCCCCTACTCACGATCCCTACAGTCCCCTACTCACGACCCCTACAGTCCCCTACTCACGACCCCTACAGTCCCCTACTGACGACCTCCAGCGTAACCCTACAGTGCCCTACTCACCACACCTAGTGTAACGCTACAGTCCCCTACTCACGACCCCTACAGTCTCCTACTGACGACCTCCAGCATAACCCTACAGTCCCCTACTCACCACACCTAGTGTAACCCTACAGTCCCCTACTCACGACCCCTACAGTCCCCTACTGACGACCTCCAGCGTAACCCTACAGTGCCCTACTCACCACACCTAGTGTAACGCTACAGTCCCCTACTCACGACACCTACAGTCTCCTACCCATGACCCCTGGCGGAACCCTACAGTCCCCTACTCACGATCCCTACAGTCTCCTACCCATGACCCCTGGCGGAACCCTACAGTCCCCTACTCACGATCCCTACAGTCCCCTACTCACGACCCCTACAGTCCCCTACTCACGACCCCTACAGTCCCCTACTGACGACCTCCAGCGTAACCCTACAGTGCCCTACTCACCACACCTAGTGTAACGCTACAGTCCCCTACTCACGACCCCTACAGTCTCCTACTGACGACCTCCAGCATAACCCTACAGTCCCTTACTCACCACACCTAGTGTAACCCTACAGTCCCCTACTCACGACCCCTACAGTCCCCTACTGACGACCTCCAGCGTAACCCTACAGTGCCCTACTCACCACACCTAGTGTAACGCTACAGTCCCCTACTCACGACCCCTACAGTCTCCTACCCATGACCCCTGGCGGAACCCTACAGTCCCCTACTCACGATCCCTACAGTCTCCTACCCATGACCCCTGGCGGAACCCTACAGTCCCCTACTCACGATCCCTACAGTCCCCTACTCACGACCCCTACAGTCCCCTACTCACGACCCCTACAGTCCCCTACTCACGACCCCTACAGTCCCCTACTGACGACCTCCAGCGTAACCCTACAGTGCCCTACTCACCACACCTAGTGTAACGCTACAGTCCCCTACTCACGACCCCTACAGTCTCCTACTGACGACCTCCAGCATAACCCTACAGTCCCCTACTCACCACACCTAGTGTAACCCTACAGTCCCCTACTCATGACCCCTACAGTCCCCTACTGACGACCTCCAGCGTAACCCTACAGTCCCTTACTCACCACACCTAGTGTAACTCTAGAGTCCCCTACTCACGACCCCTACAGTCCCCTACTGACGACCCCTACAGTCCCCTACTGACGACCTCCAGCGTAACCCTACAGTCCCTTACTCACCACACCTAGTGTAACTCTAGAGTCCCCTACTCACGACCCCTACAGTCCCCTACTGACGACCCCTACAGTCCCCTACTGACGACCCCTACAGTCCCCTACTGACGACCCCTACAGTCCCCTACTCACGACCCCTACAGTCCCCTACTCACGACCCCTACAGTCCCCTACTGACGACCTCCAGCGTAACCCTACAGTGCCCTACTCACCACACCTAGTGTAACGCTACAGTCCCCTACTCACGACCCCTACAGTCTCCTACTGACGACCTCCAGCATAACCCTACAGTCCCCTACTCACCACACCTAGTGTAACCCTACAGTCCCCTACTCATGACCCCTACAGTCCCCTACTGACGACCTCCAGCGTAACCCTACAGTCCCTTACTCACCACACCTAGTGTAACTCTAGAGTCCCCTACTCACGACCCCTACAGTCCCCTACTGACGACCCCTACAGTCCCCTACTGACGACCTCCAGCGTAACCCTACAGTCCCTTACTCACCACACCTAGTGTAACTCTAGAGTCCCCTACTCACGACCCCTACAGTCCCCTACTGACGACCCCTACAGTCCCCTACTGACGACCCCTACAGTCCCCTACTGACGACCCCTACAGTCCCCTACTCACGACCCCTACAGTCCCCTACTCATGACCCCTACAGTCCCCTACTGACGACCTCCAGCGTAACCCTACAGTGCCCTACTCACCACACCTAGTGTAACGCTACAGTCCCCTACTCACGACCCCTACAGTCCCCTACTGACGACCTCCAGCGTAACCCTACAGTGCCCTACTCACCACACCTAGTGTAACGCTACAGTCCCCTACTCACGACCCCTACAGTCCCCTACTCACGACCCCTACAGTCCCCTACTGACGACCCCTACAGTCCCCTACTGACGACCCCTACAGTCCCCTACTCACGACCCCTACAGTCCCCTACTCACGACCCCTACAGTCCCCTACTGACGACCTCCAGCGTAACCCTACAGTGCCCTACTCACCACACCTAGTGTAACGCTACAGTCCCCTACTCACGACCCCTACAGTCTCCTACTGACGACCTCCAGCATAACCCTACAGTCCCCTACTCACCACACCTAGTGTAACCCTACAGTCCCCTACTCATGACCCCTACAGTCCCCTACTGACGACCTCCAGCGTAACCCTACAGTCCCTTACTCACCACACCTAGTGTAACTCTAGAGTCCCCTACTCACGACCCCTACAGTCCCCTACTGACGACCCCTACAGTCCCCTACTGACGACCTCCAGCGTAACCCTACAGTCCCTTACTCACCACACCTAGTGTAACTCTAGAGTCCCCTACTCACGACCCCTACAGTCCCCTACTGACGACCCCTACAGTCCCCTACTGACGACCCCTACAGTCCCCTACTGACGACCCCTACAGTCCCCTACTCACGACCCCTACAGTCCCCTACTCATGACCCCTACAGTCCCCTACTGACGACCTCCAGCGTAACCCTACAGTGCCCTACTCACCACACCTAGTGTAACGCTACAGTCCCCTACTCACGACCCCTACAGTCCCCTACTGACGACCTCCAGCGTAACCCTACAGTGCCCTACTCACCACACCTAGTGTAACGCTACAGTCCCCTACTCACGACCCCTACAGTCCCCTACTGACGACCTCCAGCGTAACCCTACAGTGCCCTACTCACCACACCTAGTGTAACACTACAGTCCCCTACTCACGACCCCTACAGTCTCCTACTGACGACCTGAAGCATAACCCTACAGTCCCTTACTCACCACACCTAGTGTAACCCTACAGTCCCCTACTCACGACCCCTACAGTCCCCTACTGACGACCTCCAGCGTAACCCTACAGTGCCCTACTCACCACACCTAGTGTAACGCTACAGTCCCCTACTCACGACCCCTACAGTCTCCTACCCATGACCCCTGGCGGAACCCTACAGTCCCCTACTCACGATCCCTACAGTCTCCTACCCATGACCCCTGGCGGAACCCTACAGTCCCCTACTCACGATCCCTACAGTCCCCTACTCACGACCCCTACAGTCCCCTACTCACGACCCCTACAGTCCCCTACTGACGACCTCCAGCGTAACCCTACAGTGCCCTACTCACCACACCTAGTGTAACGCTACAGTCCCCTACTCACGACCCCTACAGTCTCCTACTGACGACCTCCAGCATAACCCTACAGTCCCTTACTCACCACACCTAGTGTAACCCTACAGTCCCCTACTCACGACCCCTACAGTCCCCTACTGACGACCTCCAGCGTAACCCTACAGTGCCCTACTCACCACACCTAGTGTAACGCTACAGTCCCCTACTCACGACCCCTACAGTCTCCTACCCATGACCCCTGGCGGAACCCTACAGTCCCCTACTCACGATCCCTACAGTCTCCTACCCATGACCCCTGGCGGAACCCTACAGTCCCCTACTCACGATCCCTACAGTCCCCTACTCACGACCCCTACAGTCCCCTACTCACGACCCCTACAGTCCCCTACTCACGACCCCTACAGTCCCCTACTGACGACCTCCAGCGTAACCCTACAGTGCCCTACTCACCACACCTAGTGTAACGCTACAGTCCCCTACTCACGACCCCTACAGTCTCCTACTGACGACCTCCAGCATAACCCTACAGTCCCCTACTCACCACACCTAGTGTAACCCTACAGTCCCCTACTCATGACCCCTACAGTCCCCTACTGACGACCTCCAGCGTAACCCTACAGTCCCTTACTCACCACACCTAGTGTAACTCTAGTGTCCCCTACTGACGACCCCTACAGTCCCCTACTGACGACCCCTACAGTCCCCTACTGACGACCTCCAGCGTAACCCTACAGTCCCTTACTCACCACACCTAGTGTAACTCTCGAGTCCCCTACTCACGACCCTTACAGTCCCCTACTGACGACCCCTACAGTCCCCTACTGACGACCTCCAGCGTAACCCTACAGTCCCTTACTCACCACACCTAGTGTAACTCTAGAGTCCCCTACTCACGACCCCTACAGTCCCCTACTCACGACCCCTACAGTCCCCTACTCACGACCCCTACAGTCCCCTACTCACGACCCCTACAGTCCCCTACTGACGACCTCCAGCGTAACCCTACAGTGCCCTACTCACCACACCTAGTGTAACGCTACAGTCCCCTACTCACGACCCCTACAGTCCCCTACTCACGACCCCTACAGTCCCCTACTGACGACCTCCAGCGTAACCCTACAGTCCCTTACTCACCACACCTAGTGTAACGCTACAGTCCCCTACTCACCACCCCTACAGTCCCCTACTCACGACCCCTACAGTCCCCTACTCACGACCCCTACAGTCCCCTACTCAGGACCCCTACAGTCCCCTACTGACGACCTCCAGCGTAACCCTACAGTCCCTTACTCACCACACCTAGTGTAACGCTACAGTCCCCTACTCACCACCCCTACAGTCCCCTACTCACGACCCCTACAGTCCCCTACTCACGACCCCTACAGTCCCCTACTCAGGACCCCTACAGTCCCCTACTGACGACCTCCAGCGTAACCCTACAGTGCCCTACTCACCACACCTAGTGTAACGCTACAGTCCCCTACTCACGACCCCTACAGTCCCCTACTCACGACCCCTACAGTCCCCTACTGACGACCTCCAGCGTAACCCTACAGTGCCCTACTCACCACACCTAGTGTAACGCTACAGTCCCCTACTCACGACCCCTACAGTCCCCTACTCACGACCCCTACAGTCCCCTACTGACGACCTCCAGCGTAACCCTACAGTGCCCTACTCACCACACCTAGTGTAACGCTACAGTCCCCTACTCACGACCCCTACAGTCCCCTACTCACGACCCCTACAGTCCCCTACTGACGACCTCCAGCGTAACCCTACAGTGCCCTACTCACCACACCTAGTGTAACGCTACAGTCCCCTACTCACGACCCCTACAGTCCCCTACTCACGACCCCTACAGTCCCCTACTGACGACCTCCAGCGTAAACCTACAGTGCCCTACTCACCACACCTAGTGTAACGCTACAGTCCCCTACTCACGACCCCTACAGTCCCCTACTCACGACCCCTACAGTCCCCTACTGACGACCTCCAGCGTAACCCTACAGTGCCCTACTCACCACACCTAGTGTAACGCTACAGTCCCCTACTCACGACCCCTACAGTCCCCTACTCACGACCCCTACAGTCCCCTACTCACGACCTCCAGCGTAACCCTACAGTGCCCTACTCACCACACCTAGTGTAACGCTACAGTCCCCTACTCACGACCCCTACAGTCCCCTACTCACGACCCCTACAGTCCCCTACTGACGACCTCCAGCGTAACCCTACAGTGCCCTACTCACCACACCTAGTGTAACGCTACAGTCCCCTACTCACGACCCCTACAGTCCCCTACTCACGACCCCTACAGTCCCCTACTGACGACCTCCAGCGTAACCCTACAGTGCCCTACTCACCACACCTAGTGTAACGCTACAGTCCCCTACTCACGACCCCTACAGTCCCCTACTCACGACCCCTACAGTCCCCTACTGACGACCTCCAGCGTAACCCTACAGTGCCCTACTCACCACACCTAGTGTAACGCTACAGTCCCCTACTCACGACCCCTACAGTCCCCTACTCACGACCCATACAGTCCCCTACTGACGACCTCCAGCGTAACCCTACAGTCCCCTACTCACCACCCCTACAGTCCCCTACTGACGACCCCTACAGTCCCCTACTCACGACCCCTACAGTCCCCTACTGACGACCTCCAGCGTAACCCTACAGTGCCCTACTCACCACACCTAGTGTAACGCTACAGTCCCCTACTGACGACCCCTACAGTCCCCTACTCACGACCCCTACAGTCCCCTACTGACGACCTCCAGCGTAACCCTACAGTGCCCTACTCACCACACCTAGTGTAACGCTACAGTCCCCTACTCACAACCCCTACAGTCCCCTACTCACGACCCCTACAGTCCCCTACTGACGACCTCCAGCGTAACCCTACAGTGCCCTACTCACCACACCTAGTGTAACGCTACAGTCCCCTACTCACGACCCCTACAGTCCCCTACTAACGACCCCTACAGTCCCCTACTGACGACCTCCAGCGTAACCCTACAGTGCCCTACTCACCACACCTAGTGTAACGCTACAGTCCCCTACTCACGACCCCTACAGTCCCCTACTGACGACCTCCAGCGTAACCCTACAGTGCCCTACTCACCACACCTAGTGTAACACTACAGTCCCCTACTCACGACCCCTACAGTCTCCTACTGACGACCTCCAGCATAACCCTACAGTCCCTTACTCACCACACCTAGTGTAACCCTACAGTCCCCTACTCACGACCCCTACAGTCCCCTACTGACGACCTCCAGCGTAACCCTACAGTCCCTTACTCACCACACCTAGTGTAACTCTAGAGTCCCCTACTCACGACCCCTACAGTCCCCTACTGACGACCCCTACAGTCCCCTACTGACGACCTCCAGCGTAACCCTACAGTGCCCTACTCACCACACCTAGTGTAACGCTACAGTCCCCTACTCACGACCCCTACAGTCCCCTACTCACGACCCATACAGTCCCCTACTGACGACCTCCAGCGTAACCCTACAGTGCCCTACTCACCACACCTAGTGTAACGCTACAGTCCCCTACTCACGACCCCTACAGTCCCCTACTGACGACCTCCAGCGTAACCCTACAGTGCCCTACTCACCACACCTAGTGTAACGCTACAGTCCCCTACTGACGACCCCTACAGTCCCCTACTGACGACCCCTACAGTCCCCTACTGACGACCTCCAGCGTAACCCTACAGTCCCTTACTCACCACACCTAGTGTAACTCTAGAGTCCCCTACTCACGACCCCTACAGTCCCCTACTGACGACCCCTACAGTCCCCTACTCACGACCCCTACAGTCCCCTACTGACGACCTCCAGCGTAACCCTACAGTGCCCTACTCACCACACCTAGTGTAACGCTACAGTCCCCTACTCACGACCCCTACAGTCTCCTACCCATGACCCCTGGCGGAACCCTACAGTCCCCTACTCACGATCCCTACAGTCTCCTACCCATGACCCCTGGCGGAACCCTACAGTCCCCTACTCACGATCCCTACAGTCCCCTACTCACGACCCCTACAGTCCCCTACTCACGACCCCTACAGTCCCCTACTGACGACCTCCAGCGTAACCCTACAGTGCCCTACTCACCACACCTAGTGTAACGCTACAGTCCCCTACTCACGACCCCTACAGTCTCCTACTGACGACCTCCAGCATAACCCTACAGTCCCCTACTCACCACACCTAGTGTAACCCTACAGTCCCCTACTCACGACCCCTACAGTCCCCTACTGACGACCTCCAGCGTAACCCTACAGTGCCCTACTCACCACACCTAGTGTAACTCTAGAGTCCCCTACTCACGACCCCTACAGTCCCCTACTCATGACCCCTACAGTCCCCTACTGACGACCTCCAGCGTAACCCTACAGTCCCTTACTCACCACACCTAGTGTAACGCTACAGTCCCCTACTCACGACCCCTACAGTCCCCTACTGACGACCTCCAGCGTAACCCTACAGTGCCCTACTCACCACACCTAGTGTAACTCTAGAGTCCCCTACTCACGACCCCTACAGTCCCCTACTCATGACCCCTACAGTCCCCTACTGACGACCTCCAGCGTAACCCTACAGTCCCTTACTCACCACACCTAGTGTAACTCTAGAGTCCCCTACTCACGACCCCTACAGTCCCCTACTGACGACCCCTACAGTCCCCTACTGACGACCTCCAGCGTAACCCTACAGTCCCTTACTCACCACACCTAGTGTAACTCTAGAGTCCCCTACTCACGACCCCTACAGTCCCCTACTCACGACCCCTACAGTCCCCTACTCACGACCCCTACAGTCCCCTACTCACGACCCCTACAGTCCCCTACTCACGACCTCCAGCGTAACCCTACAGTGCCCTACTCACCACACCTAGTGTAACGCTACAGTCCCCTACTCACGACCCCTACAGTCCCCTACTCACGACCCCTACAGTCCCCTACTGACGACCTCCAGCGTAACCCTACGGTGCCCTACTCACCACACCTAGTGTAACGCTACAGTCCCCTACTCACGACCCCTACAGTCCCCTACTCACGACCCCTACAGTCCCCTACTGACGACCTCCAGCGTAACCCTACAGTCCCTTACTCACCACACCTAGTGTAACTCTAGAGTCCCCTACTCACGACCCCTACAGTCCCCTACTGACGACCCCTACAGTCCCCTACTCACGACCCCTACAGTCCCCTACTGACGACCTCCAGCGTAACCCTACAGTGCCCTACTCACCACACCTAGTGTAACGCTACAGTCCCCTACTCACGACCCCTACAGTCCCCTACTCACGACCCCTACAGTCCCCTACTCACGACCTCCAGCGTAACCCTACAGTGCCCTACTCACCACACCTAGTGTAACGCTACAGTCCCCTACTCACGACCCCTACAGTCCCCTACTCACGACCCCTACAGTCCCCTACTGACGACCTCCAGCGTAACCCTACGGTGCCCTACTCACCACACCTAGTGTAACGCTACAGTCCCCTACTCACGACCCCTACAGTCCCCTACTCACGACCCCTACAGTCCCCTACTGACGACCTCCAGCGTAACCCTACAGTCCCTTACTCACCACACCTAGTGTAACTCTAGAGTCCCCTACTCACGACCCCTACAGTCCCCTACTGACGACCCCTACAGTCCCCTACTGACGACCTCCAGCGTAACCCTACAGTCCCTTACTCACCACACCTAGTGTAACTCTAGAGTCCCCTACTCACGACCCCTACAGTCCCCTACTCACGACCCCTACAGTCCCCTACTGACGACCTCCAGCGTAACCCTACAGTCCCCTACTCGCCACACCTAGTGTAACTCTACAGTCCCCTACTCACGACCCCCGGAGTAATCCTACAGTCTCCTACTCACAACGCCTACAGTTCCCTATTCATGACCCCTAGCGTAACCATACAGTCCCCTACTCATGAGCCCTGGCGTAACCCTACAATCCCCTACTCACCACACCTAGCATAACCCTACAGTCCCCTACCCATGACCCCCGGCGTAACCCTACAGTCCCCTACTCACGACCACTACAGTCTCCTACCCATGACCCCTGGCGTAACCCTACAGTCCCCTACTCACCACACCTAGTATAACCCTACAGTCCCCTACCCATGACCCCTGGCGGAACCCTACAGTCCCCTAGTCACTACACCTAGTGTAACCGTACAGTTCCCTATCCATGACCTGTGGCGGAACCCTGCGGTCCCCTACTGACGACCCCTACAGTCTCCTACCCATGACCCCTGGTGGAACCCTACAGTCCCCTACTCACGACCCCTACAGTCTCCTACCCATGACCCCTGGCGGAACCCTACGGTCCCCTACTCACGACCCCTACAGTCTCCTACCCATGACCCCTGGCGGAACCCTACGGTCCCCTACTCACGACCCCTACAGTCTCCTACCCATGACCCCTGGCGGAACCCTACGGTCCCCTACTCACGACCCCTACAGTCTCCTACCCATGACCCCTGGCGGAACCCTACGGTCCCCTACTCACGACCCCTAGTGTAACCCCACATGACCCCTGGTGTAACCCTATAGTCCCCTATTCAGGAGCCTTAGTGTGACCCTACAATCCCCTACTCACAACACCCGGTGGAACCCTACAGTCCCCTACCCATGACCTCTGGTGGAACCCTACAGTCCCCTACTCACGACCCCTAGTGTAACCCCACATGACCCCCGGTGTAACCCTATAGTCCCCTACCCATAACCCATGTCTGCCTAGACCCAGTGTGATCAGGAGGAGACCCCGCCCCACCTCCCCCTAGACCCAGTGTAGACAAGAAGGAGAGCCTGCCCCACGTCTACCTGGATCCAGTGTAGACAGGAGAATACTCTGCCCGACATACAGTTGAACCACTCACAACCCTAGCATCACCCTACAGTCTCCACGAACCCAGTATAACCCTACAGTCTTGGTTTATGGGACTCTTGGTGCCAGTGTGGCCCAGGGGTGGACACGGTGGATCCTGAACCGGAGGACGCAGATCTCAGACGGGTGAGGACCCCCTCATAGTTCTCACTGGGCAGGGTCTGCTCTTGGCCTCAACCTTCATGTCCCAATGGTTGGAATATTTATGCTCAGCCTGTTCTACTGATTTTCCCATTTTATTCCTCTTTCCTCTACGTGGGTTAAGAATATATTCTAGTGACTGTCTAAGGAGATTATGTCTCCCTCTAAAATGCTTTTAGAGTGAGTACTGTTGCCAGGTATTTACCAAGTCTCGCGGCCACTCTGACCCTCAGTATCCTCCTCTGTCCGATGAGTATGCTAGACTTGGGGATCTTAATATCCCTTGCTAAACTATCCGTCTGAAGGTCTGTTAAGATCAGTTGTTAATCCTGAATCATTTATTTATGTATGTATTTATTTTTGAGATGGAGTCTCGCTCTGTCCCCCAGGCTGGAGTGCAGTGGTGCGATCTCGGCTCACTGCAACCTCCACCTCCCAGCGATTCTCCTGCCTCAGCCTCCCTACAGAGATTCTACAGCCTCAGCCTGTAGCTGGGACTACAGGCGCCCACCCCCACACCTGGCCAACAATTTCTGTTTCAGAAAATAAAATTTTAGCCAGGCACGGTGGCTCACGCCTGTCATCCCAGCACCTTGGTAGGCTGAGGTGGGCGGATCACTTGAGGTCAGCAGTTCAAGACCAGCCTGGCCAACATGGAGAAACCCCATCTCTACTAAAAATACAAAACGTACCCATGCGTGGTGGCGGGCGCCTGTAATCCCAGCTACGTGGGAGGCTGAGGCAGGAGAATGGCGTGAACCCGGGAAGCGGAGGTTGCGGTGAGCCCGGATCATGCCATTGCACTCCAGCCTGGGCGACAGAGCGAGTGTGTCTCAAATAAAATAAAATAAAAGAGGCCGGGCGTGGTGGCTCATGCCTGTAATCCCAGCACTTTGTGAGGCCGAGGCGGTCGGATCACGAGGTGAGGAGATCGAGACCATCCTGGCCAACATGGTGAAACCCCGTCTCCACTAAAAATACAAAAAATTAGCCGGGCGTGGTGGCGGGCACCTGTAGTCCCAGCTGCTGGGGAGGCTGAGGCAGGAGAATGGCGTGAACCTGGGAGGCGGAGGTTGCAGTGAGCTGAGATCGCGCCACTGCACTCCCGTCTGGGCTATAGGGTGAGACTCCGTCTCAAAAAAAATAATAATAATAAATAAATAAAATAAAATAATTTAAAGCCTACATCACCCAAATTTTCCCAACTTGTCTCCCATCGAAATACTAACGAGGCTTGACTCTGCTTAGCTTCCAAGACCCGATCAGACCAAGTGCATTCAGAGTGGTAGAAACAAAAGAAAAAAAGGAAAAAAAGAAAAGGAGAAAAAAATTTAAAAGACAGAAGAACGCAAAAAGGCAACCTTTTCCCCCACAAGGAAGACGCCTATCTCTAACTTTCTTTTTTCCTCCGAAGATTAATGTTTCTGGTGATTTGGAAAATAGATACAACTTTCCAAGCTCTGAGCCCAGAGCAAAACACAGTGTGAAGATCAGAGCTGCAGACGTCCGCATCTTGAATTGGAGCTCCTGGAGTGAAGCCATTGAATTTGGTAAGCGTTGGGCAGAGGTAAGGGATGTTTGTGCCGTCTGCGGCCACTCTGGAGCAGGCACAGAGGTCAGGTGCTCTGTCCTGGGCGCTGAGATCGAGTTGAGCACGTCGCGGGGAGTAGTGTCAGGCTCTGAGCTTATCGCTGAGGCTCAGAAGAAGGAGGTGGTCTCGTACTTGCTCCCGCAACATTGCTTTGCTGATGTTTTTTCAGGACGGATGAGTTGGCTCCCTTAATAACCAGAGAAGGGCCAGGTGCAGAGGTTCACGCCTGTAATCCCAGCAATTTGGGAGGCTGAGGCCGGCGGATCACCGGAGGTCAGGAGTTTGAGACCAGCCTGGCCAACATGGTGAAACCCCATCTCTACTAAAAATACAAAAACTCGGCCGGGTGCAGTGGCTCACACCTCTAATCCCAGCATTTTGGGAGGCCGAGGCAGGTAGATCACAAGGTCAGGAGTTTGAGGCCAGCCTGGCCAACATGGTGAAACCCCGTCTCTACTAAAAATACAAAATTAGCCCAGCATTGTGGCAGGTGCCTGTAATCCCAGCTACTCGGGAGGCTGAGGCAGGAGAATCACTTGAACCCGGGAGGCGGAGGTTGCACTGAGCTTGGATCACGCCACTGCACTCCAGCCTGGGTGACAGAGTGAGACTCCATCTCAAAAAAAAAAAAATACTAGCGAGGCATGGTGGCACATGCCTGTAATCCCAGCTACTCGGGAGGCTGAGGGCAGGAGAATGACTTGAACCCGGGAGGCGGAGGTTGCAGTGAGCTGGGATCACACCACTGCACTCCAGCCTGGGCGACAGAGCAAGATTCCATCTCAAAAACAAAACACAAAAACAAAAGCAAAAACTAGCCAGGCGTGGTGGCGGCTGCCTGTAGTCCCAGCTACTCAGAAGGCTGAGGGCAGGAGAATCACTTGAACCCGGGAGGTGGAGGTTGCAGTGAGCTGGGATCACGCCATTGCCCTCCAGCCTGGGTGACAGAGTGAGACTCTGTCTCAAAAAAAAAAAAAAGAAAAAGAAAAAGTAGAAGGAGGTGGTCTCATACTCATACGGGGTCATGCAACATTGCTTTGCTGGTGTTTTTTTCAGGGTGGATGAGCTAGAATCCCTTAATAGCCAGAGAAGGACCCCACTGATAGCCCTCCTAAAGCCACACCTCCCTCTGCCCCACTGGGAAACAATCAGTCAGTCTTTGTCCAGTCAAACCATCACCATTCCGGCTCCCTGGCCAAGGGGAAGCTCTCTCCCTCTTTTTTTCTTTTTTTTTTTGAGACGGCGTTTCGCTCTTGTCGCAGGCTGGAGTCCAGTGGCGCAATCTCGGCTCACTGCAAGCTCCACCTCCTGGGTTCACGCCATTCTCCTGCCTCAGCCTCCCAAGTAGCTGGGACTACAGGTGCCCATCACCACGCCTGGCTAATTTTTTGTATTTTTTTTTTTTAGTAGAGACAGGGTTTCACCGTTTTTTAGCCAGGATGGTCTCGATCTCCTGACCTCGTGATCCGCCCACCTCGGCCTCCCAAAGTGCTGGGATGACAGGCATGAGCCACGGTGTCCGTCCGGGGAAGCTCTCTTCAAAGCCAGGTCTGGGCCGCCCAGGAGACAGGTCTATGCTTTTCTCTGAAGACGATTTTGAGGGCTCCAAATTGAAAAGGGGAAGGGACAGGATATTGAGAAGTATGCGGTTTTCACCTCAACAAAGGGTACAGAAGAAAAAATGTGAGCTGCAGTGCAGTGGTGCACCTCTACCTCCCAGATCACACAGACAAAACGGGGTACAGGGATGATCAGAGGTGCATTCGTGTCTGGTGGGCCGGGGTGACTGCACCTGTAAGAAATGTTTTTTTGTTTATTTATTTTTTGTTTTTTGAGACGGACTCTCACTCTGTCACCCAGGCTGGAGTGCAATGTCACGATCTCAGCTCACTGCAACCTCTGCCTCCTGGGTTCAAGCGATTCTCCTGCCTCAGCCTCCCGAGTAGCTGGGATTACAGACATGCATCACGCTTGGCCAATTTTTGTATTTTTATTTTTATTTATTTATTTATTTATTTTGAGATGGAGTTTCACTGTGTCACCCAGGCTGGAGTGCAATGGCACGATCTTGGCTCACTGCAACCTCCGTCTCCCAGGCTCAAGCGATTCTCCTGCCTCAGCCTCCTGAGTAGCTGGGATTACAGACATGCATCATGCTTGGCCATTTTTTAAATATTTTTATTGAGACAGGGTCTCACTCTGTCACCCAGGCTGGAGTGCAATGGCACGATCTCGGCTCACTGCAACTTCCGCCTCCCAGGTTCAAGCTATTCTCCTGCCTCAGCCTCCTGAGTAGCTGGGACTACAGGCGCCCACCACCATGGCCAGCTAATTTTTTTGTATTTTTAGTAGAGACGGGGTTTCACCCTGTTAGTGAGGCTTGTCTCGAACTCCTGACCTCAGATGATGCGCCCACCTCGGCCTCCCAAAGTGCTGGGATGACAGGTGTGAGCCACCGTGCCTGGCCCAATTTTTGTATTTTTGGGAGAGACGGGGTTTCACCATGTTGGTCAGGCTGGTCTTGAACTCCCAACCTCAGGTGATCCTCCCACGTCGGCCTCCCAAAGTGCTGGGATGACAGGCGTGAGCCACCGTGCCTGGCCCAATTTTTGTATTTTTGGGAGAGACGGGGTTTCACCATGTTGGTCAGGCTGGTCTCGAACTCCCAACCTCAGGTGATCCTCCCGCCTCGGCCTCCCAAAGTGCTGGGATGACAGGTGTGAGCCACCGTGCCTGGCCCAATTTTTGTATTTTTGGGAGAGACGGGGTTTCACCATGTTGGTCAGGCTGGTCTCGAACTCCCAACCTCAGGTGATCCTCCCGCGTCGGCCTCCCAAAGTGCTGGGATGACAGGTGTGAGCCACCGTGCCTGGCCCAATTTTTGTATTTTTGGGAGAGATGGGGTTTCACCATGTTGGTCAAGCTGGTGTCGAACTCCCAACCTCAGGTGATCCTCCCGCCTCAGCCTCCCAAAGTGCTGGGATGACAGGCGTGAGCCACCGCATCCAGCCCATGGTGGCGAAGTTTTAACAGCTCAGCAGAAATTTCCTTGTGGGCAAAACATAGGGCAGGCAGGTTGCTTTCATCTCAGAGCCATCTTACTTAAGAACCAAAAAGAGGGAGGCAGGTTTGCTGGACCCAGTTCTCAGCTTGACTGTTCCCTTTGGCTAAATGCATTTGGACACCCGAAGAGATTTAATTTCCTTTCACATGTCTGTCAACGATTCACCGCAGACGCAAACCTGTGTGTCTCTCTAGGTTCTGACAACGGGAACCTCGGCTCTGTGTACATTTACGTGCTCCTGATCGTGGGAACCCTTGTCTGTGGCATCATCCTCGGCTTCCTCTTTAAAAGGTAACCTGTGAAACACCTGGGCCTCCCCCAGGAAAACAGGCCAGGCCGGGAGGAAAGCGCTTTGTCCAGTCTCTGTCTCTGAGAAAGAGAAACACAGCCTTGGCCGGGCGTGTTGGCTCACGCCTGTCATCCCAGCACTTTGGGAGGCCGAGGCGGGAGGATCACCTGAGGTCGGGAGTTCGAGACCAGCCTGACCAACGTGGAGAAACCCCCACTCTATTAAAAATACAAAATTAGCCGAGTTTGGTGGCGGGTGCCTGTCATCCCAGCTACTCGGGAGGCTGAGGCAGGAGAATCGCTTGAACCCGGGAGGCGGAGGCTGCGGTGAGCAGAGATCACGCCATTGCACTCCAGCCTGGGCAACAAGAGCGAAACTCCGTCTCCAAGTAAGTAAGTAAGTAAATAAATAAATTATACTTTAAAAACTGACCCCGGCTGGGCACGGTGGCTCATGCCTGTAATCGCAGCACTTTGGGAGGCCGAGGTAGGCAGATCACCTGAGGTCAGGAGTTCAAGTCCAGCCTGGCCAACACGGTGAAACCCCATCTCTACTAAAAAATATAAAAATTAGCCGGGCATGGTGGCGGGCGCTTCTCATCCCAGCTACTCGGGAGGCTGAGGCAGGAGAATCGCTTGAACCCGGGAGGCGGAGGTTGAGGTGAGCTGAGATCACGCCGTTGCACTCCAGCCTGGGCAACAAGAGTGAAACTCCGTCTCAAAAAATAACAATAATAATAATACATAAAAAGAGAGAAACACAGAGTGCAGGCACAAAGGTTACGGTATCTTCCTGTGTCCTGTGGCTTTTGCCTGTAAGGGATGATCCTTTCTGCCTTTCCCAGATCCTGGAGGCTCCCTACGTCCCTGGGCTTGTGGCCCCGTCACTGCCGTCTCTCCCTCCGTCTCCACGTGACCTCCTCGTCTGTGTCTGTGTCTCCTCTTCTGTCTCTTAGAACAGCGTCACGCCTGTCATCCTAGCACTTTGGGAAGCCGAGGCGGGTGGATCACAAGGTCAGGAGATCGAGACCATCCTGGCTACCACAGTGAAACCCGTTTCTACTAAAAAGTTAGCCGGGTGTGGTGGCGGGCGCCTGTAGTCCCAGCTACTCGGGAGGCTGAGGCAGGAGAATGGCGTGAACCCGGGAGGCGGAGCTTGCAGTGAGCTGAGATTGCACCACTGCACTCCAGCCTGGGTGACAGGGCGAGACTCCATCTCAAAACAAACAAAAAGAATGGAGAAAATGGGAGATCCTACAGGAATGCACAGTGATGCTCACAGGGAATCTTTCTAGAATCTTCCCTCAGCCCCTCGGGCACAGGGATGGGAATGGAACAGGCAGTCAGCTGTGGGCAGCTTCAGGGAGTCTGAGGTCACTGATGTTGAAGGGCTGAGCTCCAGAGGGGAAACACCTGCCTTGATCCCACCAGCCTTGAAGAGCGTGGTTTCTGGGTTGGAGGTGGTTTTTTTGTTTGTTTGTTTGTTTGTTTTTTTGAGACAGACTTTTGCTCTTGTTGCCCAGGCTGGAGTGCAGTGTTGCAATCTCGGCTCACTGCAACCTCCACCTCCCAGGTTCAAGCGATTCTCCTGCCTCAGCCTCCCGAGTAGCTGGGATTACAGGCGTGCACCACGATGCCCGGCTAATTTTTGTATTTTTAGTAGAGACGGGGTTTCTCCATGTTGGCCAGGCTGGTCTCGAACTCTTGACCTCAGGTGATCCACCCGCCTCGGCCTCCCAAAGTGCTGAGATTATAGGTGTGAGCCACCATGCCCAGCCTAGTTCCTTAAGATTTTCGTCATTTGGTGATTCTTTCTTTTTCTTTTTTTTTTGAGATGGGGTCTCACTCTGTCACCCAGGCTGGAGTGCAGTGGTGCAATCTCGGCTCACTGCAACCTCCACCTCCCAGGTTCAAGCAATTCTCCTGCCTCAGCCTCCTGAATAGCTGGGATTACAGGCAAGCACCACGATACTCAGCTAATGTTTGTATTTTTAGTAGAGACGGGGTTTCACCACGTTGGCCAGGCTGGTCTCGAACTCTTGACCTCAAGTGATCCACCCGCCTCGGCCTCCCAAAGTGCTGGGATTACAGGTGTGAGCCACTGCACCCGGCCTAGTTCCTTAAGATTTTCGTCACTTGGTGATTCTTAGTGAAGTTCTGCATAGTTGAGCGCAGACACCCTGCACGTAGCATCCCTCGGCACAGGGCGTTGATGCAAGGAACTCTGGTGACCCGGGGTTCATTCTCTTCACACTTTTTCTCTGTGTCTCAGGTTCCTTAGGATACAGCGGCTGTTCCCGCCAGTTCCACAGATCAAAGACAAACTGAATGATAACCATGAGGTGGAAGACGAGGTAGGCAGGGGTGGGCGGAGCAGTGAACTGGGATGGAAGGTGGGGAGTGGGGAGCGTGGGACACGGCCTCTGAGTGTCGACCATCTTGCTTCTCCACCAGCTGGGACCGCAGCGTCACCACCGGTGTGGCTGGAATCTGTATCCCATTCCTGGGCCTTCTCCCGGGTCGGGGTCTTCTCCAGGGTTGGGGTCAGAGTCATCTCTGTGAGCTCCATCAGGAGAAACTGAGGCAGGGTGGTGGTCAAAAAAAGGAGGAGAAGACGGTAGAGAGGGCCAGGCATGGTGGCTCATGCCTGTCATCCCAGCACTTTGGGAGGTTGAGGCATGTGGATCATCTGAGGTCAGAGGTTCGAGACCAGCCTGGCCAACGTGGTGAAACCCCATCTCTGCTAAAAATGCAAAAAATTAGCTGGGCGTGGTGGTGTACGCCTGAAATCCCAGTGACTCGGGAGGCTGGGGCAGGAGAACGGCTTGAACCCAGGGGGCGGAGGTTGCCGTGAGCCGAGATCGCACCACCGCACTCCAGCCTGGCTGACAGAGTGAGACTCCATCTCAAAAGAAAAAAGAAGGTAGAGAGGAGAGGCGGAAATAGAGACAAGAGACAGAGGCAGAGAAAGATGGAGGGAGAGAGATGGAGGAGAGAGAGAGGAATGTAGAAGAGAATGAGAAGAAGACACAAAGGAGAGGGAAACAAACAGGCAGACAGACTGACAGAAACAAAGGCAGACACACAGACAGAGAAACAGAGAGAGGGAGGGAGAAAAGAGAGAAGGAAAGAGAGAGAGACACACACAGAGAGCAAGACTGACCTACAAAGAGAAAAAGACAATCAGAGAGACACAGATGGAGAAACAGAGACAGATAAACAACAAACATAAAGACCCAGGCGGGGGCCGGTCGCGGTGACTCACATCTGTCATCCCAGCACTTTGGGAGGCCAAGGCAGGTGGATCACTTGAGGTCGGGAGTTCGAGACCAGCCTGACCAACCTGAAGAAACCTCGTCTCTACTAAAATTACAAAAATTAGCCAGGTGTGATGGCGCACACCTGTAATCCCACCTACTCTGGAGGCTGAGGCAGGAGAATCACTTGAACCCAGGAGGCGGAGGCTGCAGTGAGCCGAGATCGCACCATTGCATTCTAACCTGGGCAACAAGAGCAAAACTCTCTATCAAAAACAAAACAAAACAAAAAAATCATCCCCAGCAGGGAGAGGAGAGAGACAGAGAGGAACAGAGGCAAAGAGAGGGGAGAGAGACAAAGACACAGAGACACAGAGAAAGACACAGACAGAAAAAGAGAGAGAGAGAGGGAGAAGGAGACATAGAGACAGGGACAAAGAGAAAAAGACAGAGAAACAGAGAGACATAGGTGGACACGGACAGGGGAGAGAGAGAGAGAGACAGAGACAGAGACCAAGGGATGAGAGTGGAAGAGAGACAGATAGAGGAAAAAGACAGAGAGGGAGGCAGAGAAAAGAGACACAGAGAGACCGAGAGAGACAGGGAAGACAGAGGAGTCGGACTTAGTCTCAGCGAGAGCCCAGAGAGGGTGAACAAGGGCGAGAAACCATGTGACCTCCACCCTGAGACCCCAGTGGCGCTCCTCTCCCACCCACCTCTCTCCGGCTCAGGGACTGCGTCTTATGTTGCAGTAGGCTGGCAGGCTGGAAAGTCAGGCCAGGGCTGATGCTCATCCCAGAGGCAGAACCGTCCTGCATTCTCAGAGTGGGAGATGAAATTTTTAAAAAGGAAATAAAACTCTTGTACGGGGAACCTCAGCTTTTATCCTTTAGACCTTTGACTGATTAGATGAGGCCCACTCTTCTCCTTTACACCTTCAGCTGATTAAATGAGGCCCACTCTTCCCCCTTTAGACCTTCGACGGATTAGATGAGGCCCACCCTTCCCCCTTTAGACCTTCGACTGATTAGATGCGGCCCACCCTTCCCCTATATACCTTCCACGGATTAGCTGAGGCCCACCCTTCCCTATATACCTTCCACTGATTAGATGAGGCCCACCCTTCCCCCTTTAGACCTTCGACTGATAAGTTGAGGCCCGCCCTTGCCCTATATACCTTCCACTGATTAGATGAGGCCCGTCCTTCCCCTATATACCTTCCACTGATTAGATGAGGCCCGTCCTTCCCCCTTTAGACCTTCGAATGATTAGTTGAGTCCCGCCCATCCCCTATATACCTTCCACTGATTAGATGAGGCCCGCCCTTCCCTATATACCTTCCACTGATTAGATGAGGCCCACCCTTCCCCTATATACCTTCCACTGATTAGCTGAGGCCCACCCTTCCCTATATACTTTCGACTGATTAGATGAGGCCCACCCTTCCCCCTTTAGACTTTTGACTGATCAGATGAGGCCCACCCTTCCCCTTTGGACCTTCAGCTGATTAGATGAAGCCCAGCCATCCCCTTTAGGCCTTCGACTTATGAATTAGATAAAGCCCACTCTTCATCTTTAGACTTTCAACTGATTAGACGAGGCCCACTCTACCCATTTACACCTTCGACTGATTAGATGAAACCCGCCATTCCCCTTTAGACCTTCGACTGATTAGATAAGGCCCACCCTTCCCCTTTAGACCTTCAGCTTATTAGATAAGGCCCACCCTTACCCTTTAGACTTACAACTGATTAAATGAGGCCCACTCTCCCCGTTTAGACCTTTGACTGATTAGATGAAGCCCACCTTTCCCTTTTAGGACCTTTGACTGATTAGATGAGGCCTACCCTTCTCCCTTTAGACCTTTGACTGATTAGATGAAGCCTACCCTTCTCCCTTTAGACCTTTGACTGATTAGATGAAGCCCACCTTTCCCTTTTAGGACCTTTGACTGATTAGATGAGGCCTACCCTTCTCCCTTTAGACCTTTGACTGATTAGATGAGGCCTACCCTTCTCCCTTTAGACCTTTGACTGATTAGATGGGACCCACCCTTCCCATTTAGACCTTCAACTCATTACATGAAGCCCACCCTTCCCCGCTTCCCCTTTAGACATCCAGCTTATTAATTAGACAAGGCCCACCCCCTTTAGACCTTCGACTGATTAGATGAGGCCGACCCTTCCCTATATGCCTTCAACTGATTAGATGAGGCCCACCCTTCCCCTATATACTTTCCACTGATTAGATGAGGCCCGCCCTTCCCCTATATACCTTCCACTGATCAGGTGAGGCCCACCCTACCCCTGTATACCTTCCACTGATTAGACGAGGCCCACCCTTCCCTATATACCTTCCACTGATTAGATGAGGCCCACCCTTCCCCCTTTGGACCTTCGACTGATTAGTTGAGGCCCGCCCTTCCCCTATATACCTTCCACTGTTTAGATGAGGCCTGCCCTTCCCCTATATACCTTCCACTGATTAGATGAGGCCCACCCTTCCCCTATATACCTTCCACTGATTAGCTGAGGCCCACCCTTCCCTATATACCTTCCACTGATTAGATGAGGCCCACCCTTCCCCCTTTAGACTTTTGACTGATCAGATGAGGCCCACCCTTCCCCCTTTAGATCTTGGATGGATTCGATGAGACCCACCCTTCCCCTTTGGACGTTCAGCTGATTAGATGAAGCCCAGCCTTCCCCTTTAGGCCTTCAACTCATGAATTAGATAAAGCCCACTCTTCCTCTTTACACTTTCAACTGATTAGACGAGGCCCACTCTACCCATTTACACCTTCGACTGATTAGATGAAACCCTCCATTCCCCTTTAGACCTTCGACTGATTAGATGAGGCCCACCCTTCCCCTTTAGAGCTTCAGCTTATTAGATAAGGCCCACCCTTACCCTTTAGACTTTCAACTGATTAAATGAGGCCCACTCTCCCCGTTTAGACCTTTGACTGATTAGATGAAGCCCACCTTTCCCTTTTAGGACCTTTGACTGATTAGATGAGGCCTACCCTTCTCCCTTTAGACCTTTGACTGATTAGATGAGGCCTACCCTTCTCCCTTTAGACCTTTGACTGATTAGATGGGACCCACCCTTCCCATTTAGACCTTCAACTCATTACATGAAGCCCACCCTTCCCCGCTTCCCCTTTAGACATCCAGCTTATTAATTAGACAAGGCCCACCCCCTTTAGACCTTCGACTGATTAGATGAGGCCGACCCTTCCCTATATGCCTTCAACTGATTAGATGAGGCCCACCCTTCCCCTATATACCTTCCACTGATTAGATGAGGCCCGCCCTTCCCCTATATACCTTCCACTGATCAGGTGAGGCCCACCCTACCCCTGTATACCTTCCACTGATTAGATGAGGCCCGCCCTTCCCCTATATACCTTCCACTGTTTAGATGAGGCCTGCCCTTCCCCTATATACCTTCCACTGATTAGATGAGGCCCACCCTTCCCTATATACCTTCCACTGATTAGATGAGGCCCACCCTTCCCCTATATACCTTCCACTGATTAGCTGAGGCCCGCCCTTCCCTATATACCTTCCACTGATTAGATGAGGCCCACCCTTCCCCCTTTAGACTTTTGACTGATCAGATGAGGCCCACCCTTCCCCCTTTAGATCTTGGATGGATTCGATGAGACCCACCCTTCCCCTTTGGACGTTCAGCTGATTAGATGAAGCCCAGCCTTCCCCTTTAGGCCTTCAACTCATGAATTAGATAAAGCCCACTCTTCCTCTTTACACTTTCAACTGATTAGACGAGGCCCACTCTACCCATTTACACCTTCGACTGATTAGATGAAACCCTCCATTCCCCTTTAGACCTTCGACTGATTAGATGAGGCCCACCCTTCCCCTTTAGAGCTTCAGCTTATTAGATAAGGCCCACCCTTACCCTTTAGACTTTCAACTGATTAAATGAGGCCCACTCTCCCCGTTTAGACCTTTGACTGATTAGATGAAGCCCACCTTTCCCTTTTAGGACCTTTGACTGATTAGATGAGGCCTACCCTTCTCCCTTTAGACCTTTGACTGATTAGATGAGGCCTACCCTTCTCCCTTTAGACCTTTGACTGATTAGATGGGACCCACCCTTCCCATTTAGACCTTCAACTCATTACATGAAGCCCACCCTTCCCCACTTCCCCTTTAGACATCCAGCTTATTAATTAGACAAGGCCCACCCCCTTTAGACCTTCGACTGATTAGATGAGGCCGACCCTTCCCTATATGCCTTCAACTGATTAGATGAGGCCCACCCTTCCCCTATATACTTTCCACTGATTAGATGAGGCCCGCCCTTCCCCTATATACCTTCCACTGATCAGGTGAGGCCCACCCTACCCCTGTATACCTTCCACTGATTAGACGAGGCCCACCCTTCCCTATATACCTTCCACTGATTAGATGAGGCCCACCCTTCCCCCTTTGGACCTTCGACTGATTAGTTGAGGCCCGCCCTTCCCCTATATACCTTCCACTGTTTAGATGAGGCCTGCCCTTCCCCTATATACCTTCCACTGATTAGATGAGGCCCACCCTTCCCCTATATACCTTCCACTGATTAGCTGAGGCCCACCCTTCCCTATATACCTTCCACTGATTAGATGAGGCCCACCCTTCCCCCTTTAGACTTTTGACTGATCAGATGAGGCCCACCCTTCCCCCTTTAGATCTTGGATGGATTCGATGAGACCCACCCTTCCCCTTTGGACGTTCAGCTGATTAGATGAAGCCCAGCCTTCCCCTTTAGGCCTTCAACTCATGAATTAGATAAAGCCCACTCTTCCTCTTTACACTTTCAACTGATTAGACGAGGCCCACTCTACCCATTTACACCTTCAACTGATTAGATGAAACCCTCCATTCCCCTTTAGACCTTCGACTGATTAGATGAGGCCCACCCTTCCCCTTTAGAGCTTCAGCTTATTAGATAAGGCCCACCCTTACCCTTTAGACTTTCAACTGATTAAATGAGGCCCACTCTCCCCGTTTACACCTTTGACTGATTAGATGAAGCCCACCATTCTTCTTTACACCTTCGACTGATTAGATGAAGCCCACGCTTCTCCTTTGGACCTTCAACTGATTAGATGAGGCCCACCCTCCCCTTTATTCCTTCGACTGATTAGATGAGGCCTACCCTTCCCTATATACCTTCCACTGATTAGCTGAGGCCCACCCTTCCCCCTTTAGACCTTCGACTAATTAGTTGAGGCCCGCCCTTCCCCTATATACCTTCCACTGATTAGATGAGGCCCGCCCTTCCCCTATATACCTTCCACTGATTAGATGAGGCCCGCCCTTCCCCATTTAGTCCTTCGACTGATTAGCTGAGGCCCGCCCTTCCACTATATACCTTCCACTGATTAGACGAGGCCCACCCTTCGCCGTTTAGACCTTCGAATTATTAGTTGAGGCCCGCCCTTCCCCTATATACCTTCCACTGATTAGATGAGGCCCGCCCTTCCCCCTTTAGACCTTCGACCGATCAGTTGAGGCCCACCCTTCCCCCTTCAGACCTTCGACTGATTAGTTGAGGCCCGCCCTTCCCCTATATATCTTCCACTGATTAGATGAGGCCCACCCTTCCCCCTTGAGACCTTTGACTGATTAGGTGAAGGGCACTCTTCCCCCTTTAAACCTTTGACTGATTAGATGAGGCCCACCCTTCCCCTACATACCTTCCACTGATTAGCTGAGGCCCACCCTTCCCTATATACCTGCGACTGATTAGGTTAGGCCCACCCTTCCCCTATATACCTTCCACTGATTAGCTGAGGCCCACCCTTCCCTATATACCTTCAACTGATTAAATGAGGCCCGCCCGTCCCCTATATACCTTCCACTGATTAGTTGAGGCCCGCCCTTCCCCTATATACCTTCCACGGATGAGGCCCGCCCTTCCTCTATATACCTTCCTCTGATTAGATGAGGCCCACCCTTCCCCTATGTACGTTCCACTGATTAGATGAGGCCCACCCTTCCCCCTTTAGACCTTCCACTGATTAGATGAGGCCCGCCCGTCCCCTATGTACCTTCCACTGTTTAGATGAGGCCCGCCCTTCCCCTATATACCTTCCACTGATTAGATGAGGCCCACCCTTCCCCTATGTACCTTCCACTGATTAGATGAGGCCCGCCCTTCCCCCTTTAGACCTTCGACCGATCAGTTGAGGCCCACCCTTCCCCCTTCAGACCTTCGACTGATTAGTTGAGGCCCGCCCTTCCCCTATATATCTTCCACTGATTAGATGAGGCCCACCCTTCCCCCTTGAGACCTTTGACTGATTAGGTGAAGTGCACTCTTCCCCCTTTAAACCTTTGACTGATTAGATGAGGCCCACCCTTCCCCTACATACCTTCCACTGATTAGCTGAGGCCCACCCTTCCCTATATACCTGCGACTGATTAGGTTAGGCCCACCCTTCCCGTATATACCTTCCACTGATTAGCTGAGGCCCACCCTTCCCTATATACCTTCAACTGATTAAATGAGGCCCGCCCGTCCCCTATATACCTTCCACTGATTAGATGAGGCCCACCCTTCCCCCTTTAGACCTTCGACTGATTAGCTGAGGCCCGCCCTTCCCCTATATACCTTCCACGGATAAGATGAGGCCCGCCCTTCCTCTATATACCTTCCTCTGATTAGATGAGGCCCACCCTTCCCCTATGTACGTTCCACTGATTGGATGAGGCCCACCCTTCCCCCTTTAGACCTTCCACTGATTAGATGAGGCCCGCCCGTCCCCTATGTACCTTCCACTGTTTAGATGAGGCCCGCCCTTCCCCTATATACCTTCCACTGATTAGATGAGGCCCACCCTTCCCCTATGTACCTTCCACTGATTAGACGAGGCCCACCCTTCCCTATATACCTTCCACTGATTAGATGAGGCCCACCCTTCCCCTATGTACCTTCCACTGATTAGATGAGGCCCACCCTTCCCCTATATACCTTCCACTGATTAGATGAGGCCCACCCTTCCCCCTTTAGACCTTCGACCGATCAGTTGAGGCCCACCCTTCCCCCTTCAGACCTTCGACTGATTAGTTGAGGCCCGCCCTTCCCCTATATATCTTCCACTGATTAGATGAGGCCCACCCTTCCCCCTTGAGACCTTTGACTGATTAGGTGAAGTGCACTCTTCCCCCTTTAAACCTTTGACTGATTAGATGAGGCCCACCCTTCCCCTACATACCTTCCACTGATTAGCTGAGGCCCACCCTTCCCTATATACCTTCAACTGATTAAATGAGGCCCGCCCGTCCCCTATATACCTTCCACTGATTAGCTGAGGCCCGCCCTTCCCCTATATACCTTCAACTGATTAAATGAGGCCCGCCCGTCCCCTATATACCTTCCACTGATTAGCTGAGGCCCGCCCTTCCCCTATATACCTTCAACTGATTAAATGAGGCCCGCCCGTCCCCTATATACCTTCCACTGATTAGATGAGGCCCACCCTTCCCCCTTTAGACCTTCGACTGATTAGTTGAGGCCCGCCCTTCCCCTATATACCTTCCACGGATAAGATGAGGCCTGCCCTTCCTCTATATACCTTCCTCTGATTAGATGAGGCCCACCCTTCTCCCTTTAGAGCTTTGACTGATTAGTTGAGGCCCGACCTTCCCCTATATACCTTCCACTGATTAGATGAGGCCCACCCTACCCCTATATACCTTCCACTGATTAGTTGAGGCCCACCCTTCCACTATATACCTTCCACTGATTAGCTGAGGCCCGCCCTTCCCCTATGTACCTTCCACTGATTAGATGAGGCCCACCCTTCCCCTATGTACCTTCCACTGATTAGATGAGGCCCACCCTTCCCCTATATACCTTCCACTGATTAGATGAGGCCCGCCCTTCCCCCTTTAGACCTTCGACCGATCAGTTGAGGCCCACCCTTCCCCCTTCAGACCTTCGACTGATTAGTTGAGGCCCGCCCTTCCCCTATATACCTTCCACGGATAAGATGAGGCCTGCCCTTCCTCTATATACCTTCCTCTGATTAGATGAGGCCCACCCTTCCCCTATGTACGTTCCACTGATTAGATGAGGCCCACCCTTCCCCCTTTAGACCTTCCACTGATTAGATGAGGCCCGCCCGTCCCCTATGTACCTTCCACTGTTTAGATGAGGCCCGCCCTTCCCCTATATACCTTCCACTGATTAGATGAGGCCCACCCTTCCCCTATGTACCTTCCACTGATTAGATGAGGCCCACCCTTCCCCCTTTAGACCTTCGACTGATTAGTTGAGGCCCGCCCTTCCCCTATGTACCTTCCACTGATTAGATGAGGCCCACCCTTCCCCCTTTAGACCTTTGACTGATCAGATGAGGCCCACCCTTCCCCCTTTAGATCTTGGATGGATTCGATGAGACCCACCCTTCCACTTTGGACGTTCAGCTGATTAGATGAAGCCCAGCCTTCCCCTTTAGGCCTTCAACTCATGAATTAGATAAAGCCCACTCTTCCTCTTTACACTTTCAACTGATTAGAGGAGGCCCACTCTACCCATTTACACCTTCAACTGATTAGATGAGGCCCACCCTTCCCCCTTCAGACCTTCGACTGATTAGTTGAGGCCCGCCCTTCCCCTATATATCTTCCACTGATTAGATGAGGCCCACCCTTCCCCCTTCAGACCTTCGACTGATTAGTTGAGGCCCGCCCGTCCCCTATGTACCTTCCACTGTTTAGATGAGGCCCGCCCTTCCCCTATATACCTTCCACTGATTAGATGAGGCCCACCCTTCCCCTATGTACCTTCCACTGATTAGACGAGGCCCACCCTTCCCTATATACCTTCCACTGATTAGATGAGGCCCACCCTTCCCCTATGTACCTTCCACTGATTAGACGAGGCCCACCCTTCCCCTATATACCTTCCACTGATTAGATGAGGCCCGCCCTTCCCCTATGTACCTTCCACTGATTAGACGAGGCCCACCCTTCCCTATATACCTTCCACTGATTAGATGAGGCCCACCCTTCCCCTATGTACCTTCCACTGATTAGATGAGGCCCACCCTTCCCCTATATACCTTCCACTGATTAGATGAGGCCCGCCCTTCCCCCTTTAGACCTTCGACCGATCAGTTGAGGCCCACCCTTCCCCCTTCAGACCTTCGACTGATTAGTTGAGGCCCGCCCTTCCCCTATATACCTTCCACGGATAAGATGAGGCCTGCCCTTCCTCTATATACCTTCCTCTGATTAGATGAGGCCCACCCTTCCCCTATGTACGTTCCACTGATTAGATGAGGCCCACCCTTCCCCCTTTAGACCTTTGACTGATTAGGTGAAGTGCACTCTTCCCCCTTTAAACCTTTGACTGATTAGATGAGGCCCACCCTTCCCCTACATACCTTCCACTGATTAGCTGAGGCCCACCCTTCCCTATATACCTTCGACTGATTAGATTAGGCCCATCCTTCCCCTATATACCTTCCACTGATTAGCTGAGGCCCACCCTTCCCTATATACCTTCAACTGATTAAATGAGGCCCGCCCGTCCCCTATATACCTTCCACTGATTAGCTGAGGCCCGCCCTTCCCCTATATACCTTCAACTGATTAAATGAGGCCCGCCCGTCCCCTATATACCTTCCACTGATTAGATGAGGCCCACCCTTCCCCCTTTAGACCTTCGACTGATTAGTTGAGGCCCGCCCTTCCCCTATATACCTTCCACGGATAAGATGAGGCCTGCCCTTCCTCTATATACCTTCCTCTGATTAGATGAGGCCCACCCTTCCCCTATGTACGTTCCACTGATTAGATGAGGCCCACCCTTCCCCCTTTAGACCTTCCACTGATTAGATGAGGCCCGCCCGTCCCCTATGTACCTTCCACTGTTTAGATGAGGCCCGCCCTTCCCCTATATACCTTCCACTGATTAGATGAGGCCCACCCTTCCCCTATGTACCTTCCACTGATTAGATGAGGCCCACCCTTCCCCCTTTAGACCTTCGACTGATTAGTTGAGGCCCGCCCTTCCCCTATGTACCTTCCACTGATTAGATGAGGCCCACCCTTCCCCCTTTAGACCTTTGACTGATCAGATGAGGCCCACCCTTCCCTATATACCTTCCACTGATTAGTTGAGGCCCACCCTTCCACTATATACCTTCCACTGATTAGCTGAGGCCCGCCCTTCCCCTATGTACCTTCCACTGATTAGATGAGGCCCACCCTTCCCCTATGTACCTTCCACTGATTAGATGAGGCCCACCCTTCCCCCTTTAGACCTTCGACCGATCAGTTGAGGCCCACCCTTCCCCCTTCAGACCTTCGACTGATTAGTTGAGGCCCGCCCTTCCCCTATATATCTTCCACTGATTAGATGAGGCCCACCCTTCCCCCTTGAGACCTTTGACTGATTAGGTGAAGTGCACTCTTCCCCCTTTAAACCTTTGACTGATTAGATGAGGCCCACCCTTCCCCTACATACCTTCCACTGATTAGCTGAGGCCCACCCTTCCCTATATACCTTCGACTGATTAGATTAGGCCCATCCTTCCCCTATATACCTTCCACTGATTAGCTGAGGCCCACCCTTCCCTATATACCTTCAACTGATTAAATGAGGCCCGCCCGTCCCCTATATACCTTCCACTGATTAGCTGAGGCCCGCCCTTCCCCTATATACCTTCAACTGATTAAATGAGGCCCGCCCGTCCCCTATATACCTTCCACTGATTAGATGAGGCCCACCCTTCCCCCTTTAGACCTTCGACTGATTAGTTGAGGCCCGCCCTTCCCCTATATACCTTCCACGGATAAGATGAGGCCTGCCCTTCCTCTATATACCTTCCTCTGATTAGATGAGGCCCACCCTTCTCCCTTTAGAGCTTTGACTGATTAGTTGAGGCCCGACCTTCCCCTATATACCTTCCACTGATTAGATGAGGCCCACCCTACCCCTATATACCTTCCACTGATTAGTTGAGGCCCACCCTTCCACTATATACCTTCCACTGATTAGCTGAGGCCCGCCCTTCCCCTATGTACCTTCCACTGATTAGATGAGGCCCACCCTTCCCCTATGTACCTTCCACTGATTAGATGAGGCCCACCCTTCCCCTATATACCTTCCACTGATTAGATGAGGCCCGCCCTTCCCCCTTTAGACCTTCGACCGATCAGTTGAGGCCCACCCTTCCCCCTTCAGACCTTCGACTGATTAGTTGAGGCCCGCCCTTCCCCTATATACCTTCCACGGATAAGATGAGGCCTGCCCTTCCTCTATATACCTTCCTCTGATTAGATGAGGCCCACCCTTCCCCTATGTACGTTCCACTGATTAGATGAGGCCCACCCTTCCCCCTTTAGACCTTCCACTGATTAGATGAGGCCCGCCCGTCCCCTATGTACCTTCCACTGTTTAGATGAGGCCCGCCCTTCCCCTATATACCTTCCACTGATTAGATGAGGCCCACCCTTCCCCTATGTACCTTCCACTGATTAGATGAGGCCCACCCTTCCCCCTTTAGACCTTCGACTGATTAGTTGAGGCCCGCCCTTCCCCTATGTACCTTCCACTGATTAGATGAGGCCCACCCTTCCCCCTTTAGACCTTTGACTGATCAGATGAGGCCCACCCTTCCCCCTTTAGATCTTGGATGGATTCGATGAGACCCACCCTTCCACTTTGGACGTTCAGCTGATTAGATGAAGCCCAGCCTTCCCCTTTAGGCCTTCAACTCATGAATTAGATAAAGCCCACTCTTCCTCTTTACACTTTCAACTGATTAGAGGAGGCCCACTCTACCCATTTACACCTTCAACTGATTAGATGAGGCCCGTCCTTCCCCCCTTTAGATCTTCAACTGATTAGATGAGGCCCACCCATCCCCCTTCAGCCCTTCGACTGATTAGATGAAGCCCAGCCTTCCCCCCTTCCCCTTTAGACCTTCAGCTTATTAATTACACAAAGCCCACCACCTTCAGACCTTCAACTGATTAGATGAGGCCCACCCCCTTTAGACCTTTGACTGATTAGATAAGGCCCACCCACATTCTCCAGTCCAATTTCTTTTCCTGGAAATCAGCTGATTGTGGACTTGACATCTACAAAGCCCCTTCGTACCAGCCGCTGAGTCATGGTTCGATTCAATAACTGGGGACTGTAGCCTAGTCACGGGGACACGTCAGTGGTGCCGGGTATCAGAGACGAAGGCCAAGAGATGAAAGAGAAACAGAGACTGAACCCAAAAGAGGCAGACACACAGGAAGATGGAGATAGAGACCCAGAGATGGGGGTGGAAGAAGGTGAGAGGGGGAGGAAAGAGAGACAGAGAGGGAGACAGAAAAGAGGCAGAGAGACCAAGAGAGAGGCTGAACAGCAAGACCCCAGAGAGGGTGACTAAGGGTGAGAGACTTGCGTGACCCACATCCCAAGACCCCGTGGGTGGCCCTCTCCCACTCAACTCTCTCCAGCTCAGGGGCTGTGTCTTCCTCCCATGGGGAACTCCAGTTCGAGCCCAGGGTTGCCCCCACCGCCCTCTTCCCTGCCACATAGGTAACATCCTCCTGGTTGCCACTTGCACACCCCCATCCTAGACCCGGCCATCTGTCATTCCGTTACCTTCCACCCCAACGCCAGCCTCCTCCCCGGCCCCCGCTTCTTTCCACTGACCCCCAGGGGTCCCCCACATCGAGGTGCCAGGATGACGGCTTCAGGCTTCAACCTTCCCTTCTCTGAGCTCCGTCAGCTCCAGGGGCTTAGCACCTGCTGTACCCTGCCGTGGTTTCATGCTCACAAGCTCTTCCAAAGACCACCCTGTTCATCGTCAACTATGAGGTACCATGGGTGGATCTGTCTCAGATCTTTACCCCAGGAAAAATTCCTGGCCAGGTGCAGTGGCTCACGCCTGTCATCCCAGCTTTTTGGGAGGCCGAGGCGAGTGGATCACCTCGATGTCAGGAGTTTGAGACCAGCCTGGCCAACATGGTAAAACCCCATCTCCACTGAAAGTACAAAATTTAGCTGGTGGCGGCTAAAGGGGGAAGGGTGGGCCTCATCTAATCAGTCGAAGGTATATAGGGGGAAGGGTGGGCCTCGTCTAGTCAGTCAAAGGTCTAAAGGGGGAAGGGTGGGCCTCATCTAATCAGTTGAAGGTCTATAGGGGGAAGGGTGGGCCTCGTCTAATCAGTTGAAGGTATATAGGGTAGGGTGGGCCTCATCTAATCAGTTAAAAGTCTAAAGGGGGAAGGGTGGGCCTTGTCTAATCAGTCGAAGGTATACGGGGGAAGGGTGGGCCTCATCTAGTCAGTTAAAGGTCTAAAGGGGAAGGGTGGGCCTCATCTAATCAGTTGAAGGTATATAGGGAAGGGTGGGACTCATCTAATCAGTCGAAGGTCTAAAGGGGGAAGGGGGGCCTCGTCTAATCAGTTGAAGGTACATAGGATAGGGTGGGCCTCATCTAATCACGTGAAGGTATATAGGGTAGGCCGGGCCTCATCTAATCAGTTGAAGGTAGATAGGGAAGGGTGGGCCTCGTCTAATCAGTTGAAGGTATATAGGATAGGGTGGGCCTCATCTAATCACTCGAAGGTATATAGGGTAGGCTGGGCCTCATCTAATCAGTTGAAGGTATATAGGGAAGGGTGGGCCTCGTCTAACCAGTCGAAGGTCTAAAGGGGGAAGGGGGGCCTCGTCTAATCAGTTGAAGGTATATAGGATAGGGTGGGCCTCATCTAATCACATGAAGGTATATAGGGTAGGGTGGGCCTCATCTAATCAGTTAAAAGTCTAAAGGGGAAGGGGGGCTTCGTCTAATCAGTTGAAGGAATATAGGGAAGGGTGGGCCTCATCTAATCAGCTGAAGGTCTAAAGCGGGAAGGGGGGCCTCGTCTAATCAGTTGAAGGTATATAGGGAAGGGTGGGCCTCATCTAATCAGTCGAAGGTCTAAAGGAGAAGGGTGGGCCTCATCTGATCAGTCAAATTTGTGGTGGCGGTCACCTGTAATCCCAGCTACTCAGGAGGCTGAGGCAGGAGAATCGCTTGAACCCGGGAGGCCGAGGTTGCAGTGAGCTGAGATGACACCACTGCACTCCAGCCTGGGCAATAGAATGAGACTCCGTCTCGAGGGAGAAAAAGAAAATAAACACAGCCCACTGAGTCCCAGGCTGAGCTCGTGAAGATCTGACAGCCTGAACCCTCCTTTTTCTCAGATCATCTGGGAGGAATTCACCCCAGAGGAAGGTAAAGGCTACCGCGAAGAGGTCTTGACCGTGAAGGAAATTACCTGAGACCCAGAGAGTGTAGGAATGGCATGGACATCTCCGCCTCTGCGACAGTGAGGAACTGTTTTCTTGATGATGCTGTGAACCTTTATATCATTTTCTATGTTTTTATTTAAAAACATGACATTTGGGGCTGGGGGCGGTGGCTCACGCCTGTAATCCCAGCACTTTGGGAGGCCAAGGCAGGCAGATCACCTGAGGTCAGGAGTTCAAGACCAGCCTGCCCAACATGGTGAAACCCCATCTGGACTAAAATTGCAGAAATTTACCCAGGAGCGGTGGCGGGCGCCCATCATCCCAGCTACTTGGGAGGCTGAGGCGGGAGAATTGCTTGAACCCGTGAGGCGGAGGTTGTAGTGAGCCGAGATCGCGCCATTGCACACCAAGCTGGGTGACAGAGCAAGATTGCATCTCAAAACAAACAATAATAATAAATAATAAAAACCTGATATTTGGCTGGGCGCCGTGGCTCATGCCTGTAATCCTGATACTTTGGAGGATTGCTGGAGACAGGAGTTTAAGACCAGTCTGGGCAACATAGCAAGACCCTGTCTCTACCAAAAAGGCAAAAATTAGCTGGGCGTGGTGGCTTGTGCCTGTAGTGCCAGCTATCCGGGAGGCTGAGGTGGGAGGATCACTTGAGTTCAAGCTGACAGTAAGCTATGATTGCACCGCTGCACTCCAGCCTGGGTGACAAACTAAGACCCCATCTCTCTGTCTCAAAAAAAGTGATATTTCGCAAAGATGCTTAGACTCCAAGAAGCTTTTGCATCTCCTTCCAACCCAACCACTGAGGTACTGTGTAGCCTCCTCCTTGAATAACTGACCTGGTGAGCTGAGATTGCGCCATTGCAATCCAGCCTGGGCTACAAAAGCAAAACTCCATCTCATTTAAAAAAAAAAAAAAAAAAAATTGATGGCCGGGCGCGGTGGCTCACACCAGTAATCCCAGCACTTTGGGAGGCTGAGGCGGGCGGATCACGAGGTCAGGAGATCGAGACCAGCCTGGCTAACATAGTGAAACCCCATCTCTACTAAAAATACAAAAAATTAGCCAGACGTGGTAGCGGGCGCCTGTAGTCCCAGCTACTCGGGAGGCTGAGGCAGGAGAATGGCGTGAACCCGGGAGGAGGAGGTTGCAGTGAGCCGAGATCACAACACCGCACTCCAGCCTGGATGACATAGCAAGACTCCATCTCAAAAAAAAAAAAAAAAAATTATTATTGTACAGTGCCAGGCCTCCCTGGGTTATAAATCCAGTTTTTAGTAGGTCCGGTTCCTTCTGCAGGACAAAGTGATGATATAGTTTGGTTGTTTGTCCTTTGCAAATCTCAGTTTGAAATTTGGTTCTCTGGGTCGGAGGTGGGACCTGGCAGGAGGTGTTTGAATCAAGAGGGGGCGGACTCCTTATAGATGGCTTGGTGCCTTTCTTGTAGTAATGAGTGAGTTCTTTCTCTATTTGTTCCTGAAAGAGCTGGTTATGAAAAAGAGGCTGGTACCCAGGCGCGGTGGCTCACGCCTGTAATCCTAGCACTTTGGGAGGCCGAGGCGGGTGGATTGCCTGAGCTCATGAGTTCGAGACCAGCCTGGGCAACATGGTGAAACCCCGTTTCTACTAAAATACAAAAAATTAGCCGGGTGTGGTGGCAGGTGCACCTGTAGTCCCAGCTACTCGGGAGGCTGAGACAGGAGGATCGCTTGAACCTGGGAGGCGGAGGCTGCAGTGAGCCAAGATCACGCCATTGCACTCCAGCCTGGGCAACAGAGTTAGATTCTGTCTCCAAAAAAAAAGGTAAAAAGAAAAAGAGGCTGGTACCTCCTTCCCTGCCTCTTGCCACCTCTCCCAACATGTAACACCAGCTCCCCTTCCTCTCCCACCAGGAGTGGAAGTTGTTGAGGTTCTCAGCAGCAGATGCTGAAGGCACAATTCCTGTACAGTCTGTGGAATCATCAGCCAAATAAACCTGTTTTTTTTTTTTTTAAGTTGGAGTCTTGCTTTGTCGCCAGGCTGGAGTGCAGTGGCACAATCTCTGCTCACTGCAACCTCCATCTCCCCAGTTCAAGCAATTCCCCTGCCTCAGCCTCCCAAGTGGCTGGGAGTACAGGCGCCCGCCACCATTCCCGGCTACTTTTTTTTGTTTTGTTTTGTATTTTAGTAGAGACAGGGTTTCACCCTGTTGGTCAGGCTTGTCTCGAACTCCTGACCTCGTGATCCGCCCCCCCTTGGCCTCTCCACGTGCTGGGATGACAGGCCTGAGCCACCGCGTCCAGCCAAATAAACCTCTCTTTAAAACACATTACCCAGCCTCGGGAATCCCTTTGTAGCAACGCAAAACAGACTAAGACGAGACGGAAATTCATTTCCCTCCATTTCCCACATCTAGAAAAGGCTGACTTTCTTCATTGGTGGTTGCTGTCACTCAGGCCTGCTGTTGCCTCCTCATATCTCACTGGACTGTGACTCTCCTACCTCCCTCTTATAAGGACAATTATTATTATTATTATAAATTATTATTATTATTTGAGATGGAGTCTCGCTCTGTCATTCAGGCTGGAGTGCAGTGGCACGATCTCAGCTCACTACAACCTCCACCTCCCGGGTTCAGGCAATTCTCATGCCTCAGCCTCTCGAGTAGCTGGGATGACAGGCACCTGCCACCACACCTGGCTAATTTTTGTATTTTTAGTAGAGATGGGGTTTCACCATGTTGACCTGACCACAGGTGACCCACCTGCCTCAACCTCTCAAAGTGCTGGGATTACAGGTGTGAACCACCACACCTGTTCCTTATAAGGACAATTGTAATTACATGTCAGGCCCATGTGGACACTCCAGAATCATCTCTCCATGGCAATATCCCTGGAATAAAAGTCCTCCTTCCATAGAGAGCATTCTGTAATGTGTCGACAGCATGCTTATCCAGGTAAGAACATGCTGGGGACCATTATTCTGTCTCCCACATGGAATTAGGACGTGGACATATTTGGGGCCATTATTCTGTCTCCCACATGGGATTAGGACGTGGACATCTTTGGGGCCATTATTCTGTCTCCCACATGGAATTAGGACGTGGACATCTTTGGGGCCATTATTCTGTCTCCCACATGGGATTAGGACATGGCCATATTTACGGGACATTATTTTGCCTCCCACGATCAGTGAGTAATTCAATCGCCACAGATACTGAAACATCAACTGAGATGGTGGCTGACAGGTGATCTAGGGCCTACAGGGGACTTCAGGGCTTGGAGCCAAGAGAGAGCCGAGCTTGGGATGGATCTGACGATGAGGTGGCAGCTGTTTCCTCCCTCGTGGGTGTTCCACGTCCCTCCTGCAAACCCCAGCCAGCCCCTTGCTTCCGAGTTGCAGGGGAGATTTGACGATGGAGCAGAGGCAGTCTTCCGGAACCTTCTACCCCTGACCTTTTGATTCACAAGTCAAAGCTTGGGGAAGAGATGGGGCCAGGCTCTTGGCGGGGAGAAGCGTCTAAAACACAGCAAGGAAGGAAAAGCGTGGAATCCTCTGGGCCTGCAAGAAGTGAGAGGAGGAGACTCCCACAGGGCACCCCAGGAAGCAGGTCCACCTCCCCAAGGGAGCACCACATTCCTGGGTAGGCACCTGTGGGTTTCAGAGACCTCAGGCCCCATTTAGCTCAGAAGCAGAGGCCTCGTGTCAAAGAGACAGCAGAGGCCGGGCGTGGTGGCCATGCCTACAATCCCAGCGCTTTGCCAGGCCAAGGCAGGTGGATCACTTGAGGTCAGGAGTTCAAAACCAGCCTGGCCAACGTGGTGAAACTCATCTCTACTACAAATATAAAATAAAAATAAAAATAAAAAAAGCTGGGTGTGGTGGCACACGCCTGTAATCCCAGCTACTCAGGAGGCTGAGGCAGGAGAATCACTTGAACCTGGGAGGCAGAGGTTGCAGTGAGCCGAGATCACGCCACTGCACTCCAGTCTGGGTGACAGAGAGGAGCTGTGGCCAGGCACAGTGGCTCATGCCTGGAATCCCAGCACTTTGGGAGGCCGAGGCGGGCGGATCACCTGAGGTCAGGAGTTCGAGACCAGCCTGGCCAACATGGTGAAACTCCGTCTCTGCTAAAGATACAAAATCTTAGCCGGGTGTGGCAGGCACCTGTAATTGCAGGTGCTGTACTCAGGAGGCTGAGGCAGGAGAATCGCTTGAACCTGGGAGGCAGAGGTTGCAGTGAGCCCAGATCATGCGATTGCACTCTGGCCTGGGTGACAGGGCGAGATTCTGTCTCAAAATAAATGAATAAATAAAATAAAATAAAATAAAATAAAAAATAAAAAACAGCCAGCAGAGATAGGGCCTAGGATGACTGAGGCCCCTGAAGGCTGTGGCGATCAGCCCCTCCCCTGTGTTCTTTGGCACCTAAGGACCCTCTCCAAGGAATGGGTGGGCAGAGGCTGTCAATATTGGCTGAGAGGGAGCTTTTGCAGAACCGCACTGCACCTGCCCAACCGTACTGCACCTGCCCAACCCCACTGCACCTGCCCAACCCCACTGCACCTGCCCAACCCCACTGTGCCTGTCCAACCCCACTGCACCTGCCGAATCCCACTGCACCTGCCCAACCCCACTGCACCTGCCCAACCCCACTGTGCATGCCCAACCCTACTGCGCCTGCCCAACCCTACTGCGCCTGCCCAACCCCATTGCACCTGCCCAAACACACTGTGCCTGCCCAACCGCACTGCACCTGCCCAATCCCACTGCACCTGCCCAATCCCACTGCACCTGCCCAATCCCACTGCACCTGCCCAACCGCACTGCACCTGCCCAACCACACTGAACCTGCTCAACCCCATTTCACCTGCCCAACCGCACTGCACTTGCCCAACCCCTCTGTGCCTGCCCAACCCCACTGCAGCTGCCCAATCCCACTGCACCTGCCCAATCCCACTGTACCTGCCCAACCGCACTGCACCTGCCCAACCACACTGAACCTGCTCAACCCCACTTCACATGCCCAACCGCACTGCACTTGCCCAACCCCTCTGTGCCTGCCCAATCGCACTGCACCTGCCCAACCGCACTGCACCAAAGGAAGAGCAATGCAGACATTCAATCCTTTGCATGCCTAAACTGGAGAAGACTGTTTATAAGATGCATGCAGGTGGGAGTCACACTGTTGGTGGGGAGGGTCGTCGGTCACCTGCATGAGATCAGGGTTGTGCAGGTGGAGAAAAGAGAGGGAGGGGAGAAAGATTCTATGATGAGGCCAGGTGTGGTGAAAATGGGTCTCAAAAGAAATTTAAAAAATAGATGATATATATAGAAGACAGATAGATGACTGATAGATGACAGATGAAAATATATATGATAGATGAATAGATGTATAGGTAACAGATGATAGCTAGATAGATGATTGACTGATAGATATTTGATAGATAGATGATAGATGAATTTTATTGTATTTTATTTTGTTTTAAGAGACAGAGTCTCATTCTGTCACCCAGGCTGGAGTGCAGTGGCGCGATCTCAGCTCACTACAACCTCCGCCTCCCAGGTTCAAGTGATTCTCCTGCCTCAGCCTCTTGAGTAGCTGAGATTACAGGTGTGCACCACCACGCCCCGCCAATTTTTTATATTTTTGGTAGAGACAGGATTTCACCATGTTGGCCAGGCTGGTCTCGAACTCCTGACCTCAAGTGACCTGCCCGCCTCAGCCTCCGAAAATGCTGGGATTACAGGCGTGAGCCACCTTGCCCAGCCATAATGGATGAATTTTAGATAGATGATAGACATAGATAGATAGATAGAAAATAGATAAAATAGATAACAGATAGATAGATAGATAGATAGATAGATAGATAGATAGATAGATTAGATAGATAGATGAATGGATAAATAGATGGATAGATAGGTGGATGAATGGATAGATGACAGATAGATAGATAGACTCTAGATGGATAATAGACGATGGATAGATCGATGATAGATGGATGATAGATAATAAATGAGAAATGATAGATAGATGATTGATAGAAAATAGATGATAGATGGATAGACAGATAGATAGATATATAGACAGATACATAGATACATAGATAGACCAATAGATAGATAGATAGATAGATCAATAGATAGATAGATAGATAGATAGAATAGATAAATGGATAGATAGACACATAGATACAAGATACATAGACAGATACATAGATGATAGATAGATAGATAGATAGATAGATAGATGATAGATAGAAGAGACAGACAGATAGATGGATAGATAGACACATAGACGGATACATAGATAGATACATAGGTAGATGATAGATGACAGATGATAGATTAGATAGATGATAGATGATAGATAGATAGATAGATAGATAGATAGATAGATAGATTAGATAGATGAATGGATAAATAGATGGATAGATAGGTGGATGAATGGATAGATGACAGATAGATAGATAGACTCTAGATGGATAATAGATGATGGATAGATCGATGATAGATGGATGATAGATAATAAATGATAGATGATAGATAGATGATTGATAGAAAATAGATGATAGATGGATAGAGAGAGAGACAGATATATAGATAGATACATAGATACATAGACCAATAGACAGATAGATAGATCAATAGATAGATAGATAGATAGATAGAATAGATAAATGGATAGATAGACACATAGATACATAGATAGATGATAGATAGATTAGATAGATGATAGATACATAGAAGAGATAGATGGATAGATAGACACATAGACGGAAAAAAGATACATAGATACATAGATAGATAGATGGATGATAGATGACAGATGATAGATTAGATAGATGATAGATAGATAGATAGATAGATAGACAGACAGACAGATAGACAGACAGACAGACAGGTAGTTGGGATCTATCTACTATTTCTCAGGCTCCCTCCTGGAAGTTGGAACTGATCTCACTTGCTCCAAGACCCTCACCTTAAATCACATTGTTAGACTGTGAACCATCCAAAGCCCCCAGGCCAGCAAAGATACTACCAGGGGCCATTCCAGGACCTGAGATATCACCACCCTCCAGCCAAGACCCAAGGCGAGACTCCCCTTTGGGTAAGGCTAGGTCTTCACTGCACAGCGTCTAACAAGCGACAGGAGAAAGGTATGTCCTGGAGATGGGCTTGGCCCGAGAAGAGCCATGGAGACTCACGTTCAGCCCCTGCCCATTGACACGGGAGGGAACACCGGCGTCATGGGGCTCCCCAGCGCCTGGGCTCTCCTGAATGAGATCAACAGCACCACCACCTCCTACGTCCGTGCCTGCGTCTCTCATCCTGTTGAGTCATGCCGTGGGGAGCAAGTTCCCTAATTCTGTCTTCCTGTGTGGACACAAAACCAGCAGCCGACGCCCCAGACAAAGAGGCGTTGAGGGCGTGGGGCCAACACGCTTGCCCCCCTAACGGTTTGCTGAATAATCACTAACAATGAACCAGATAGATTACTAAGAAACAAGACATGCATATTTTCTTTCTTTCTTTTTTTTTTTTGAGACGGACTCTTGCTCTGTCGCCCAGGCTGGAGTGCAGTGGCGCGATCTCGGCTCACTGCAAGCTCCACTTCCCGGGTTCACGCCATTCTCCTGCCTCAGCCTCCCAAGTAGCTGGGACTACAGGTGCCCGCCACCATGCCCGGCTAATTTTTTTTTGCATTTTTAGTAGACACGGGGTTTCACCGTGTTAGCCAGGATGGTTTCGAACTCCTGACCTTATGATCTGCCTGCCTCGGCCTCCCAAAGTCCTGGGGTTGCAGGCGTGAGCCACCGCGCCCAGCTTTTTTTATTTTTATTTTATTATTTTTTTTGAGACGGAGTCTTGCTCTTGTCACCCAGGCTGGAGTGCAATGGTATCATCTCAGGTCATCATTTCTGTAACGTGCAAATTTCTGTAACGTGCACGCACAGAAGCCTTCAGAATGAAGACCCACGCTCCCAGGGAGGTACAAGCTTTTGGAGTGGAAGAAGAGGAAGAAGAGAAATGCTAATGGGGCTTCGATCTTCTCTCCTGGAGTGGGAAAAGAGGAATTCTATTGAGGGAAAGTAAGAGATTGCTAGGAAGATCCTTTGCCCAGGCTGGAGTGCAGGGGCGACTCTTGGCTCACGGCAGCCTCAACATCCCAGGCTTAAACAATCCTCCCACCTCGGCCTCCTTAGTAGCTTGGATGACAGGCATGCACCACCATGGCTGGCTAATTTTTTTCTTTTCTTTTTTTTTTCTTTTTTTTTTTGTGAGACAGAGTCTCACTGTGTCACCCAGGCTGGAGTACAGTGGAGCGATCTCGGCTCACTGCAACCTCCACTTCCCGGGTTCAAGCGATTCTCCTGTCTCAGCCTCCCCAGTAGCTGGGACTACAGGCACCTGCCACCACGCCCGGCTAATTTTTTTTTTTTTTTTTTTACTTTTTTTTTGACACAGAGTTTCACTCTTGTTGCCCAGGTTGGAGTGCAATGGCGTGATCTTGGCTCACTGCAACCTCTGCTTCCCGGGTGCAAGTGATTCTCCTGCCTCAGCCTCCCGAGTAGCTGGGATTACAGGCATGCACCACCACGCCCAGCTAATTTTGTATTTTTAATAGAGACGGGGTTTCACCATGTTGGCCAGGCTGGTCTTGAACTCTCTACCTCACGTGATCCACCCACCTCGGCCTGCCAAAGTGCTGGGATTACAGGCGTGAGCCACTGCACCAGGCCGAAGCTGAACTTTTGTCTCCACTGGCCAAAGGGTGGTTGCACCTTCTCCTGTCCCCCCAGGCCGTTGGACTTTGCCCCACTCCCCCTGCGCCACCAACAGCCCCTCCTGAGAGAAAGGATAGAAAAGACTTTGGAGAGGTTTGCAGATGTCTGGGAAGACAATTGCAAAGCTGACCGGGCGCAGTGGCTCACGCCTGTAATCCCAACACTTTGGGAGGCCGAGGCGGGCAGATCACAAGGTCAGGAGATCGAGACCCTCCTGGCTAACACGGTGAAACCCCATCTCTACTAAAAATACAAAAAATGAGCCTGGCATGGTGGCGGGCACCTGTAGTCCTAGCTACTCGGGAGGCTGAGGCAGGAGAATGGTGTGAACCCGGGAGGCAAGCTTGCAGTGAGCCGAGATTGTGCCACTGCACTCCAGCCTGGGTTACAGAGCGAGACTCCATCTCAAAAAAAAAAAAGAAAGAGAATTGCAAAGCTTCCTTTCGCCCTCTGGTGACGGTGATCCTTTATTTTATTTTATTTTATTTTATTTTATTTTATTTTATTTTATTTTATTTATTTTTTGAGACTGAGTCTTGGTCTGTCGCCAGGCTGGAGTACAGTGGCATGATCTCGGCTCACTACAACCTCCGCCTCCCGGGTTCAAGCGATTCTCCTGCCTCAGCCTTCCAAGCAGCTGGAATTACAGACGCCCACCACCATGCTCGGCTTATTTGTATTTTATTTTATTTTTTTGAGACAGAGTTTTGCTCTGTCACCCAGGCTGGAGTGCAGTGGCGTGGTCTTGGCTCACTGCAACCTCCGCCTGCTGGGTTCAAGCAATTCTCCTGCCAAAGTGCTGGGATTACAGGCGTGAGCCACCATGCCCAGACTTTTTATTTTATTTTATTTTATTTTATTTTATTTTATTTTATTTATTTGAGACGGAGTCTCTGTCTGTCACCCAGGCTGGAGTGCAGTGGCGTGATCTCGGCTCACTGCCACCTCCGCCTCCTGGGTTCAAGCGATTCTCCTGCCTCAGCCTCCCTAGTAGCTGGGATTACAGGTGCCCACCACCGTGCCCAGCTAATTTTTGTATTTTTAGTAAGGACAGGGTTTCACCATGTTGGCCAGGCTGGTGTTGAACTCCTGGCCTCAGGTGATCCACCCGGCTCGGCCTCCCAAAGTGCTGGGATTGTAGACATGAGCCACCATGCCCGGCCTCCTTTTTAAATTTTTGAGACAGCATCTTGCTCCTTTGCCCAGGCTGGAGTGCACGATCATGGCTCACTGTAGCCTCAGACTCCCCGGCTTAGTGATCCTCCTCTCTCAGTCTCCTGAAGTAGCTGGGACCACAGCTGAACGTCACCACACCCGGCTAATTTTTGTATTTTTAGTACAGACGGGGTCTCACTATGTTGCCCAGGCTGGTCTCCAACTTCTGGCCTCAAGCGATCCACCCTCCTCGGCCTCCCAAAGTGATGGGTTTACAGGCATGAGCCACCATGCCTAGCCCAAGTTTTTTGTAGAGATGGAATCTCACTATGTTACCCAGACTGGTCTTGACTCCTAGGCTCCAGTGATCCTCCTGCCTCAGCCTCCCAAAGTTCTGGAATTACAGCCATTCTTTACGCCTTTGCTGTTTTGTTTTGTTTTTTTTTAGACAGAGTCTCACTCTGTCGCCCAGGCTGGAGTGCAGTGGCACAATCTTGGCTCATTGCAACCTCTGCCTCCCAGGTTCAAGTGATTCTCCTGCCTCACCCTCCCGAGTAGCTGGGATTACAGGCACGTGCCACCACGCCCGGCTTGTTTGTTTGTTTGTTTGTTTTGAGACGGAGTCTCGCTCTGTCCCCCAGGCCGGAGTGCAGTGGCACGATCTCAGCTCACTGCAAGCTCTGCCTCCTGGGTTCACGCCATTCTCTTGCCTCAGCCTTCCGAGTAGCTGGGACTACAGGCGCCCGCCACCACGCCTGGCTAATTTTTTGCATTTTTAGTACAGACGGGGTTTCACCATGTTAGCCAGGATGGTCTCGATCTCCTGACCTCGTGATCCACCTGCCTCGGCCTCCCAAAGTGCTGGGATTACAGGCATGAGCCACTGAGCCCGGCCTGTTTGTATTTTTATCAGAGATGGAGTTTCAGCATGTTGGTCAGGCTGGTCTCGAACTCCTGACCTCAGGTGATCCACCCGCCTCGGCCTCCCAAAATGCTGGAATGACAGGCGTGAGCCACCGCACCCGGCTAATGCTGTCTTCTTTGTGGTCATAAAACTTCCCCAGAGAGAGAATTTACAACACTCATCATTTTTCAGAGGTTTTTGCTTTTAGTCAGAAAAGGGAAGCTCCAAGAAGTTTCTTTCTAGATCTGTTGATTCTCAAATGCCTCAGTTCAGAAGAATTTATATGCATGTGGCTATTTTTTTTTTTTTCCGAGACGGAGTGTTACTCTGTCACCCAGGCCGGAGTGCCATGGCGTGGTCTTGGCTCACTGCAACCTCTGCCTCCAGGGTTCAAGCGATTCCCCTGCCTCAGCCTCCTCAGTAGCTGGGACTACAGGCGCCCACCATCATGCCCAGCTAATTTTTTTTTTTTTTTGTATTTTAGTAGAGACGGGGTTTCGCCATGTTGGCCAGGATGGTCTCGATCCCCTGACCTTGTGATCCGCCTACCTCAGCCTCCCAAAGTGCTGGGATTACAGGCATGAGCCACTGCACCCAGCCTGTTTTGTCAACCTTATGATCTCTGGTTTTTGTTTGTTTGTTTGTTTTGAGACAGAGTCTCACTCTGTCACCCAAGTTCGAGTAGAGTGGCGCGATCTCAGCTCACTGCAACCTCCGCCTCCCAGGTTCAAGTGACTCTCGTGCCTCAGCCTCCCAAGGAGCTGGGATTACAGGCAGACGCCACCACGTCCAGCTAATTTTTGTAATTTTTCTTAGCAGACATGGGGTTTCGCCATGTCAGTCAGGCTGGTCTTGAACTCCTGACCACAGGTGACCCACCCTCCTCGGCCTCCCAAAGTGCTGAGATTATAGGCTCAGCCCCAACTTGGCATATTTTGGATTGACCCATTCTAGTCCCTTTTAAGAAGTGCAGACAGCGGCCGGGCGCGGTGGCTGACGCCTGTCATCCCAACACTTTGGGAGGCCGAGGCGGGTGGATCACGAGGTCAGGAGATTGAGACCATCCTGGCTAACACAATGAAACCCTTTCTCCACTAAAAATACAAAAAATTAGCCGGGCCTGGTGGCGGGCTCCTGTAGTCCCAGCTACTCGGGAGGCTGAGGCAGGTGAATGGCGTGAACCCGGGAGGCGGAGCTTGCAGTGAGCCGAGATCGTGCCACTGCACTCCAGCCTGGGCGACAGAGTGAGACTCCATCTCAAAAATAAAATAAATAAGTAAATAAATAAATTAATTAATAAAATAAAAACCCAGGAGGCAGAGGTTGCGGTTGGCTGAGGTCGTGCCACTGCACTCCAGCCTGGGGGACAGAGCGAGACTCCATCTCAAAAAAAAAAAAGAAGAAACGCAGACAGCATTTCAGTACATGCTTGGGGGTTAACTTCAACAGTGACCATCACCAAGCGAAATCTTAAAATGCGAGCAACGTGGAGCTAAACGGACTGCAAGAAGAAGATCGTTGTGTATTCTAGGCACTGTCACAAAAAGGCAGAACCCCGCTTCTTCAGCGTAGCTGAGAACGTCCACATCGGGCAACTCAGATTTTTTTGCCACACTGTTTATGGTGCCTCTGAATGGCCACAAACTTGCCCCAAGTATCAGCCGGGTGCGGTGGCTCATGCCTGTAAATTGCATCACTTTGGGAGGCCGAGGTGTGTGTGGATCGCATCATGAGGTCGGGAGTTCGAGACCAGCCCGACCAACGTGGCGAAACCCCTTTTCCACTAAAAATACAAAATTACCCCGGCATGGTGGCTCATGCCTGTAATCCCAGAACTTTTGGAGGCTGAGGCAGGAGCATTGCTTGATCCCAGGATTTCAGGACCAGCCTGGGCAATATAATAACACCCTATTATTTATTTATTTATGTATTTATTTTTGAGACAGTGTCTCACTCTGTTGCCCAGGCTGGAGTGCAATGGCAGAATCTCTGGTCAACGCAACCTCCACCTCCCAGGTTCAAGTGATTCTCCTGTCTCAGCCTCCCGAGTAGCTGGGATGACAGGCGCCCGCCACGTCACCTGGCTATTTTTTTTTTTTTTTTGTATTTTTAGTAGAGACGGACTTTCACCGTGTTAGCCAGGATGGTCTCGATCTCCTGACCTCGTGATCCGTCCACCTCAGCCTCCCAAAGTGCTGGGATTACAGGCATCAGTCAGCACACCTGGCCCACTTACCATCTTAACTGTGTGTGTTTGTTTGTTTGTTTTTTTTTTTTGAAAGGTAGCTCTCCAGAGAAAGACCCTGTAAGTATCTTTTTCTTTCTCAATGACATCCTGTGATTGGGCCATGAGTCACCTCCAAGTTCAGTGCTCATTTCATGGAACTGTTTAGCTGTGGGGCCCTTTGTGGTCACGCGGCAGCTCTCGGAGGAGCCACGGTTCTCCTGAACGCCCCTGGCTCAGCTACTCAACAACCACACAGTGGACAGAGCGACGTCCTTCCTCCAAAGCTGCCCACTGAGAGATTTTCAGGTCAAAAATTGTAGTGCGTTGAACAGTGACCCTTAACATTTATGTCCACGTTAACCTCAGAATGGGACATTATTTCAAAATAAGGTCTTTGCAGATGTAATGAAGTAAAGAATCTGAAGATTGGCCGGGCGCGGTGTGGCTCACGCCTGTAATCCCAGCACTTTGAGAGGCCAAGGCGGGCGGATCACCAGGTCAGGAGATCGAGACCATCCTGGCTAACATGGTGAAACCCCGTCTCTACTAAAAATACAAAAAATTAGCCGGGCGTAGTGGCAGGTGCCTGTGGTCCAGGCTACTCAGGAGGCTGAGGCAGGAGAATGGTGTGAACCCGGGAGGTGGAGCTTGCAGTGAGCTGAGATCGCGCCACCGCACTCCAGCCTGGGTGACAGAGCGAGATTCCATCTCAAAAAAAATACAATACAATTAAAATAAAATAAAATAAAATAAAATAAAATATAAAATAGTCTTTGCAGATGTAATGAAGTAAAGAATCTGAAGATGAACTGGGAGCGGTGGCTCACGCCTGTAATTTCAGCACTTTGGGAGGCCGAGGCGGGCGGATCACCTGAGGTCGGGAGTTCAAGACCGGCCTGGCCAACATGGTGAAACCCCGTCTCAGGGTGAACCACCGCACCTGGACCCAATTCCTGTTATTAAACGTCCCTAGTTACTAGTCGGGACTGGCAGGGATGGCTGCAGAGAGGAGCATGTCGTCAGTCACTAGAGGGCAGCAATGTCCCCCACCTTCAGGCAACCGGATTCTCACATCTGGGTGGTGGCCACAAGGACCTCCCAGCAGCTCTCAGGTGGTGCTAGTGATGCTTCCATGGACCACACCTCGAGAAGGGGGAAGAGCTTTAGAAGCTGTCTGGGCTGGGTGTGGTGGCTCACACCTACAATCCCAGCACTTTGGGAGGCTGAGGCAGCAGGATCTCTTGAATCCAGCAGTTTGAGGCTAGCCTGGGCAACATAGTGAGACCCCATCTCTTAAAAAAAAATGCAGGCTGGGCGCAGTGGCTCATGCCTGTAATCCCAGCACTTTGGGAGGCCGAGGTGGGTGGATCACGAGGTCAGGAGATCAAGACCATCCTGGCCAACACGGTGAAACCCCGTCTGTAATAAAAATACAAAAAATTAGCCAGGCGTGGTGGTGGGCGCCTGTAGTGCCAGCTACTCGGGAGGCTGAGGCAGGAGAATGGCGTGAACCCAAGAGGCCGAGGTTGTTGTGAGCCAAGATCACCCCACTGCATTCCAGCCTGGACAATGGTGTGAGACTCCGTCTCAAAAAGAAAAAAATGCAAAAACTTAGCTGGACATGGTAGCGTGTTCCTGTTGCCCTAGCTACTGGGGAGGCTGAGGTGGGAGGATCACTTGAGTCTGGGAGGTGTAGGCTGTGGTAAGCTAAGATCACGCCGCTGCACTCCAGCCTGGGCGACAGAGTGTAACTCTGCCTTTAAAAACAAAAACAAAACAGAGGCCAGGAGGGGTGATTCACGCCTGTAATCCCAGCACTTTGGGAGGTAGAGGCTGGAGGATCACTTGAGGTCAGGAGTTAGAGGCCAGCCTGGGCCACATGGCAAGATCCTGTCTCTAAGAAAAAGGAAGGAAGGAAGGAAGGAAAAAGAGAAAGGAAAGAAAGAGAAAGAAAGAAGAGAGAGAGAAAAAAGAAAGAAAAAGAAAGACAAAGAGCAAGCAAGCAAGCAGGGAGGGAGGGGAGGGAAGGAGGAGGAAAGGAAGGAAGGGAGGGAGGGAGGAAGGGAAAGAAAGGAGGGAGGGAAGGAGTAAGGGAAAGAAAGGAAAGAAAAGAAGGAAGGAAGGAAGGAAAGAAAGAAAGAGAAAGAGAAAGAAAGAAAAGCAAGAAAGGAAAGAAAGAAAAAAGGAAAAGGACATAAGTGCTTTGGCCCCACTGTGGATGGAGAGGTCGCTTTTGCCCAGCAGGGCCGCTTGGGCATGACCAAGAAGCACTCTCGTTGCCACCTAACAAAGGCCTGTGTGAGTCGGGACCACGCAAGATATGGACGCACGCAGGGAAAGCTGTCAGCAGCTTACACCCATAAAGCCCTTTGCTGTCCTCACCCGGAGGTGCAGACTCTGAGGACCCCTGAGGGGAAGAAAGGCAGGAAAGTCTGACCTCCTTGTCAGAGCCCTGTGTCCAAGAACTGGGTACTCAGCGATCACAGGACGGTTGGGTTTCTCCGCCTCCTCCCTCAGGTCACAGCTCAGCCGTCTGTGCCCCAAACTGGCCACCGACACCAGGTTCTCTCTTCTTTTAAAGGGTTTCCAGAGAGGTGTACCTGGTGCCCAGTCCTGAGTTGAAAACAGAACATACTTTGCGCCGTGGCTCACGCCTGTCATCCCAGCACTTTGGGAGGCCGAGACGGGTGGATCAAGAGGTCGGGAGATCGAGACCAGCCTGGCCAACGTGTTGAAACCCCCATCTCTACTAAAATACACAAAAAAATTAGCCGGGCGTGGTGGCGGGCACCTGTAGTCCCAGCTACTGGGGAGGCTGAGGCAGGAGGATTGCTTGAACCCAGGAGATGGAGGTTGCAGTGAGCCGAGATCATACCACTGCACTCCAGCCTGCGGACTCTGTCTCAAAATAAAAAAAGGAAAGGAAAGGAAAGGAGAGGGGAGGGGAGGGAGGAAGGAGGAGAGGGGAGGGGAGGCGGGAAGGAGGTGGAGGGGAGGGGGGAAGGAGGGGAGGGGAGGGGAGAGGAGGGGAAGGAGGGGAGGGGAGGGGAGAGGAGGGCAAGGAGGGGAGAGGAGGGCAAGGAGGGGAGGGGAGGGTAGCGGAGGGGAGGGTAGCGGAGGGGAAGGGGAGGGGGGAGCGGAGGGGAGGGGGAGGGGAGGGGAGCAGAGGGGAAGGGGGGACGGGAGGGGAGGAGAAGGGGAGGGGGGAGTGGAGGGGAAGGGGAGTGGGGAGCGCAGGTGAGGGGAGGGGGGAGTGGAGGGGGAGGGGAGGGGGAGTGGAGGGGGAGGGGAGGGGAGCAGAGGGGAAGAGGGGAGGGAGGAGAGGAGGGGGAGGGGAGGAGAGGAGGGGGAGGGGAGGGGGAGGGAGGGGAGGAGAGGAGAGGAGGGGGAGGGGTGACAGAGGGGAGGGGGAGGGGGAGGGGAGGGGAGGAGTCGGGGAAGGGGAGGGAAGGGGAGAAGAGGGAGCGGAGGGGAGGGGAGGAGGGGATGAGGGGAGGGGAGGGGAGGCGAGAGGAGAGGAGGGGAGGGGAGGGGACGGGAGGGGAGGGGAGGGGACGGGAGGGGAGGAGTCGGGGAAGGGGAGGGAAGGGGAGAAGAGGGAGCGGAGGGTAGGGGAGGAGGGGATGAGGGGAGGGGAGGGGAGGCAAGAGGAGGGGAGGGGAGGAGGGAAGGGGAGGGGAGGAGGGGAGGGGAGGGGACGGGAGGGGAGGGGACGGGATGGGAGGGGAGGGGACGGGAGGGGAGGGGAGGGGACGGGAGGGGAGGGGAAGGGAGGAGGGGAGGAGAGAGAGGGAGGAGGGGAGGAGAGAGAGGGAGGAGGGAATGAGGGGAGGGGAGGAGGGGATGAGGGGAGGGGATGGGGGAGGGGAGGAGGGGATGAGGGGAGGGGAGGGGACGGGAGGGGAGGCGAGAGGAGGAGACGGGAGGGGAGGAGGGAAGGGGAGGGGAGAAGGGGAGGAGAGAGAGGGAGGTGGGGAGGAGAGGGAAGGGGAGCGGAGGGGAAGGCGAGGCAGGGGAATTTCCCCAGGCCACATGCCTCAAATGTGCTATGAAGGAAAAGTAAAAATGCCTGTGGTGGGTGCTGAAGACAGACACCAGCCAGGAGATTCCTGCGGGAATTAGAAACACCCTGACCCCAACCTTGGGTCCAAACAATGAAGAAATAACACATGTCCTAAGAGGCAGTGGCTCCTGATCGGACAGATTTTAATTTCAAAACTTCATCCACGTCTTTGGGTTCAGGCAGGGGGAGCGATGAACAGGTGCTGTAACAGCCAGCATCTTTCGAAAGATTTCCTTTGTGTTGACAAACTGAGTTGACACTTGCCCAGTGAAAGAGAGATGATTTGCTATCTCTGTGGCCACCTGCTCCCCAGGAGCCGGTGACCAAGATAAGCCCCGTGCCCCCAGCCAACCAGTCAAGGTGCCACCTGCGATAGCCCCTGAGTGACTCAGGCGGTGCCCACATTACCGTCGGTGACGGTAGCTTTGGTTTTCAGAACCTCTGATCACAAAACATAAGGTTTCTCTGGGACACCCTGGCTGTGGCTCGACGGATGAGCTCAGCTGTGGAGAAACTTCTGGGTTAGCAGGACAGAGCTATAGAAAAAATATCAGGCCGGGCGCGGTGGCTCATGCCTGTCATCCCAGCCCTTTGGGAGGCCGAGGCGGGCGGATCACCTGAGGTCAGGAGTTCGAGACCAGCCTGGCCAACATGGCGAAACCCCGTCTCTACTAAAAAGAATAATAATAATAAAAATTGGTTGGGCATGGTGGCCTGCAATCCCAGCTACTTGGGAGGCTGAGGCAGGAGAATCGCTTGAACCTGGGAGGCGGAGGTTGAGGTGAGCTGAGATCGTGCCATTGCACTCCAGCCTGGGTGACAAGAGTGAAACTCCATCTCAAAAATAATAAAATTAAATTAAATTAAATTAAATTTTTTAAAAAAAGATATCAGACTGGGCACAGTGGCTCACACCTGTCATCCCAGCACTTTGGGAGGCCGAGGCAGGCGGATCACCTGAGGTCAGGAGTTCGAGACCAGCCTGGCCAACTGGGTGAAACCCCATCTCTACTAAAAATACAAAAATTAGCCGGGTGTGTTGGCGCACACCTGTCATCCCAGCGACTCGGGAGGCTGAGGCAGGAGAATCGCTTGAACCCGGGAGGCGGAGGTTGAGGTGAGCCGAGATCGCGCCACTACACTCCATCCTGGGCGACAAGAGTGAAACTCCATCTCAAAAAGAATAAAGTAAAATAAAATAATAAAAAAATAAAAAATAAAGATATCAGGCCAGGCGCGGTGGCTCACACCTGTAATCCCAGCACTTCGTGAGGCCCAGGCAGGCGGATCCCCTGAGATCAGGAGTTCGAGACCAGCCTGGCCAACAGGGTGAAATCCCATCTCTACTAAAAATACAACAATTAGCCAGGCGTGGTGGCATGTGCCTGTCATCCCAGCTACTCAGGAGGCTGAGGCAGGAGAATCGCTTGAACCCGGGAGGTGGAGCTTGCAGTGAGCCAAGATCGCACCATTGCACTCCAGCCTGGCGACAAGAGCAAAACTCCATCTCAAAAAAATAAAAATAAAAATAAATAAAATAAAATAATAAAAAAAATAAAGATATCAGGCCAGGCGCGGTGGCTCACACCTGTCATCCCAGCACTTTGTGAGGCCGAGGCAGGCGGATCGGATCCCCTGAGGTCAGGAGTTCGAAACCAGCCTGGCCAACATGGTGAAAGCCCATCTCTACTAAAAATACAAAAATTAGCCAGGCGTGGTGGCAGGTGCCTGTCATCCCAGGTACTCGGGAGGCTGGGGCAGGAGAATCACTTCAACCAGGGAGGCACAGGTTGAGGTTAACCTACATAGGGCCACTGCACTCCAGCCTGGGCGACAAGAGCAAAAGTCCATCTCAAAATAAATAAATAAATACATAAATAATACATACATACATACATACATAAAATTTAAAAATAAATAAATAATAAAACTATCAAAGCCTGGGAAGTCAGTTTGAGACCGTTTCTGTGGCCAGCGGGTTCTGAGAAGGCAGAGATCAGAGTGTGTGCAAGAGGAGATTGCGAACGCCTCGAAGTGGCCAAGTCCCTGCCTCCCGGGACCCAGGACAGGTTCCCGAAGGCCGGAATGAGGGGTCTGAAGGGAGTGTGAGGAGAAGGAAAGGAAGAAGGTGGTTATTGTAGAAGTTTTGCTGGGGTTGCTGTAATGAATGATGACAAGGTAGAGAAAGGAAACCGCGGAGATTCATCCTCCCTCCATCCTGGAGAGCAGGAGTGTGAGGTCCAGGTGTCTCAGGGCCACGCTTCCTCCAGAGGCTGTAGGGGAGGGTCCTTCCTGCCTCTCCCAGCTCCTGGGGGCTCCAGGCATCCCTGGGCTTGTGGCTACATCACTCCAGTCTCTGCCTCCGTCTCCACGTGGCCTTCTCCTCTGTGTCTGTGTCTCCTCTTCTGTCTCTTGGAAGGACAGCTGTCATCAGACTTAGGGCCTACCTTACTCCAGAATGATCTCATCTCAAGATCCCTTAACTTAATGACATCTGCAAAGACCCTATTTCCAATTAAGATCCTATTCACAGGCTCCAGGTGGATGTGAATTTTGGCGGCAGGGTGGACACCATCCAACCCAGTACGGTTATCAAAAAGCTATATTTTACTCCAGGAGGAGAAAATTGCAGGAAAGATTCACAAGTTCCCGAAACAGGCTGTTAATATGGACACAAGCCAACGCCTCCTCCCTGGCAAGCAGCTGAGATCTGCAGAAGGAGATCTGTGTACCTGGAAAAGGCGAGAAAAATCCTTAAGAATGTCAAAACATGGGGCCGAGGCGGGCAGATCACGGGGTCAGGAGTTTGAGACCAGCCTGACCAACGTGGTGAAACCCCGTCTCTACTAAAAACACAAATATTAGCCGGGCGTGGTGGTGCACGCCTATAGTCCCAGCTACTCAGGAGGCTGAGGCAGGAGAATCGCTTGAACCCGAGAGGCGGTTTTGCAGGATACATAGATTCAAGAGATCTATGGTACAACACATGGCCGGGTGCGGTGGCTCATGCCTGTAATCCCAGCACTTAGGGACGCAGAGGTAGGCGGATCACGAGGTCAGGAGTTCGAGACCAGCCTGGCCAACAGGGTGACATCTCATCTCTACTAAAAATACAATGGTTAGCCGGGCGTGGTGGTGTGTGCCTGTAATCCCAGCTAATCAGGAGGCTGAGGCAGGAGAATCGCTTGAACCAGGAAGGTGGAGGTTGAGGTGAGCCTACATAGAGCCGCTGCACTCCAGCCTGGGCAACAAGAGCAAAACTCCATCTCAAAAAAACATAAATAAAAATAAATAAATAAATAAATAACAAAAATATCAAGCGAGGCACGGCGGCTCACGCCTGAAATCCCAGCACTTTGTGAGGCCGAGGTGGGCGGATCCCCTGAGATCAGGAGTTCGAGACCAGCCTGACCAACATGGTGAAACCCCGTCTCTACTAAAAATACAAAAATTAGCCGGGCATGGTGGTGGGCACCTGTCATCCCAGCTACTCAGGAGGCCGAGGCAGGAGAATCGTTTGAACCCGGGAGGTGGTTTTGCAGGATAGATAGATTCAAGAGATCTATGGTACAATGCATGGCTGGGCGCAGTGGCTCATGCCTGTAATCCCACCACTTAGGGAGGCCGAGGCAGGCGGATCACAAGTTCAGGAGTTCGAGACCAGCCTGACCAACATGGTGAAACCCCGTCTCTACTAAAAATACAAAAATTAGCCGGGCGTGGTGGCGTGCACCTGTCATCCCAGCTACTCGGGAGGCTGAGGCAGGAGAATCGCTTGAACCCGGGAGGCAGAGCTTGCAGTGAGCCAAGATCACGCCACTGCCCTCCAGCCTGGGTGACAGAGTGAGGCTCCATCTCAAAAAATAAATAAATAAATAAAACTGAGCACAGTTGGAGCCCCTCATCCCCACGACCCCTTTTAACAGTAACCCAGGGGATGGTATCTCAAGTTCAGACAGAAGTGGGTCGGTCTTGCAACTGCCGGAGACCGTGGCCCCTGCCCTGGGGGTGCTCTGAGCAGTAGCAGAACCAGCCACATTGCAGAAGCCGGGAACCAGGAGTCAGCCTCACGGTGGGTGGAGGGTGGGGGGCTGGAGGATCCCTCATTTCCCCGGGGACAGACCTGCACGTCCACCCTCTTAGAAGCCAGGGCAAGAGCAAAGAGTGGGCACGTGGTCTCAGAGACCCGCTGGTCACGGAAAGTCTCAGCAACACCATCCCCAGGAGGGTCTTGCAGGCACCTGTGGGGCTAGTTCCTGGCTCCAGGCAGCCTTTACCGTCCAACCCAGGCAGGAGTGGTTTCCATGACCCCAGTATTGCCCGTGGAATTCCCCTGAGACGAGGGGCTTTCCTGGCGAACTTTCCCAGCGAAAACACATCCGGTCGCAGGTTTGCAGCCCCCTCACTCCTGGGATCCCTGGGGAAGGGGGGCTGAGTTTCTGAGATTTCTTTTTTTTTTTTTTTTTTTTTTTGAGGTGGAGTCTCACTGTGTCACCCAGAGTGGGGCTGAGTCTCTGAGATTTGTTTTTTGTTTTTTTTTTTTTTGAGATGGAGTCTCGCTATGTTACCCAGAGTGGGGCTGAGTCTCTGAGATTTCTACTTTTTTTTTGAGATGGAGTGTTGCTGTGTCACCCAGAGTGGGGCTGAGTCTCTGAGATTTCTTTTTTTTTTTTTTTTTTTTGAGATGGAGTCTCACTGTGTCACCCAGAGTGGAGCTGAGTCTCTGAGACTTATTTTTTTTTTTTTTTGAGACGGAGTCTCGCTCTGTCACCCAGAGTGGGGCTGAGTCTCTGAGGTTTCTATTTTTTTATTTTTTATTTTTTTGAGATGGAGTGTCGCTCTGTCACCCAGAGTGGGGCTGAGTCTCTGAGATTTCTATTTTTTTTTTTTTTTTTGAGATGGAGTGTCGTTCTGTCACCCAGAGTAGTGGGGCTGAGTCTCTGAGATTTCTTTTTTTTTTTTTTTTTTTGAGATGGAGTCTCGCTCTGTCACCCAGAGTGGGGCTGAGTCTCTGAGATTTCTAATTTTTTAATTTTTTGAGATGGAGTGTTGCTGTGTCACCCAGAGTGGGGCTGAGTCTCTGAGATTTCTTTTTTTTTTTTTTTTGAGATGGAGTCTCACTCTGTCACCCAGAGTGGAGTTGAGTCTCTGAGACTTTTTTTTTTTTTTTGAGATGGAGTGTCAGTCTGTCACCCAGAGTGGGGCTGAGTCTCTGAGATTTCTATTTTTTTTTTTTTTTTTTTGAGATGGAGTCTCGCTCTGTCACCCAGAGTGGGGCTGAGTCTCTGAGATTTCTAATTTTTTTATTTTTTGAGATGGAGTGTTGCTGTGTCACCCAGAGTGGGGCTGAGTCTCTGAGATTTCTTTTTTTTTTTTTTTTTTTGAGATGGAGTCTCACTGTGTCACCCAGAGTGGAGTTGAGTCTCTGAGACTTTTTTTTTTTTTTTTTTGAGATGGAGTGTCACTCTGTCACCCAGAGTGGGGCTGAGTCTCTGAGATTTCTATTTTTTTTTTTTGAGATGGAGTCTCACTTTGTCACCCAGGCTGGAGTGCAGTGGCGCGATCTCGGCTCACTGCAACCTCCGCCTCCCGGGTTCAAGCGATTCTCCTGTCTCAGCTTCCTGAGTAGCTGGGATCAGAGGCGTGCCCCACCATGCCTGGCTCATTTTTTGTATTTTAGTAGAGACAGGGTTTCACCATGTTGCCCAGGCTGGTCTTGAACTCCTGAGCTCAGGCAATCCACCTGCCTCAGCCTCCCAAAGTGCTGGGATAACAGGCCTGAGCCTCCGTGCCCGACTGACTACTCCCAGTTTAATTCATCCCAGGCAAATGCAGGCTGGATATGCTGGGACCCCTCTTTCATGGCAAAGAGGTCTTTGTAGATGTTGTTAAGTAAAGGATCTTGAGATGAGATTGTTCTGGAGGGGGGTGGCCCTAAATGCAATGACAGGTGTCCTTCTAAGAGACAGAAGAGGAGACACAGACACAGAGGAGAAGGCCACGTGGAGACGGAGGCAGAGACTGGAGTGATGTGGCCACAAGCCCAGGGACGCCTGGAGCCCCCAGGAGCTGGGAGAGGCAGGAAGGACCCTCCCCTAGAGCCGCCAGAGGGAGCTCAACCCTGAGACACCTTTTTTGTTTTTTTGTTTGTTTGTTTGTTTGTTTTTTGAGACGGAGTCTTGCTCTGTCACACAGGCTGGAGTGCGGTGGCGCCATCTCAGCTCACTGCAAGCTCCGCCTCCCGGGTTCAAGCCATTCTCCTGCCTCAGCCTCCCCAGTAGCTGGGATGACAGGCACCTGCCACCACGCCTGGACAATTTTTGTATTTTTTAACAGACACGGGGTTTCACCATGTTGGCCAGTCTGGTCTCGAACTCCTGATCTCATGATCCGTCCGCCTCAGCCTCCCAAAGTGCTGGGATTACAGGAGTGAGCCATCACGCCTGGCCCGACCCTGAGACATCTTGATCTCAGACTCCTGACCTCCAGGACTGGGGGATAGGATGTTGTGATCAAGGTGCGGCTTCTGGCATGGAGATTGGCAAGGCCCGAGATTGTTCCAGCAGGCACACAGGAGGGCTGCGTCACCGGAGGGAGACCTGAGGTCTCCAGCCATCGCCCAGACTGCGAAAAAGCAGCGGACAGAAACCCAGAGGAAGGTTAACCGAAGCCAGGTCCCATCCCACTTACCTGGCCACTGTGCATCCCTCAACATCCTCACAAGGGATGCCTCAGCCTCCTGCGTAGCTGGGATGACAGGCACCTGCCATCATGTCCAGCTCATTTTTTTCTTTTTCTTTTTGAGACGGAGTCTTGCTGTGTCACCCAGGCTGGAGTGCAGTGGCACCATCTCAGCTCACTGCTACCTCCGCCTCCCGGGGTTCAAGTGATTCTCCTGCCTCAGCCTCCGCAGTAGCTGGGATTACAGGCACCTGCCATCATGTCCAGCTCATTTTTTTCTTTTTCTTTTTGAGACGGATTCTTGCTGTGTCGCCCAGGCTGGAGTGCAGTGGCACGATCTCAGCTCACTGCAAGCCCCGCCTCCTGGGTTCAAGCGATTCTCCTGCCTCAGCCTCCCGTGTACTTGGGATGACAGGCACCTGCCATCATGTCCAGCTCATTTTTTTCTTTTTCTTTTTGAGATGGAGTCTTGCTGTGTTGCCCAGGCTGGAGTGCAGTGGCACGATCTCAGCTCACTGCTACCTCCACCTCCCGGGGTTCAAGTGATTCCCCTGCCTCAGCCTCCCCAGTAGCTGGGAGGCAGAGGTAGCAGTGAGCCGAGATCTCGCCACTGCACTCCAGCCTGGGCGACAGAGCAAGACTCCATCTCAAAAAAAAAAAAAAATGAGCTGAACCTGATGGCAGGTGCCTGTCATCCCAGCTACTAGGGAAGCTGAGGCAGGAGAATTGCTTGAACCCGGGAGGCGGAGGTTGCAGCGAGCCTAGATTATGCCACTGCACTCCAGCCTGGACGACAGAGCGAGACTCCGTCTCAAAGAACAAAGAAAAAGTCGGCTGTGCTCCTGGCGTGGGTGGCACACATACGAGGGTCTGCACACACAGGTGCACGCCTTGCTGCGTTAAGGAGGTTCTATTTCGGGTGTCTCCCATCTGTGTTATCTCCCAGACTCACCCACCATCCCTTCTCATTTCCTTGTTTCTGTTCCTCCTGCCCAAGTCCTGCCAAGGCCGACACCCCTCCTGCAAGCTTCTGAAGCTATTCCCAATTGCCTCCCTCCTCTGCCACCAGCCCAAGGAGTTTTTCAGAATGACCCCTGCTGGGTGCGTGGCTCACGCCTGTCATCCCAGCCCTTTGGGAGGCAGAGGCAGATGGATCACCTGAGGTCAGGAGTTCAAGACCAGCCAGACCAAGAAGCTGAAACCCCTTCTCTACTAAAAATACAAAAATTAGCCGGGCATGGTGGCGGGAGCCTGTAGTCCCAGCTACTCTGGAGGCTGAGGCAGGAAAATCGCTTGAACCTGGGAGGCGGAGGTTGTGGTGAGCTGAGATCTTGCCACTGCACTCCAGCCTGGGTGACAGAGGAAGACTCCATCTCAAAAAAAAAAAAAAAAAAAAAAAAATTAGTTGGATATGATGGCAGCTGCCTGTAATCCCATACTCGGGAGGCTGAGGAAGGAGAATCACTTGAACCCTGGGAGGCAGAGGTTGCAGTGAGCCGAGATCGCGCCACTGCACTCCAGCCTGGGCAACAGAGCAAGACTCTGTCTCAAAAATAAATAAATAAGTAAATAAGTAAGTAAATAAATAAATAAAATGGCCCCCACCAGGCATGGTGGCTCACGCCTGTCATCCCAGCACTTTGGGAGGCTGGCAGATTGCCTGAGGTCAGGAGTTCGAGACCAGCCTGACCAAGAAGCTGAAACCCTGTCTCTACTAAAAATACAAAAATTAGCCCGGCGTGGTGGCAGGCGGCTGTAGTCCCAGCTACTCCGGAAGCTGAGGCAGGAAAATCGCTTGAATCTGGGAGGCGGAGTTTGCAGTGAGCCGAGATCTTGCCACTGCACTCCAGCCTGGGCGACAGAGCGAGACTCCGTCTCAAAAAAAAAAAAAAATTAGTTGGACATGATGGCAGGTGCCTGTAATCCCAGCTACTCGGGAGGCCGAGGCAGGAGAATCGCTTGAACCCTGGGAGGCAGAGGTTGCAGTGAGCCGAGATCGCGCCACTGCACTCCAGCCTGGGCGACAGAGCAAGACTCTGTCTCAAAAATAAATAAATAAATAAATGAAATGAAATGGTCCCCACCAGGCATGGTGGCTCACGCCTGTAATCCCAGCACTTTGGGAGGCTGGCAGATTGCCTGAGGTCAGAAGTTCGAGACCAGCCTGGCCAACATGGCAAAACCCGGTCTCTACTAAAAATACAAAAATTAGCCAGGCGTGGTGGCGGGCGCCTGTAATCCCAGCTACTCGGGAGACTGAAGCAGGAGAATCTCTTGAACCCGGGAGGCAGAGGTTGCAGTGAGCAGAGATCACACCACTGCACTCCAGCCTGGGCGACAGAGAGAGACTCCATCTAAAAAAATAAAATAAAAATAAAAATAAAATAAAATGACCCCATCATCCCACACTCAAGGTGGAGGGGAGGTGTTGGTTTTTAAAGGGCTGTTTTCTTTGTTTTTTATTTCTATTTTTATTTTATTTTAAGTTCTGGGATACATGTGCAGAACGTGCAGGTTTGTTACATAGGTATACATGTGCCAGGGTGGTTTGCTGCACCCATCAACTCGTCATCTACATTAGGTATTTGTCCTAATGCTCTCACTCCCCTTGTCCCCCAAGCCCCGACAGGCCCTGGTGTGTGATGTTCCCCTCCCTGTGTCCATGTGTTCTCATCGTTCAACTCCCACTTATGAGTGAGAACATGTGGTCTTTGGTTTTCTGTTCTTGTGTTAGTTTGCTGAGAATGATGGTTTCCAGCTTCATCCATGTCCCTGCAAAGGACATGAACTTATCCATTTTGATGGCTGCATAGTATTCCATGGTGTCTATGTGCCACATTTTCTTCATCCAGTCTATCATTGAGGGGCATTTGGGTTGGTTCCAAGTCTTGGCTATTGTGAACAGTGCTGCAAAAACATACGTGTGCGTGTGTCTTTATAGGAGAATGACTGATCATCTAAAGGGCTATTTTCTTTCTTTCTTTCTTTCTTTCTTTCTTTCTTTCTTTCTTTTTTTTTTTTGAGACAGAGTCTTCCTCTGTCACCAGGCTGGAGTGCAGTGGCATGATCTTGGCTCACTGTAACCTCCGCCTCCTTGGTTCAAGCCAAATTCTCCTGGCCCAGCCTCCCGACTGGCTGGGACTACAGGCGCCCACCAGCACACCCAGCTAATTTTTTTTGTTTTTTTGTATTTTTAGTAGAGACAGGGTTTCACCGTGTTAGCCAGGATGGTCTCGATCTTCTGACCTCGTGATACGCCCGCCTCGGCCTCCCAAAGTGCTGGGATTACAGGCTTGAGCCATACATGTGATAAAATTACTTAGAACTGAATGCTTAGTAATACTGGGAACACCTAAGTAAGATTGTATCAATCTCCAGGTTGCAACATTGCAACCCTCATTTTGTAAGATGTTACCAAAGAAAAAAAACTGACCCAAGCATGCCAGGGTGTTTGTATTAAATTTTTTTTTTTTTTTTTTGAGATGGAGTCTTGTTCTGTCGTCCAGGCTGGAGTGCAGTGGCACAATCTCAGCTCACTGCAACCTCCGCCTCCCAGGTTCAAGCAATTCTCTTGCCTTATTCTCCTCAGTAGCTGGTATTACAGGTGCCTGCCACCATGCCCAGCTACTTTTTGTATTTTTTTTTTTTTGAGACAGATTCTTGCTCTGTTGCCCAGGTTGGAGTGCAGTGGCGCGATCTCGGCTCACTGCAACCTCCGCCTCCTGGGTTCAAGCGATTCTCCTGCCTCAGCCTCCCGAGTAGCTGGGATTACAGGCACGTACCACCACAACCAGCTAATTTTTGTATTTTTAGTAGAGACAGGGTTTTGTATTTTGTATTTGTATTTGTATACAAATAATTTTGTATTTTTAGTAGAGACAGGGTTTCAGCATGTTGGTCTTGAACTCCTGACATTGTGATCTGCCCGCCTTGGCCTCCCAAAGTGCTGGGATGACAGGTGTAAGCCACTGCACCCAGCCTGCCGCCATGGTTTTCTTAATGAGCATAACAAATATGTATGAATCAACTGTTTATGTTATCAGTAAGGCTTCTGGTTAACACTAGGCTGTTAGTTGTTACAGTTTGGGGGAGTTAAAATTTACACTTGGATTTTTTTTTTTTTTTTTAGATGGAGTCTCACTCTGTTGCCCAGGCTGGAGTGCAGTGGCGTGATTTCAGCTCACTGCAACCTCCACCTCCTGGGTTCAAGCGATTCTCCTGCCTCAGCCTCCTGAGTAGCTGGGATGACAGGCGTGTACCACCATGCCTGGGTCATTTTTGTATTTTTAGTAGACATGGAGCTTCACCATGTTGGCCAGGCTGGTCTCGAACCCCTGACCTCAGATGACGCACCCACCTTGGCCTCCCACAGAGCTGGGATTACAGGCGTGAGCCACTGGGCCCCGCCCTGTATTTGGACTTTTGAGTGCACAAGGTGGCCGTGTCTGTAACCTCCACATTGCTTAAGAGTTAATTCTGTAACAAAACATCTTGTTTGTATGTTAAATATATCCAATTAAAAAAAAAAATAAGGAAGCGGTTAGCCATGAGTTGACATCAAGTTTACAACCCCATCATTTCAAACTTCCTTTTCTGGGTGTGATGACGGGCACCTGTCATCCCAGCTACTCAGGAGGCTGAGGCAGGAGAATCACTTGAACCCGGGAGGCTCAGGTTGCGGAGAGCTGAGATCGCGCCATTGCACTCCAGCCTGGGCGACAAGAGCGAGACGCCATCTCAAAAACACAAAACAAAACCTGCGTAGGAGACTCATGTGTATTTGGGGGGCCTGGGTGCATCTTAGCCTCCTGGGCTGCAGTAAAGGTTTCAGTGTGTCTATAGACAGTTGATCCTTGGGTGTCCAGGGTGGGCTGACCAGGGGACGGGGAGATATCCCGGCCCCCAAACACAGTTAAAGGGTTGTTGGAAGCAAAAGAGAAAGGAAAAAAAGACATGCAATTGCCCGTGTAGTTGAAGCCCAGGCATACTAATGACTCAGGATTCCGCTACAGAGCAGACGGTCTCAGAGGCGGCTACCGTCTTCTGGTTGCTAAGAGTCACCAGCATAGGGGTGACCTTGACCCTGTGATTCACAGAATGAGGCAGAAAGGATGCCGGGGGGAGCAGTGGGCAGCCTAGGGGTGCTGTGGGTTGAGCAGATCCTCCAGGAGAGAGGAAAAGCTTTGAAGGCTCTTGTCCTCTGTGGGGACTTAGGGCGGTGAGTCTCACTTCCTGCTGTTTTTTTCTGGAGGGAAACGTCACATTAAAATATGGCAGAGCCCTCCCCACCCAATCCACAGCCAGGGGCACGTCCGCAAGCCACTTGTCCCTGAGGCCACGTCCGCAAGCCACCCGTCCCTGAGGCCACGTCCGCAAGCCACCCGTCCCTGAGGCCACGTCCGCAAGCCACCCGTCCCTGAGGCCACCGTTGCCTCCTGAATCCCTGCGGCAGCACCAGGCCAGGCGGATGGCCCTGGTTTAACATAGAGAACTGCAAAGTGGGGCCAGGACCTCACACTCCCTCCGGGTGGGGTAAGGGCCCCCTCAACCCCGACTCACAGGGGCCACAGCAGGTGTGGGAAGTTACAGCAGGGTAGAGGGCACCCTGGGAGGGGCCCCGAAAGCCTTGGTCCTCTCCCCTTGCCACCTGGGAAGGCCTCACGATAAAAGAGACCCCAGCGGGCTGAGACTTCCAACAGCAAGACCACAACCTGGTTCAGGCTGCCCGCTTTCTGGAAACTTTGCTCACGTTTCTTCCCTCCCTGCCTCCTTCCCTCCCTCTCTTCCTCTCTCCTTCCTTCCTTCCTTTCTTCCTCTCTCTTCCTCCCTCTCTCCCTCTCTCCTTCCTCCCTCCCTGTCTCCTCCCTCCCTCCCTTCCTTCCCTTCTTTTTTCTTCCCTCCCTTCCTCCTTCCTTCCTTTCCTCTCTCTCCCTGTCTCGTTTCCTTCCTTGATTTCCTTCTTTTTTCCTTCCTTCCTTCTTTCCCTCTCTCCCTCCTTCCCTCTCTCCCTCCTTCCCTCCCTCCCTCCTTCCCTCCCTCCCTCCCTCCCTCCCTCCCCCCTTCCCTCCCTCCCTCCCTCCCCCCTTCCCTCCCTCCCTCCTTCCCTCCCTCCTTCCCTCCCTCCTTCCCTCCCTCCCTCCTTCCCTCCCTCCCTCCTTCCCTCCCTCCCCCCTTCCCTCTCTCTCCCCTTCCCTCTCTCCCTCCTTCCCTCCCTCCCTCCTTCCCTCCCTCCCTCCTTATCTCCCTCCCTCCTTCCCTCTCTCCCTCCTTCCCTCTCTCACTCCTTATCTCCCTCCCTCCTTCCCTCCCTCCCTGTCTCCTTCCTCCCTCCTTCCCTCTCTCCCTCCTTCCCTCCCTCCCTCCTTCCCTCCCTCCTTCCCTCTCTCCCTATCTCCCTCCCTCCTTCCCTCCCTCCCTCCTTCCCTCCCTCCTTCCCTCCCTCCCTCCTTCCCTCCCTCCCTCCTTCCCTCTCTCCCTATCTCCCTCCCTCCTTCCCTCCCTCCCTCCTTCCCTCTCTCCCTATCTCCTTCCCTCCTTCCCTCCCTCCCTCCTTCCCTCCCTCCTTCCCTCCCTCCCTCCTTCCCTCCCTCCCTCCTTCCCTCCCTCCTTCCCTCTCTCCCTCCTTCCCTCTCTCCCTCCTTCCCTCCCTCCCTCCCTCCCTCCTTCCCTCCCTCCCTCCTTCCCTCCCTCCCTCCTTATCTCCCTCCCTCCTTCCCTCCCTCCCTCCCTTTCTTCCTTCCTTCCTCCTTTCCTCTCTCTTCCTCCCTCTGTCCCTGTCTCCTTCCTCCATCTCTCTCTGTCTCCTTCCTCCCTCCCTCCCTTCCCTTCTTTTTTCTCTTTTTCTTTTCTTGTTGTTTTGTTTGTTTGTTTGTTCTGTTTTTTGAGATGGAATCTTGCTCTGTCACCCAGGCTAGACTGCAGTGGCGCCATCTGGGCTCACGGCAACCTCCGCCTCCCAGGTTGAAGGGATTCTCTTGCCTCAGCCTCCCGAGTAGCTGGGATTACAGGCGCCTGCTACCATGCCTGGCTAATTTTTGTATTTTTAGTAGAGATGGGGTTTCATTCATGTTGGTCAGGCTGGTCTCGAACTCCTGACCTCGTGATCCGCCCGCTTCGGCCTCCCAAAGTGCTGGGATGACAGGTGTGAGCCACTGCTCCTGGCCACCATCCTCCCCTCTGTAGACACAATGAGGCCCTGCGGGACCTGGTCCCCAGCCACATCCCACCTCCTCAGCGTCCTCCCCTGTCTAGACACAGCCCCCTTACTTATCCACAAAGCCCAATACAGACGTCGAGGCCCCGGAACATTGGCAATTGCTGTTTTCCGCATCTACAATGCCTTGCCTTTGCCAGGTACGGTGGCTCACGCGTGTGATCCCAGCGCTTTGGGAGGCTGAGGCGGGTGGATCACTTGAGCTGCGGCATTCGAGACCAGCCGGGCCAACATAGCGAGACCCCATCTCTGAAAAAAAAATTAATTTTAAAATTAGAATACCCCCCTGTGAGCACGGGGTTCCTGTACTCGGTCCCGGCAGCTCTGACGTCTTCATGAAATGAAATATGTGTCTGTGCCCGCCCCAGAGCACTCCCCACCCACCGCCACACTTACACCCGCCACTCCTGGTGTTTAATTTACTTCTTTCTATCTTGTGTGTCTCCAAGGAGGGCTGTGATGGGGGCTGTAGTGACTGCTGATCCTGAGAGAGAGAAAGAAAGGAGGGAAGGAGGGAGGGAGGGAAGCAGGAAGGAAGGAAGGAAGGAAAGAAGGGAGGAAGGAAGAGGGGGAGGGAGGAGGGGAGGGAAGAGAAAGGAAAGCAAACAAAGGGAAACAAAAAGGAAAAGAAAGGAAGGAAAAGAGAAAGGAAAGAGAGAGAGAGAAATAAGGAAGGAAGGTGGGGAGGGAGGAGGGGAAGGAAGAGAAAGGAAAGCAAAATAAGGGAAACAAAAAGGAAAAGAAAGGAAGGAAGGAAAAGAGAAAAGAAAGAGAGAGAGAGAAGGAAGGAAGGAAGAAGGGGGGTAGGGAGGAGGGGAGGGAACACAAATGAAAGGAAACAAAGGGAAACAAAAAGGAAAAGAAAGGAAGGAAGGAAAAGAGAAAGGAAAGAGAGAGAGAAATAAGGAAGGAAGGGGGGAGGGAGGAGGGGAGGGAAGAGAAAGGAAAGCAAAGAAAGGGAAACAAAAAGGAAAAGAAAGGAAGGAAGGAAAAGAGAAAAGAAAGAGAGAGAGAAGGAAGGAAGGAAGGAAGAGACCGGGCGTAGTGGCTCACGCCTGTAATCCCAGCACTTTGGGAGGCCAACGGAGGTGGATCACCTGAGGTCAGGAGTTTGAGACCAGCCTGGCGAACATGGCAAAACCCTGTCTGTACTAAAAATTCAAAAATCAGCCGGGCGTGGTGGCACATGCCTGTCATCCCAGCTACTCGGGAGACTGAGGATGGAGAATCGCTTGAACCCGAGAGGCGGAGGTTGCAGTGAGCTGAGATGGTGCCACTGCACTCCAGCCTGGGCGACAGAGTGAGACTCTGTCAAAAAGAAAGAAAGAGAGAAAGAGAAAGAGAGAGAGTAGAAAGAAAAAAAGAGGAGAAAGAGAGAGAGGAAGGAAGGAAGGGAGGGAGGGAGGAAAGAGAGAAAGGGGGGTAGAAAAGAAGGAAAATGAAAGGAAAGAAAGAATAGGAAGAAAGAAAAAAAGAAGGAAAGAAAGGAAGGATGGAAGAAAGGAAGGAAGGAGAAGAGGCTGGGCGAGAAGGAGGGAGGAAAGCCTGAAACCTTTTTCTTTGATTTTGGGGCATTATAAGGACAGACGAAACTCACGGTCATTGCCCCAAAGCACACTTTGACTCATAATGCATAACGACAGCGCCTGTGTGTGTTGTAACGGAAGCTGTTCTGAGGTCAAAGTGTGGGGTAACTTTGCCTCGTCATCCCCTTGTCATCCCCACGCTTCTGCCCAGGACCTGCCTGGCACCTCCTCCTGCATTTGAAGTCGCCCTGGGTCCCCTCCTGTGCCCGTCTCAACCCTGTCCTTCCCAGGCTCTTGTTTCCACAGAGCTGGTGGCAAATGCCCCACCCAGGTTGCAGCATCAGAGTCAGCCTCTGAGCTGGGTCCCTGTCCAGATCACCAAGTGCACGGTGGCATCTAATACAGGAGCCTCCCCACCCGTACCCAGCCCTGTGCTCAACTGCAGGCCCTTGGGGTCTCGTGGCTGAAGGCCGTAGGACTTTGATGTACTCTCTTCTTCTGTGAGCCCAGCCATCACCCCTGTATGCCTAGAGCAGGGTCCCAGACCCAGAGGCACCCCAGACTGAGCCGTCTGCACTGGGAATGGGCCTTGTGCGTCCAACGCCGCTCATTTCAGAAACGCCTGCTCCAAAAGTTCAGAGGACTCAAAAACTCCAGCTCCTAAAATAGAAGAAACACCTGCCACGTAGAGTGAGAAGATGGTTACATCCACAGAGGCACCTGCTCCAAAAGCTCAGAAGGGTCAAAAAGCTCCAGCTCCAGCCAGGCACATTGGCTCACGCCTGTAATCCCAGCACTTTGGGAGACTGAGGCGGGCGGATCACGAGGTCAAGAGATCGAGACCATCCTGGCCAACACGGTGAAACCCCATCTCTACTAAAAATACAAAAAATTAGCCGGGTGTGGTGGCGGGCACCTGTAGTCCCAGCTACTCCAGAGGCTGAGGCAGCAGAATGGTGTGAACCCGGGAGGTGGAGCTTGCAGTGAGCTGAGATCGCGCCACTGCACTCCAGCCTGGTGACAGAGAGAGACTCCGTCTCCAAAAAAAAAAGATGTGAATTCTGAGCCTGGAGGAGGAAGTAGGAGAGGAGAGCTGTGGAGTCCAGAAGTCTGAGATTCAAGTTCTTCAGGGCCACGCTCCCTCCGGAGGCTCTAGGGGAGGGTTCTTCCTGCCTCTCCCAGCTCCTGGGGGCTCCAGGCATCCCTGGGCTTGTGGCCCCATCACTCCAGTCTCTGCCTTCATCTCCACGTGGCCTCGTCCTCTGTGTCTGTGTCTCCTCTTCTGTCTCTTACAAGGACACCTGCCATTGCATTTAAGACCCACCCTCAAGCAGGATGATCTCATCTCATGCTCCGTCACTTAATCACATCTGCAAACACCCTATTGCTGAATAAGGCCTTATTGCAGGTCTGGGCACTAAGACATGGACAGATCTTTCTGGGGCCACAGTTTAATCCACTCCAGGTGTATCCAGTTCCCTCTGGAGGCTCTAGGGGAGGGTCCTTCCTGCCTCTCCCAGCTCCTGGGGGCTCCAGGCATCCCTGGGCTTGTGGCCGCATCACTGCAGTCTCTGCCTCCATCTCCACGTGGCCTCCTCCTCTGTGTCTGTGTCTCCTCTTCTCTCTTAGAAGGACACCTGTCATTGGCTTTAGAGTCCATACTGCTCCCAGAAAATCTCATTTGAGTTAATTGTATCAGCAACAACCCTCTTCTCAAATAAGGTCATGTTCTGAGACTCCAGGTGGGCATAAATTTGGGGGGCAGTGGGGAGAGAGGCAGCTCACCCTGGAGCAGCAGGAGAGATAAAAGGAGCAGGGGCAGGGCCAGGCGCCGTGGCTCACGCCTGTCATCCCAGCAGTTTGGGAGGTCGAAGCGGGTGGATCACTTGAGGTCAGGAGCTCGAGACCAGCCTGGCCAACATGGTGAAACCCCGTCTCTACTAAAAATACAAAAAATTAGCTGTGCGTGGTGGCGGGCACCTGTAGTCTCAGCTACTCGGCAGGCTGAGACAGGAGAATCGCTTGAACCTGGGGCAGAGGTTGCAGAGAGCCGAGATCACACCACTACACTCCAGCCTGGGTGATGGAGCAAGACTCTGTCTCAGAAAAAAAAAAAATAAATATATATATATATATATATCTTAGTGGTCAGGTGCGGTGGCTCACGCCTGTCATCCCACCACTTTGGGAGGCCAACGAGGGTGGATCACCTGAGGTCAGGAGTTCGAGACCATCTGGCCAACATGGTGAATCCCCGTCTCTAGTAAAAATTTAAAAATTAGCCGGGCGTGGTGGCAGGTGCCTGTAATCCCAGCTACTTGGGAGGCCGAGGCAGGAGAATCGCTTGAACCTGGGGCAGAGGTTGCAGGGAGCCGAGATCGCACCATTGCACTCCAGCCTGGATGACAGAGCAAGCAAAGCGAGACTCTGTCTCAAAGAAAAAAAAAACAAAACAGGAGCCAGGCTGCAAGGTGGAGGCTCTGGGGAAGGGCTGAGGTTGGGGTGGAATTCGGGAAGGGTGCCAAGAACCAGAGAAGAGTTGATACATTCAGAGGGAAGGGAAGGGCTGTCTGGGAGTGCGCGTGCTGAGTAAACACAAATAACAGATTTCAGCGTTGGAAAGAGAAGCCCGAGACAGGTTGGTGAGTGCCCCATTCAGGGCTGGACTTTACTAAGGGTTTTTGTTTGTTTGTTTTTTCTTGAGACAGAGTTTGCTCGGGTGCCCCATTCAGGGCTGGACTTTACTAAGGGTTTTTGTTTGTTTGTTTTTTGTTGAGACAGAGTTTGCTCTTGTCACCAGGCTGGAGTGCAGTGGTGCGATCTCGGCTCACTGTAACCTCCGCCTGCCGGGTTTAAGTGATTCTCCTGCCTCAGCCTTGGGAGAAGTTGGGATTACAGGCACCTGCCACCACGCCTGGCTAATTTTTAAATTTTTACTAGAGACGGGGTTTCACCATATTGGCCGGACTGGTCTCGAACTCCTGCCCTCAGGTGATCCACCCACCTCGGCCTCCCAAAGTGCTGGGATGACAGGTGTGAGCCACCGCGCCTGACCACTAAGATTTTTTTTTTTTTTTTTTTTTTGAGACGGAGTCTCGTTCTATTTCCCAGGCTGGAGTGCAGTGACACCATCCTGGCTCACTGTAACCTCCGCCTCCCAGGTTCAAATGATTCTCCTGCCTCAGCCTCCGGAGAAGCTGGGATTATAGGCACCCACCACCACGCCTGGCTAACTTTTTTATTTATTTTTATTAGAGACGGGGTTTCACCATGTTGGTCAGAATGGTCTCGAACTCCTGACCTCAGGGTGATCCACCCTCCTCGGCCTCCCAAAGTGCTGGGATGACAGGTGTGAACCACCATGCCTGACCACTAAGATATCTTTTTTTTTTTTTTTTTTTTTGAGATGGAGTCTTGCTCTATCACCCAGGCTGGAGGGCACTGGTGCCATCCTGGCTCACTGTAACCTCTCTCCCAGGTTCAAACTATTCTCCTGCCTCAGCCTCCAGAGAAGCTGGGATTACAGGCACCTGCCACCACGCCTGACTAATTTTTAAATTTTTACTAGAGACGGGCTTCCACCATGTTGGCCAGATGGTCTCAAACTCCTGACCTCAGGTGATCCACCCTCGTCGGCTTTCCAAAGTGCTGGGATGACAGGTGTGAGCCACCACCCCTGACCACTAAGATATCTTTTTTTTTTTTTTTTTTTTTTTTGGGACCGAGTCTTGCTCGGTCGCCCAGGCTGGAGTGCAGTGGCGCGATCTCGGCTCACTGTAACCTCCTCCGCCTCCCGGGTTCAAGCGATTCTCCTGTCTCAGCCTCCCGAGTAGCTGGGATGATTACAGGTGCTCACCACCACGCTGGGCTAATTTTTGTATTTTTAATAGAGACGGGGTTTCACCATGTTGGCCAGGCTGGTCTCAATCTCTTGACCTCAAGTGATCCGCCCGCCTCGGCCTCCCAAAGTGCTGGGATGACAGGCGTGAGCCACCGCACCCGGCCACTAACATATCTTTAATAAGATCTGTCATCTGAGACCGGGGGCCACCTCCCTGTCTGGGTGCTGTTTCCCACGAAACAGGGAGGAAACACAGGCAGGAGCCCCTGGACACCAGCATTCACGCCTCCAAGGCTGAATTTACTATGTCAGGAAGTTGCCCAACCCTGCCTGTATAGCCAGCAAGAATTCTAATTATAGCAAACAGAAACACTTGCAGAAAAAAAAAAAAAAAATGAGAACGGGAACATGACAATTTTCAAAGAAAGAGTCTTTCTTTCAAGGAAATTCAGGTTCATGGTTACGAAGCTGCTGACCCCAGGATCCCAGCCCGTGGGAGAGAAGGGGGTCTCTGACAGCCCCCACCCCTCCCCACTGCCAGATCCTTATTGGGTCTGAGTTTCAGGGGTGGGGCCCCAGCTGGAGGTTATAAAACAGCTCAATCGGGGAGTAGAACCTTTGGTTTCTCTTCGGGGAAAGCTGCTTTCAGCGCACAAGGGAAGACATCAGAAACATCCTAGGATCAGGACACCCCAGATCTTCTCAACTGGAACCACGAAGGCTGTTTCTTCCACACAGCACTTTGATCTCCATTTAAGGTAAGGTCCCCTCTCCAGGGTGGGATGAGGGAAAAAGAGGGCAGGCAGGGGAGGCGGTGGACCGTGGGTTCCCAAATCCAGGCTGGCAGACACGGGGCATTGGCATGTAACAGGTTTCTGCTGAGACCTGCTGTCCGTGTGGGCACCACACCGCACATAGAATCACCCGGTACCAGAGAAGTATGTTTGTGATCTCATTCACCCTTTGTAAGTGGATCGGACGCTGAAGCCATCATAGCATGTTAGATGCCTTGGGTTTATAAAGGTGATAGCATCAGGGGTAATTTGACGGTGCTTTCTGCTTTTTCGGTGTGCTTGCTAGAAAATGAACACACCTACACATGGCTAGAGTTCTCTGTTTATTAGAAAGCGCTGGTTCAGTTAGTCAATGAGCTCACGCCCAGGGCGGGCTGACTGCCAGCCGGGGAGCCGCTTTTGGGGCTGGGACCCCAGCCTGCTTGTAGTGTTTCTCAGTGGTTTTCAAAGGCCGGCGGGACTCAGAATGTTCCAGACGGCTGGTGAAACCTCAGGTCCCTCCTAGCAGCTTTATTCACAGTAGCCAAGAGGTGGAGACAGCCCTCATACCCATCTATAGACGAATGGAGAAATATAATGTGGTCCAGCCACACAGTCGAATATTATGCAGCCATGAAAAGGAACAAGCAGCTTTATTCACAATAGCCAAGAGGTGGAGACAGCCCTCATACCCCCATCTATAGATGAATGGAGAAATATAATGTCCATCCACACAGTGGAATATTACGCAGCCATGAAAAGGAACAAGCAGCTTTATTCACAATAGCCAAGAGGTGGAGACAGCCCTTGTACCCATCTATAGATGAATGGAGAAATATAATGTGGTCCAGCCACACAGTGGAATATTACGCAGCCATGAAAAGGAACAAGCAGCTTTATTCACAATAGCCAAGAGGTGGAGACAGCCCTCATACCCCATCTATAGATGAATGGAGAAATATAATGTGGTCCAGCCACACGGTGGAATATTACACAGCCATGAAAAGGAATAAGCAGCTTTATTCACACTAGCCAAGAGGTGGAGAGAGCCCTCATACCCATCTATAGATGAATGGAGAAATATAATGTGGTCCAGCCACACGGTGGAATATTACACAGCCATGAAAAGGAATAAGCAGCTTTATTCACACTAGCCAAGAGGTGGAGAGAGCCCTCATACCCCATCTATAGATGAATGGAGAAATATAATGTGGTCCAGCCACACAGTGGAATATTACACAGCCATGAAAAGGAACAAGGCTCTGCCACAGGTGGCAATGTGAGTGAAAGCTGAGGACATCATGCTTCCTGAGAGAGGCCAGATACAAAAAGATACATAGTGTCTGTATGATTCCATTTATTCCCTATGTCCAGATACAGGCAAATCCACAGAGACAGAAAGTGGATGAGTGGTTGCCACAGGCTGGGGAAGAGGAAGGACGGGTCTTTAATGGGTCTGGGGTCTCCTTTTGGGGTCGTGACAATGTTCTAGAAGATAGAAGTGGTGGTTTTTTTTGAGACAGAGTCTCGCTCTGTCGCCCAGGCTGGAGTGCAGTAGCACGATCTCAGCTCACTGCAACCTCCACCTCCCGGGTTCAAGCAATTCTCCTGCCTCAGCCTCCTGAGTAGCTGGGACTACAGGCACCCGCAAGTACACCTGGCTAATTTTTGTATGTTTAGTAGAGACTCTGTATGTTTAGTAGAGTAGTAGAGATTTTGTATGTTTAGTATGTTTTGTATGTTGGTCAGGCTGGTCTCGAACTCCTGACCTCAAGCAATCCACCCCCCTCAGCCTCCCAAAGTGCTGGGATTACAGGCGTGAGCCACCGCGCCTGGCCAATGAAAATATTAATCAATAAATGTTAAGAGCACAGATTTCCCAACGTTCTCACTCAGGCATCTTCCTGGACCACGGCCCCTACAGGCAAGTGTAACTGTGTGTGGTGTGCCCAGCACGTTTTGGACAGCGAGGCCATTATGAGCACTCACCCCCTGGTCTCTTGGCTGAGCTGAACACAGGCTCTGTCCGAAAGGCGACTCTAGAGATTGCCTGTTGCCTTGGAGGTGGGCTGCGGTCCCTCTGCCCAGGCAGGAAGGGGCTCCGAGGCCTCTGGAACCTCATTTCACCTTTTCCCTGCTGCCCTCAGTCCCGTCCCCAGCCTCAAGGGGCTCAGCTTTTTCCAGGCTCACCCCTTCCATTTATAATTTGGAGACAAGCAAGGTCCACTGACGCTAACGCCATTTGGTTCTTTAAAAGATGTTAGGCCGGGCGCGGTGGCTCACGCCTGTCATCCCAGCACTTTGGGAGGCCAAGGCGGGTGGATCATGAGGTCAGGAGTTCGAGACCAGCCTGACCAACATGGTGAAACACCATCTCTACTAAAAATACAAAAATTAGCTGGGTGTGGTGGCAGGCGCCTGTCATCCCAGCTACTCGGGAGGCTGAGGCAGGAGAATTGCTTGAACGTAGGAGGTGGAGGTTGCAGTGAACCAAGATCACGCCACTGCACTCCAGCCTGGGCAACAAGAGTGAGACTCCATTTCAGAAAAAACAAAACAAAACAAAACAAAAAACCAGAAAAGACAGCTGCCACCCCAGAGCACAGTGTAGGAGAGCCAGCCTTTCTGGGATGCAGCAGAAAGTTCCAGCGCAGGAGGCTGAGGTCCTGTACCCCCCTGTTACGGTAACTTCAGCCACTTAGGAATTTCTGTGTGTTGATTTCATCATTGTGATTATACTTCCTTCCACTGCTTTGTCATCTGAGCTTCCTGGTGTGCCGCAGAGGATGTGTTTTCCTGGTTTGTGGATACAGCTCGAGCCAAGAACGGGCTAAACCCCCAGGGCAGCAACTCTTTCTTTTTTTTTTTTTTTTTTTTGAGATGGAGTCTCGCTCTGTCGTCCAGGCTGGAGTGCAGTGGCGCCATCTCGGCTCACTGCAAGCTCCACCTCCCGGGTTCAACTGATTGTCCTGCCTCAGCCTCCCGAGTAGCTGGGATTATAGGCACACTCCACCACGCCTGGCTAATTTTTGTATTTTTAGTAGAGATAGGGTTTCACCATGTTAGCCAGGCTGGTCTTGAACTCCTGACCTCGGGCAATCTGCCCACCTCTGCTTCCCAAAGTGCTGGGATTACTGGCATGAGCCACTGCAACCAGCCGGCAGGGCTTCTTTCAAAAGGGAAAGCCTGACACACACACAGATGCATGCACATACATGCACACATACACACTGATGCAAACACATTTGTACACATACATTCACACATGCATGCACATAAATATGCACTTCTAGGCACATGCACGCACACATACAGACTCTCATGCATGTATATTTGTGTATGCACATATATTTATGCACATGTGTGTACACGTGGAATGCATGCACAGATACATATGCATTCAAACACAAAGACTGTGTGTACCTGCATGCATGAAAACACACAAACACAGCCGGGCACGGTGGCTCACACCTGTAATCTCAGCACTTGGCGAGGAAAAGGCGGGCGGATCACCTGAGGCAGGAGTCCGAGACCAGCCTGGCCAACATGGTCAAATCTCCACTAAAAAATACAAAAAGTGGGCTGGAAGCGGTGGCTGACGCCTGTCATCCCAGCACTTTGGGAGGCTGAGGTGGGTGGATCACCTGAGGTCAGGAGTTTGAGACCAGCCTGGCCAACACGGTGAAACGTCGTCTCTGCTAAAAATACAAAAATTAGCCGGATGTGGTGGTGTGTGCCTATAATCCCAGCTACTCGGGAGGCTGAGGCAGGACAATCGGTTGAACCTGGGAGGCGGAGGTTGCAGTGAGCCCAGATCACGCCATTGCACTCCAGCCTGGGCAACAAGAGCAAAACTCTGTCTCAATAAATAAATAAATAAATAAATAAATAAATAAATAATACAAAAATTAGCCAGGCATGGTGGCGTGTGCCTGTAATCCCAGCTACTCAGGAGGCTGAGGCAGGAGAGTTGCTTGAACCTGGGAGGCAGAGGTTGCAATGAGCCGAGATCGTGCCACTGCACTCCACTCTGGACAACAAGGGCGAGTCTCCATCAGGAAAAAAAAAGAAAACACACAAACACTTATGTGTGCACACAGATACGCACGGGCACAAAAATGTACATACATGTGCAAGCACACACACACATAGACACATGTACACAGTACCCGTGTGTGCACAGGCATGCATGCAGTCCTGCAAATGTGCAAACAGACATGGCTACACACAGGCATGCAGACATATAGACCCATGTACACACACACAAATATTCGTGCACACAGTGCACACATGTACAAGCACACTCTGACGTGCATGCGTGTGCAAAGGCGCATTTGCACACAGACACATATGCACACTCACCACCACTTTCCCTCCAGAAGCAGCTCCTTCTGCTGTGAGCACCAGGCTCTGGAAGGGGCAAGCGTCCTTCATTACCCGCAACCCAGTTTCACAGCCAGTCCCCGCTGCCTGACTCTCGTTTCTCCTCCAGCAGGCACCTCTGTCCTGCGTTCCGGAGCTGCGTTCCCGATGGTCCTCCTTTGGCTCACGCTGCTCCTGATCGCCATGCCCTGTCTCCTGCAAACGAAGGAAGGTAAGAACTGGAGAAAAAATGCACGTGCCACCTGGGGAGCGGTGGGGGTAGACAGACACACAATGTCAGCGTGCAGTCCTTCAGGGAAACTTTTCATGCTGAGCTCATGGCAGAGTCTCATGCAGCGGTCGGGAATGACTCAGACACTTCCCTGTACCCATCACCAAGTTCCCTGTAATGCAGCATCTTGCAAAACAGTAATAGGACCTCAGAGGCAGGGACCTGATCATGACACAGATGCCATGTGAGGTGTTTTGATGAAACTCACATGCTGGGATCAACAGCACCAATAACAATTTCCAGTTTCCTTCATTGTTTATCTTACTTTTTCATTTTCTTATTATTTTTATTTTGGAGACAGGGTCTTACTCTCTTGCCCAGGCTGGAGTGCAATAGTGTGATCTCGGCTCACTGCAACCTCTGCCTCCCGGATTCAAGCGATTCTCCTGCCTCAGCCTCCCGAGGAGCTGAGATTACAGTCGCGCACCACCATGCCTGGCTAATTTCTGTATTTTTGATAGAGACGGGATTTCACTATGTCGGTCAGGCTGGTCTAGAACTGCTGACCACAAGGGATCCGTCTGCCTTGGCCTCCCAAAGTGCTGGGATTACAGGTGTGAGCCACAGCGCCCGGCCTTTTTTTTTCATTGGTTTTTACGGTCTATTACTGCAGGGTTTCACTTTACCTTGAATTTCTTTTAACTTTAATTTGCTTTTCATTCTTTAACTTCTTTTTTTTTGACACAGAGTTTCATTGTTGTTGCCCAGGCTGGAGTGTAATAGCGTGACCATGGCTCACTGCAACCTCTACCTGCTGGGTTCAATTGATTCTCCTGTCTCAGCCTCCCAAGCACCTGGGATTACAGGTGTCCGCCACCAAGCCCAGCTAATTTTTCTGTTTTTACTAGAGACGGGGTTTCACCATGTTAACCAGCCTGGTCTCAAACCCCTGACCTCAGGTGATCTGCCTTCCTCGGCCTCCCAAAGTGCTGGGATTACAGGTGTGAGCCACCGTGCCCGGCCAGAAGTTCTACTCTGAGGCGATCCTTTTGTTTTGTTGTTGAGATGGAGTCTTGCTCTGTCGCCCAGGCTGGAGTGCAGTGGCATGATGTCTGCTCACTGCAAGCTCCACCTCCCGGGTTCACGCCATTCTCCTGCCTCAGCCTCCCAAGTAGCTGGGACTACAGGTGCCCGCCACCAAGCCGGGCTAATTTTTCGTATTTTTAGTAGAGACGGGGTTTCACCGTGTTAGCCAGGATGGTCTCCATCTCTTGACCTCATGATCCACCTGCCTCGGGGTTGGGATTACACACTTTGGGAGGCCAAGGCAGGCGGACGATCACAAGGTCAGGAGTTCGTGACCAGCCTGACTAACATGGTGAAACCCCGTCTCTACTAAAAATACAAAAATCAGCTGGGCGTGGTGGCAGGCACCTGTAATCCCAGTTACTCGGGAGGCTGAGGCAGGAGAGTCGCTTGAACCCGGGAGGAGGAGGTTGCAGTGAGCCGAGATCACGCCATTGCACTCCAGCCTGGGCGACAGAGTGAGACTCCATCTCAAAATGAATGAATGAATGAGTGAATGAATGAATTTCTTGTAAGAATTTTTTTCCCCAGACAGTTTGTTTTAAGGGATAAATTATCCTTCTAAGTTAGAAGAAAATAATGCCAGAAGTCTAGACATTCTTATGCTTTGGTCCTGCTTATCAAACCAAGGTTGCTGACCTTGATAACCACTCAAGATCCTTACAGTTTATAAAGTCATTTCCTCAAGTTTTCTAAGTGGCCGATCAGAGATAAACCCTAGAGAAATAGTTGATGTATGTTTCTAGCTTTGGGTGACCAGCAAAATGTGATAGAATATTGCCTTTTACTGGCCGGGTGCAACGGCTCACGTCTGTAATCCCAGCACTTTGGGAGGCTGAGGCGGGTGGATCACTTGAGGTCAGGAGTTCAAAACCAGCTTGGCCATCATGGTGAAACCCCGTCTCTACTAAAAATACAAAAATTTAGCTGGGCGTGGTAGTGTGCACCTGTAATCCCTGCTACTCAGGGGGCTGAGGCAGGAGAATCACTTGAACCCAGGAGGCGGAGGTTGCCGTGAGCCAAGATCACGCCATTGCACTCCAACCTGGGTGACAGAGCGAGACTCCATCTCAAAAAAAAAAAAAAAAAAAAAAAAAAGAATATTGCCTTTAACATCTTTGTACAGGTCATTTATGAAATATCTTGAGCTCTGTGATGGCTAAGAGAGACCTTCTTTTTCTTTCTTTCTTTTTTTTTTTTTGAGACGGAGTTTTTTTGTTTTTTTGAGACGGAGTCTCGCTCTGTTACCCAGGCTGGAGTGCAGTGGCGCCATCTCAGCTCACTGCAACCTCCGCCTCCCGAGTTCCAGTGATTCTCCTGCCTCAGCTTCCTGATTAGCTGGGATTACAGGCATGCGCCACCACGCCCGACTAATTTTTGTATTTTTAGTAGAGACGGGGTTTCACCATGTTGGCCAGGCTGGTCTCGAACTCCTGACCTCGTGATCTGCCCACCTCGGCCTCCCAAACTTCTGGGATTACAGGCGTGAGCCACGGTTCCCGGCCTAAAGAGACCGCCTTCTACTCTGACACTGTGGTGTTAATATGTTACTATTTCATTATGCTTCAATGTGTATTGGAATGTATGTACTCTGATCTTCCATCAATACCAGAATTGCTCAGTTTGGGAGCTAGGTAAGAAAATGGATACCACAGTATAATAATCATGCCTCATATTGAAAAATACATGCTTGGCCGGGTGCAGTGGCTCACGCCTGTAATCCCAGCACTTTGGGAGGCCGAGGCGGGTGGATCACCTGAGGTCAGGAGTTCGAGACCAGCCTGACCAACAGGGTGAAACCCTGTCTCTACTAAAAATACAAAATTAGCTGGGTGTGGTGGCGCATGCCTGTAGTCCCAGCTACTCAGGAGGCCAAGGCAGGAGAATCGCTTGAACCCAGGAGGCGGAGACTGCAGTGAGCCAAGATTGCACCATTGCACCCCAACCTGGGCAATAGGAGCGAAACTCCGTCTCAAAAAAAAAAAAAGGAAGGAAAAGAAAAATATATTCTTTTGCAATTTGCAAACTGCCATTTCAAAAATCACAGTGTATATAGGAGACTGTGTGAAATTTCCTTTTTTTTTTAAATTTGAGACAGCGTCTTGCTCTGTCACCCAGGCAGGAGTGGAGTGGCGTCATCTCAGCTCACTACAACCTCTACATCCAGGGTTCAAGTGATTCTTCTGCCTCAGCCTCCCAAGTAGCTGGGATTACAGGTGCCCGCCACCACGCCTGGTTGAGTTTTGTATTTTTGCAGAGATGGGATTTGTCCATGTTGGTCAGGCCGGTCTCCAGCTCTTGACTTTAAGTGATCTGTGCCCGTCGGCCTCCCAAAGTGCTGGGATTACAGGCATGAGCCACCGCACCCGGCCTTTGTGTGACATTCCTAAACCACAATTTGTTCTCAGTTCTTGAAAATAACACGCATGACATACCTGGTTATAAAAGGTATACTTTACAACCACAGGACCAGCATAATTGGTCTGTTTGGTTGAGTTTCCCCTCTCCCCACATCCCACACCTTTGGGGATGTGACAAAATCAAGCTTATAAGGAAGGCTGATTAGATCAATATGGCATTATTGGCTTATGATTTCTTTTCTTTTTTTTTTTTTTTGAGACGGAGTCTCACTCTGTTGCACAGGCTGGAGTGCAGTGGTGCAACCTCGGCTCACTGCAACCTCCCCCTCTGGGTTCAAGCGATTCTCCTGCCTCAGCCTCCCGAGTAGCTGGGACTACAGGCACCCGCCACCACGCCCGGCTAATTTTTGTATTTTTAGTCGCGACGGGGTTTCACCGTGTTAGCCAGGATGGTCTTGATCGCTTGACCTTGTGATCCGCCCGCCTTGGCCTCCCAAAGTGCTGGGATGACGGGCGTGAGCCACCGCGCCCGTTTGCTTTATGACTTCTACCAGCTCACAGAAGTCTCCTGTCTACATAGAACTCCACTTCCCAGCCAGGCTCAGTAACTCACATCTGTGATCCCAGCACTTTGGGAGGCTGAGGCAGGCAGATCATGTGAGGTCGGGAGTTCGAGACCAGCCTGGCCAACATGGTGAAACCCCATCTCTAGTAAAAATACAAAAATTAGCCGAGTGTGGTGGCAGGCACCTGTTATCCCAGCTGCACAGGAGGCTGACACAGGATAATCGCTTGAACCTGGGAGGCGGAGGTTGTAGTGAGCCGAGATCGCGCCACTGAGTTCCAGCCTGGGTGACAGAGTGAGACTCCGTCTCAAAACAAACAAGCAAACAAAAATACCCATTACAATGTTGTTTTAAGATTGTTGTATATCAACTGGGCATGGTGGCTCATGCTTGTAATCCCAGCACTTTGAGAGGCCGAGGCGGACAGATCACGAGGTCAGGAGATCGAGACCATCCTGGCCAACATGGTGAAACCCCATCTCTAGTAAAAATACAAAAATTAGCCGGGCATGGTGGTGGGCTCCTGTAATCCCAGCTACTCGGGAGGCTGAGGCAGGAGAATCGCTTGAACCCGGGAGGTAGAGGTTGCGGTGAGCTGAGATCACGCCATTGCACTCCAGCCTGGGTGACAAGAGCAAAACTCCGTCTGAAAAAAATAAAAAATTAAAAAAAATAAAGAAATGGACCTCCCAAAGGTATTGGCTAACTCCACGGGCAAAAAAACCATACCCATTACAATGCTGTTTTAAGATTCTTGACCTGGCACGGTGGCTCATGCCTGTAATCCCAGCACTTTGGGAGGCTGAGGCGGACGAATCACGAGGTCAGGAGATCGAGACCATCCTGGCTAACACGGGGAAACGCCATCTCTACTAAAAATACAAAAAAAAAAAAAAAATTAGCCGGGCTTGGTGGCGGGCGCCTGTAGTCCCAGCTACTCGGGAGGCTGAGGCAGGAGAACAGCTTGAACCGGGAGGCAGAGCTTGCAGTGAGCCGAGATCGTGCCACTGTAGTCCAGCCAGGGCGACAAGAGTGAAACTCCATCTCAAAAAATTAAAAAAAATAAAATAAAAGAACTTCACCTCCCAAAGGTATTGGCTAACTCCACGGGCAAAAAAAAAACCATACCCCTTACAATGCCGTTTTAAGATTCTTACGTATCTCTTCTAACTCCAACCTGTCACCGTTTTAGATCCAAACCCACCAATCACGAACCTAAGGATGAAAGCAAAGGCTCAGCAGTTGACCTGGGACCTTAACAGAAATGTGACCGATATCGAGTGTGTTAAAGACGCCGACTATTCTATGCCGGTAAATCATACTCTCTATTGTTTTTTATTTTTATTTTATTTATTTACTTATTTATTTATTTATTTATTTATTTATTTATTTATTGAGACGGAGTCTTGCTCTGTCGCCCAGGCTGGACTGCGGTGACCCGATCTCGGCTCACTGCAACCTCCACCTCCCAGGTCCATGCCATTCTCCTGCCTCAACCTCCCGAGTAGCTGGGACTACAGGCGCCCGCCACCACGCCCGGCTAATTTTTTTGTATTTTTAGTAGAGATGGGGTTTCACTGTGTTAGCCAGGAGGGTCTCGATCTCCTGACCTCGTGATCTGCCCGCCTCGGCCTCCCAAAGTGCTGGGATTACAGGCGTGAGCCACCGCGCATGGCCCAGACTCTCTAATGTTGACGAACAAGACGTTTCCGTCTTCTGCAGGAATCTCAGAACCAATACTGCTCCCATCGCTGGTGTCATGACTACCTGGTTTCTGCCCCGAAGTCAGCTGTGGGATTTGAAGTGACTTTGGAGGGTCTGGTTCCCCGTCCGCGGGATATCTAAGATGGCACACACTGGACAGGGTGGATGTGAAAGTGAAATGAGGCTAAGCTATGACTGGTGCGAAACCCAACCCCACGCTGGGCATGGTAGCTCACGTCTGTAATCCCAGCACTTTGGGAGGCTGAGGCGGGTGGATCACCAGAGGTCAGGAGTTCGAGACCAGCCTGGCCAACACGGTGAAACGCTGTCTCTGCTAAAAATACGAAAGTTAGCCGGGCACAGTGGCTCACACCTGTAATCCCAGCACTTTGAGAGGCTGAGGCGGATGGATCACCTGGGGCCAGGAGTTCGAGACTAGTCTGGGCAACATGGTGAAACCCCGCCTCCACTAAAAATATAAAAATTAGCCGGGCATGGTGGTGGGCACCTGTAATCCCAGTTACTTGGGAGGCTGAGGCAGGAGAATTGCTTGAATCTGGGAGGCGGAGGTTGCATTGAGCCGAGACTGTGCCACTGCACTCCAGCCTGGGGGACAAGAGCAAGACTTCATCTCAAAAAATAAAAAGAAAAATTAGCCAGATGTGGTGGCACATGCCTGTAATACCAGCTATTCAGGAGGCTGAGGCTGGAGAATTGCTTGAACCTGGGAGGCCGAGGTTGCACTGAGCCGAGATTGTGCCATTGCACTCCAGCCTGGGAGACAGAGTGAAACTCCATCTCAAAACAAAAGCAAAAAGAAAAGCAAAAACAAAACAAAAGTGTGTGCTCAGGAAACAAGGTCCTCATCACGAAATCCTTCCAAATCCCCCATCTTGTCATCACCTGCGTTCTCAGGGTTTGAGAACAGCGCCAGACCTCATGGGGTGGCCCAGGTGAGACTGTGAGCTATTTACAAGTCAGTGTCTTATGGGAAAGGAGCACGTTTCCCTGAGAACCTATTTGGTCCCCTCCAAGAGCTATGTCCGTTCAATACAATTCAAATCACGGCCCTTCATGCATCTGCTCGGGCCACCATTATAAAATCCCACAGCCCAGGAGGCCTAAACCACAGACATTGATTCTCCCACAGTCCTGGAGGCTGGAGGTCTGAGATCCAGGTGTGGGCAGGGCTGGTTCCTCCTGAGGCCTCTCTCTCGGGCTTGGAGACGCTGTCTTCTCCCTGTGTCCTCACAGGGTCAACCCTCTGTCTGTGTCTGTGTCCTCGTCTCCTCTTCTTATAAGGGCACCAGTCCTATTGGATCCGGACTCTCCCTAGTGACCTAATTTGACCTGAATCACGTCTTTAAAGACCCCAGCTCCAAATACAGTCCCATTGAACTTTAGGGCTTCGATATGTGATTTTGGAGAGTAGAGATAAAACAGTCTAGAATCCCAGAGCGATTTTACCATACCATGGCAAACTGACTCTCAACTTTAGAAACACAAATGCTGAAAAAAAAACTAAGGAAATTTTGAAAAAGAAGGTGAATGAAGGAGAACCTGCCTTACCTATATCAAAAGGCACTGAAAAGTTCATACCCAACGTGCGGATTGCTATAAGAATACACAAGTAGGCCGGGCGCAGTGGCTCACGGCTGTCATCCCAGCACTTTGGGAGGCCGAGGCGGGCGGATCACGAGGTCAGGAGATCGAGACCATCCCGGCTAACACGGTGAAACCCCGTCACTACTAAAAATATAAAAAATTAGCCGGGCGTGGTGGCTGGTGCCTGTAGTCCCAGCTACTCGGGAGGCTGAGGCAGGGGAATGGCTTGAACCTGGGAGGCAGAAGCTTGCAGTGAGCCGAGATCGCGCCCCTGCACTCCAGCCTGGGCGACAGAGCGAGACTCTGTCTCAAAATAAACAAAAACAAAAGCAAACAAAACGAAGAATACACAAGTAGATTAATGAAATGTGGCCGGGTGTGGTGGTGAGGCAGGAGAATTGCTTGAACCCGAGACGTGGAGGTTGCAGTGAGCTGAGATCGCACCACTGAACTCTAGCCTGGGCAAGCGGAGTGAGGCCCTGTCTTAACAAAAAAACAAAGAAACAAAAAACAAACAAACAAGAAAAAAAAGCAAAACAAACAGAAAAATATTTCCCTAATATTTACTGCTAAGTGGGATTATTTTTATTCAAGCTTTTGTATCTTTAGAAAAAAATTGTGGCCGGGCGGGGTGCCTCATGCCTGTCATCCCAGCACTTTGGGAGGCCGAGGCGGGTGGATCACGACGTCAGGAGATCGAGACCATCCTGGCTAACACGGTGAAACCCCGTCTCTACTAAAAATATAAAAAATTAGCCGGGCGTGGTGGCGGGCGCCTGTAGTCCCAGCTACTCGGGAGGATGAGGCAGGAGACTGGCGTGAACCCAGGAGGTGGAGCTTGCAGTGAGCTGAGATCGCGCCCCTGCACTCCAGCCTGGGTGACAGAGCGAGACTCTGTCTCAAAAAAAAAAAAAACAGAAAAAAGTCTTGGCTGGGCGTGGTGGCTCACGCCTGTAATCTCAGCACTTTGGGAGGCTGAGGCAGGCGGATCACATGAGGTCAGGAGTTCGAGACCAGACTGACCAACATGGTGAAACCCTGTCTCTACCCAGAAAAATACTTTAAAAATTAGCTGGGCGTGGTGGCGGGCACCTGTAATCCCAGGTACTCGGGAGGTTGAAGCAGAAGAATGGCTTGAACCCGGGAGGGAGAGGCTACAGTGAGCCGAGATCACGCCACTGCCCTCCAGCCTGGATGACGAGAGCGAAACTCTGCCTCAGAAAAAATCTGAACATGATTAGCATCAAATTAAGCATGGTCTCTCAGCAGCCATCATAGTCCTATGTCTCTCTTAGGCAGTGAACAATAGCTATTGCCAGTTTGGAGCAATTTCCTTATGTGAAGTGACCAACTACACCGTCCAAGTGGTCAACCCACCATTCTCCACGTGGATCCTCTTCCCTGAGAACAGTGAGAAAAATGTTCATTGTTTGTTTATTCTCTATTCCCTCCCTCCTTCCTTTTCTCCCTCCCTCCCTCCCTCTCCTTCCCTCCCTCTTTCCCTCTCCCTCCCTCCCTCCCTCCCTCCCTGCCTCCCTCCCTCTCTCCCTCCCTCTCTCCCTCCCTCTCTCCCTCCCTCTCTCCCTCCTTGTCTCCTTCCCTCTCTCCTTCGCTGTATCTTTTTTTTGTTTTTCTTTCTCTTTCTTTCTTTCCTTTTCCTGTGTCTCTCTCTTTTTCTCTTTCCCTACCTCCCTCCCTTTCTTCCTCTTCTTTCTTTCTTTCTCTTTCCCTCCCTTCCTTCCTTCTCTTCACTCCTTCCTTCCTTCCCTCCCTCCTTCTCTTCTTTTCCTCCCTCCTCCTTCCCACCCTACTTCCTTTCTTTCTCTCTCCTTCCTTCCCTTTCTTTTCTTTCTTTTCCTCCCTGCCTCACTCCCTTCCTTTGTTCTCTCCCTCTTCTTTTCCTTCCTTCCCTCCATCCTTCCTTTCTCCCTTCCTTCCTTTCTTCCTTCCTTCCTCCCTCCCTCCCTTTCTCTCTCTCTGTCTCTTTCCCCCTCCCCTTCCCTCCCCCTCCCCTCCCCTCCCCTCCTCTCCCCTCCCCTCCTCTCCCCTCTCCTTTCCTGACACGGTCTTGCTCTGTTGCCCAGGCTGGAGTGCAGTGGTGCAATCACAGCTTACTGCAGGCTTCACCTCCTGAGCTCAAACAATCCTTCTGCCTCAGCCTCCCACGTAGGTGGAACTACACCCATGTACCACCACGCCCACCTAATTTTTTAAACACTTTTTCTTTTTTTTAGACAGAATCTCACTCTGTCCGCCAGGCTGGAGTGCACTGGCATGATCTCGGCTTACCGCAACCTCCGGCTCCCGGGTTCAAGCGATTCTCCTGCCTCAGCATCCCGAGTAGCTGGGATTATAGGCGCCCACCGCCACGCCCAGCTAATTCTTGTATTTTTAGTAGAGACGGGGTTTCACCATGTTGGTCAGGCTGGTCTCAAACTCCTGACTTCGTGATCTGCCCGCCTCGGACTCCCAAAGTGCTGGGAGTACAGGGGTGAGCCACCGCGCCCGGCCTTAAATACTTTTTGTAGAGATGGGGTGTCGCTGTGTTACCTGAGCTGCTCTCAAACTCCTAGGCTCAAGTGATCCTCCCGCCTCAGCCTCCCAAAGTGCAGGGATTATAAGCATCAGCCACCACGCCTGGCCTCTTCTTTGTTTTTTAATTAATTAGAAGTCCATGGTTTATTTTTTTGTTTTGTTTTGTTTGTTTTTCTGTGATGGAGTCTTGTTCTTGTCGCCCAGGCTGGAGTGCAGTGGTGCGATTTCCGCTTACCGCAAACTCCGCCTCCCGGGTTCAAGCGATTCTCCTGCCTCAGCCTCACAAGTAGCTGGGATTACAGGCACCCGCCACCACGCCCGGCTAAATTTTGTATTTTTAGTAGAGATGGGGCTTCACCATGTTGGTCTCGAACTCCTGACCTTGTGATCCACCCGCCTCAGCCTCCCAAAGTGCTGGGATGACAGGCGGGAGCCACCGTGCTGGGCCTCAATTTAATTATTTTTAAGTTTAATGGATTTCCAGGGAGTTATGCCGAGTCGGAAAAAAAAGACGACTCCAGAGCGTGACACAGACAGTGATTTCATTAATACAACTGTCTTGAAATGGCAAAATTTTACAAATAGAAAACAGTCTCCTGGTTTGCAGGGATATAAGCAGGAGTGAGAGCTGAGAGAGGTGAGTTTGGCTGTAAAAGTGCTCCTTGGGGAGGCCGGGCGCAGTGGCTCACGCCTGTAATCCCAGCACTTTGGGAGGCCGAGGCAGGCAGATCACCTGAGTTCAGGAGTTCGAGACCAGCCTGGCCAACATGGTGAAACCCCGTCTCTACTAAAAACACAAAAATTAGCCAGGCACGGTGGCTCATGCCTGTAATCCCAGCACTTTGGGAGGCCGAGGCGGGTGGATCACCTGAGGTCAGGAATTCGAGACCAGCCTGGCCAACATGGTGAAACCCCATCTCTACTAAAAATACAAAATTAGCCAGGGGTGGTGGCACATGCCTGTAGTCCCAGCTACTCAGGAGGCTGAGGCAGGAGAATCACTTGAACCCGGGAGGCGGAGATTGCGGTGAGCTGAGATCGTGCCATTGCTCTCCAGCCTGGGCAACAAGAGTGAAATTCCATCTAAAAAAAAAAAAAAAAATTAAAAAGAAATTAGTGGCCGGGCCCAGTGGCTCACACCTGTAATCCCAGCACTTTGGGAGGCCGAGGCGGGTGGATCACGAGGTCAGGAGATCGAGACCATCCCGGCTAACACGGTGAAACTCCGTCTCTATTAAAAATACAAAAAAATTAGCTGGGCGTGGTGGCGGGCACCTGTAGTCCCAGCTACTTGGAAGGCTGAGGCAGGAGAATGGCGTGAACCCGGGAGGTGGAGCTTGCAGTGATCGGAGATTGCGCCACTGCACTCCAGCCTGGACCACAGAGCAAGACTCCGTCTCAAAAAAAAAAAAAGAAATTAGCATGGCATAAGGGTACTTGCCTGTAATCTCAGCTATTCTGCAGGCTGAGGTTGGAGGATCACTTGGGCCCAGGAGCTCGAGGCTACGGTGACCTGAGATTGCACCACTGCACTCCAGCCTGGGGGACAGACCAAGGCCTTGTCTCAAAAACAAACAAGAAAAACCATGAAAGAAAAAAATCTAGATTGGCCAGGCACGGTGGCTCACGCCTGTCATCCCAGCACTTTGGGAGACCAAGGCCCGTGGATCACCTGAGGTCAGGAGTTCCAGACCATCCTGGCCAACATGGTGAAACCCCATCTCTACTAAAAACACAAAAATTAGCCAGGCGTGTTGGCGGGTGCCTGTAATCCCAGCTACTCGGGAGGCTGAGGCAGGAGAATCACTTGAACCTGGGAGGCGGAGGTTGTGAGCCATTGAGCTCCAGCCTGGGCAACAAGAGTGAAACTCTGTCTTAAACACACACACAGATGCACACACACGCACACACACACAAACAGTGAAAGAAAAACATCTGTAATCCCAGCAGTTTGGGAGGCTGAGGCGGGTGGATCACTTGAGGTCAGGAGTTCGCGACCAGTCTGGGCAACATGGTGAAACCCCATCTCTACTAAAAATACAAAAATTAGCTGGGTGTGGTAGTGGGCGCCTGTTGTCCCAGATACTTGGGAGGCTGAGGCAGGAGAATTGCTTGAACCCGGGAGGCGGAGGTTGCAGTGAGCCGAGATGGCGCCATTGTACTCCAGCCTGGGCGACGGAGCGAGACTCTGTAAAAATGAATAAATAAATCATTAAAAGAATATGCAGGATCTCTCCGTATTATTATTATTTTTTACAACGGCTTGTGTATCCACCATGGTCTCAAAATACAAAAGGCACTCTAAAAAGCAATCAGAGTTTTATTTTATTTTTGAGACGGAGTCTCGCTCTTGTCACACAGGCTGGAGTGCAGTGGCATGGTCTTGGCTCACTGCAACCTCTGCCTCCTGGGTTCAAGAAATTCTCCTGCCTCAGCCTCCCTATTAGCTGGGATTACAGCAGCCCGACATCATGCCCGGCTAATTTTTGTATTTTTAGTAGAGGCGGGGTTTCACCATGTTAGCCAGGCCGGTCTCGAACTCCGGACCTCAGGTGATCCTCCTGCCTCGGCCTCCCAAAGTGCTGGGATTACAGGCATGAGCCACCATGCCCGGCTTTTATTTATTTATTTATTTTTTGAGATGAAGTCTCACTCTGTTGCTCAGGCTGGAGTGCAGTGGCATGATCTCAGCTCCATGCAACCTCTGCCTCCTGGGTTTAAGAAATTCTTCTGCCTCAGCCTCCCGAGTAGCTGGGATTAGAGCGGCCCGACATCACACCTGGCTAATTTTTTCTATTTTCAGTAGCGATGGGGTTTCACCATGTTGGCCAGGCTGGTCTCGAACTCCGGACCTCAGGCGATCCACCTGCCTTGGCCTCCCAAAGTGCTGGGATCACAGGCGTGAGCCACCACACATGGCTAATTTTTGTATTTTTAGTAGAGACGGGGTTTCTCCATGTTGGCCAGGCTGGTCTCGAACTCCTGACCTCATGTGATCCACCCGCCTCGGCCTCCCAAAATGCTGGGGTGACAGGCGTGAGCCACCGTGCCCGGCCCCGATTCGAGTTCTCTTTCATGTTTGTGAACCCAGGTGGGAAGCCTCGGGCAGGTGCGGAGAATCTGACCTGCTGGATTCACGACGTGGATTTCTTGAGCTGCAGCTGGGCGGTAGGCCCGGCGGCCCCCGCGGACGTCCAGTACGACCTGTACTTGAACGTTGCCAAGTAGGTGTGCCCTTGGGCAGAGGCCGGGCTGTCCCTGGTGCGGGTGCCATCGGCGTGGGGTCGTCCCCCAACCTTACCGCTTACCGCAGCAGGCGTCAACAGTACGAGTGTCTTCACTACAAAACGGATGCTCAGGGAACACGTATCGGGTGTCGTTTCGATGACATCTCTCGACTCTCCAGCGGTTCTCAAAGTTCCCACATCCTGGTGCGGGGCAGGAGCGCAGCCTTCGGTATCCCCTGCACAGATAAGTTTGTCGTCTTTTCACAGATTGGTGAGTAGACCAGGACACTCCCTCCCACCCTCAGTTCTGTGATACCACGGCTTTAGCGTTAGGCCAGATCCCACGGGACCACGTGGCTCCCAACGCAGACGTTGGCCTCTCACATTTCCAGAGGCTGGACGTTGGAGGTCAGGGTGCTGGCTGGCTGGGCTCCTCGGGAGGTCTCTTCCTGGCTTGGAGAGAGGGTCATCTTCTCACTGTGTCTTCATGTGGTGGACAGAGAGAGAGACAGATGAAGTTCTGGGGTCTCTTGTTAGAAGGGCACTAACACCATCATGGGTCCCATCATGGGTCATAGGATCCCTCATCATGGGTCATGGGACCCCCCGTCATGGGTTCCATCATGGGTCCCATCATGGTTCATAGGATCCCCGATCATGGGTTCCATCATGAGTCAGAACCCCCTATCATGGATTCCATCATGGGTCATGGGAACCTCCATCATGGGTCCCATCATCGGTCATAGGACCCCCTATCATGGGTTCCATCATGGGTCATGGGACCCCCTATCATGGATTCCATCATGGGTCATGGGAACCCCCATCATGGGTCCCATCATCGGTCATAGGACCCCCTATCATGGGTTCCATCATGGGTCATGGGACACCCCCCATCATGGGTTCCACCATGAGTCATGGGATCCCTCATTGTGGGTTCCATCATGGGTCATGGGACCCCCCATCATGGGTTCCACATGGGATCCCTCATCACTGGTTCCATCATGGGTCATAGAATCCCCCATCATGGGTTCCACCATGAGTCGTGGGACCCCCTATCATGGGTTCCACATGGGATCCCTCATCATTGGTTCCATCATGGGTCATAGGATCCCCCATCATGGGTTCCATCATGGGTCATGGGACCCCCCCCCATCATGGGTTCCATCACGGGTCATGGGACCCCCCATCATGGGTTCCATCATGGGTCATGGGAACCCCCATCATGGGTTTCATCATGGGTCACAGGATCCCCTATCATGGGTTCCATCATGGGTCATGGGACCCCCCCCCATCATGGGTTCCACCGTGAGTCATGGGATCCCTCATCATGGGTTCCATCATGGGTCATGGGACCCCCCCATCATGGGTTCCACCGTGAGTCATGGGATCCCTCATCATGGGTTCCACTATGAGTCATGGGATCCCTCATCATGAGTCCCATCATGGATCATGGGATCCCTCATCATGGGTTCCATCATGGGTCATGGGACCCCCCCATCATGGGTTCCACCATGAGTCATGGGATCCCTCATCATGGGTTCCACCATGAGTCATGGGATCCCTCATCATGAGTCCCATCATGGGTCATAGGATCCCTCATCATGCGTCCCATCATGGATCATGGGACCCCCCCCCCACCATGGGTCACAGAATCCCCCATCATGGGTCAAAGAATGCCCCATCATGGGTCCTGTCATGCATCACTGGATCCCCCTATCATGGATTCCACCATGAGTCATGGGATCCCTCATCATGGGTCCCAGCATGGGTCATGGAAGCCCCCATCATGGGTCATGGGAACCCCCCATCATGGGTCATGGGAGCCCCCATTGTGAGTCATGGAATCCCTCATCATGGGTCTCATCATGGGTCATGGGTCCCATCATGGGTCATGGGAGCCCCCATCATGAGTCATGGAATCCCTCATCATGGATCTCATCATGGGTCATGGGTCCCATCATGGGTCATGGGAGCCCCCATCATGAGTCATGGAATCCCTCATCATGGGTCATGGGTCCCATCATGAGTCATGGAATCCCTCATCATGGGTCATGGGTCCCATCATGGGTCACGGGAGCCCCCATCATGGGGGTCCACCCTCATAACTTCAGCCCACGCCAGTCACCTCCCAAAGACCCCACCTTCTAATACCACCCAACCAGGGGTTAGAGCTTCAGTGGAGGAATTTGGGACAGAAGGACACACACTTTCAGTCCATGATAGCCGAGCTCCGGGGAACCTCCCAGGTGGTGAGAATGTCAATATGCCCAGAGCTGACATGCCCTGACCCCACGGGCAGGGTACTCGGATGCTTCAGAAGAGGAGGGGGAAACGAGGAAGAGGAGGAGGACAAGGAGAAGAGAAGGGAGGAGAGGAAGAACATGAGCAGGGGGAGGAGGAGGAGGAGGAGGAAAAGAAGAAACAGAGGAAAAGGAGGGGGAGGAGGTAGAGATGGAGAGGGAAGGAAGAGGAGGAAGAGAAGAAAACGGAGAAAGAGGAGGGGGAGGAGGACGAGGAAGAGAAAATGGAGAAAGAGGAGGGGGAGGAGGTGGAGATGGGGAGGGGAGGAAGAGGAGGAAGAGAAGAAAACAGGAGGGGGAGGAAGAGAAGAAAATGGAGGGAAAGGAGGGGGAGGAGGTGGAGATGGGGAGAGAAGGAGCAGGAGGAGGAGAAGAAAGAAGAGGAAGAAAGAAGGAGGAGGAGAGGGTGGAGGAGGAAGAGGGTGAAGGAGAGAGGGAGGAGAATGGAGAGGAGGAGGCGGGGGAGGGAAGAGAAGGAGGTGAGGAGGAGGAAGGGGAGGATAGAGAAGGTGGGGTAGAAGGGTGGTGAGGTGGGGAGGGAGGAGGAGAGAGGAGGACTGGGAGGAGGGGGCAGGAAGGTGGAGGAGGGGAGGGGAGAAGGAGGGGAGAAGGGTGGAGGAAGGAGAGCAGGAGGAGGGAGGAGAGGAGGAGGGGCAGAAGGAAGAAGGAGTGGGAGGAGAGGAGGAGAAAGGAGAAGGAGGAGGAGAATGGGCAGGGGAGGAGGAGGAGAGGGAGGAAAAGGAGGCAGAGGAGGGTGGAGGGGGAGGAAAGAGGAGGAGAGAGGAGGGAGAAGGAGGGGAGAGGATGGAGGAAGGGGAGCAGGAGGGGGAGGAAAAAGGAGGAGGGGCAGAAGGAAGAAGGAGCAGGAGGAGAGGAGGAGGAGGAGAGGGAGGAAAAGGAGGTGGAGGGGGAAGGAGGAGAGAGGAGGGAGAAGGAGGGGAGAGGATGGAGGAAGGGGAGCAGGAGGGGGAGGAAAAAGGAGGAGGGGCAGGAGGAAGAAGGAGCAGGAGGAGAGGAGGAGGAGGAGAGGGAGGAAAAGGAGGTGGAGGGGGAAGGAGGAGAGAGGAGGGAGAAGGAGGGGAGAGGATGGAGGAAGGGGAGCAGGAGGGGGAGGAAAAAGGAGGAGGGGCAGGAGGAAGGAGCAGCAGGAGGAGAAGAGGAGGAGAATGGGCAGGGAGGAGGAGAGGGAAGAAAAGGAGGGGGAGGAGGAAGGAGGGGAGGAAGGAGGGGGAGGAGGGTGGGGGGGGAGGAGGGTGGAGGGGGAGGAGGGTGGAGGGGGAGGAAGAGAGGAGGGAGAAGGAGGGGAGAGGATGGAGGAAGGGGAGCAGCAGGGGGAGGAAAAAGGAGGAGGGGCAGGAGGAGAGGAGGAGGAGAATGGGCAGGGGAGGAGGAGAAAGGAGAGTGGAGGAGGAGGGTGACAAGGAGAATGGGGAGGAGAGAGGAGGGGTAGAAAAAGGAGAGAGAGGAAGAGTAGGAGCGGAGGAGGAGGAGGGGAGGGGAGGGGAGAAAGACCAGGAGGGTAGGAGGAGGGGGAGGAGGAGGAGGGGGCCAGGGCTGGACTTCCTTCCAGGGGCCCAGGGGAGACCCAGCCAGGCAGCCGGACACACAGGGCTGGGCTGGTAGTCGGGTCACACCTGAGGATGTGGAAGTGCCTGGGGTTCCCGGGAAGTGGAGGATGTCCTGGGCCACTGGGAGAGGCGGCACATCCCCTGGGGGGCTGAGGTGGGGAAGGTGAGAAGCCAGGCAGGGGCCAGGAAGTGGAAGCTTCAGGAGGATGTGTGCAGGTCAAAGTGTAGGAGTCTCCGGGGGGGCCCATCTTGAATGATGCAGAGAGGGCCTCCAAGGCTCCAGTGCGCTGCAGGTGGGCAGAGGGGGCATGGGAAGTAGGGGTTGGCCCTGGGCAGGGGTGGGGAGTGGGCCAGGCTGCCCAGCGGGGCTGAGCCTAGAGATGGAGGGGGCAGGGACAAAGACGTGCAGCCGCCAGTCCTTGGGAAAGCTGAACGCCTGGTACTTCAGAGAACAAAAGGGTGGTTCTGAAGGCTGCTCCCAGGACAGTGGGGCTCCGGGGGTGCAAACCCAAGGCTCACTCCTCCCAGTGCCCCCAACACGGCTCAGTCCTGTGTCTCTGCCTGTAGAGTTTCTTTGTTCCCTCTTCCTTCCTGGTGTTTTTCTCTCCCGCTCTCCAAATGCATAGGAGAAGTAATTTGAAGTATCTCCAGAAAAAAAAAGATAAAAAGAAAAAGAAATGATTTCTTGTACTCCTAAAAGTGTTTTTCTCGTTGCTAGAGATATTAACTCCACCCAACATGACTGCAAAGTGTAATAAGACACATTCCTTTATGCACTGGAAAATGAGAAGTCATTTCAATCGCAAATTTCGCTATGAGCTTCAGATACAAAAGGTAAACTTTCACCCCGCCCCCAGCCCCCCCACCCCCGTGGACATCCCTTATTTTTGGTAAGTCGCACTCTGGGGCCTTGAAACGGGCAACAATCTCCTCTGATAACGCCACAGAAGGCATGGATCATTAAAAAACAAAAACAAAAACAAAAGGCCGGGCGCGGTGGCTCACGCCTGTCATCCCAGCACTTTGGGAGGCTGAGGCAGGTGGATCACAAGGTCAGGAGATCGAGACCATCCTGGCTAACGCGGTGAAACCCCGTCTCTACTAAAAATATGAAAAAAAATTAGCTGGGCGTGGTGGCACGGTCCTGTAATTCCAGCTATTGGGGAGGCTGAGGCAGGAGAATTGCTTGAATCCAGGAGGTGGAGGTCGCAGGGAGCCAAGATCGCGCCACTGCACTCCAGCCTGGGCGACAGAGCGAGACTCCGTCTCAAAAAAAAAAACAAAAAACAAAAAACAAAAAAAAAAGTTTGAGACTGTATGCGGTCTGTTGTTTTTTATTTTTATTATTTCTATTGTTATGTGGTTATTTTTATTTTTTCTTGAACTTCCTTTTTTCTTTTGTAGTGATCTACAGATTCAATGCAAGTTTCCCAGATATTTTTGATCCACAGTTTGTTGGATCAGTTGAACATAAATATTGATTTATTTATTGAGCCACTCTGGCTCTGTAGCCCAGGTTGGAGTGCAGTGGCTTAAATCTTGACTCACTGCAACCTCTGCCTCCCGGGTTCAAGTGATTCTCCTGCCTCAGCCTCCGGAGTAGCTGGGATTATGGGCACCCACCACCACACCCAGCTAAGTTTTCATATTTTTAGTAGGAACAGAGTTTCACCATGTTGGCCAGGCTGGTCTCAAACTCCTGACCTCAGGTGATCCACACACCTCGGCCTCCCAAAGTGCTGGGATTACAGGTGTGAGCCTCCGTGCGCAGCCTATATGTTATATTTAGTTTTTATTTTATTTATTTATTTATTTATTTATTTATTTTTGAGACGGAGTCCTGCTCTGTTGCCCAGGCTGGGGTGCAGTGGCATGATCTCAGCTCACTGTAACGTCCGCCTCTTGGGTTCAACCAATTCTCAGCTTCAGTCTCCTGAGTAGCTGGGATTACAGGCACCTGCCACCACGCTTGGCTAATTTTTTTTTGTATTTTTAGTAGAGACGGGGTTTCACCATCTTGTCCCGGCTGGTCTTGAACTCCTGACCTCGTGATCCACCCACCTCAGCTTCCCAAAGTGCTGGGATTACAGGTGTGAGGCACTGTGCCCGGCCATATATTTATTATTTATGCTCAAATACTAATTATTTCATATGCAATTTTTCTGTAAGTCTAAATCTGCTCAAAAACGTTAGGTCTATTCATTTCTTTTATATTACCAAGTGTTTTTTAGCCAATCTGTTTGGGTTTTTTTTTTTTTTTTAAGAAAATAAATGGCCGGGTGCAGTAGCTTACGCCTGTAATCCCAGCACTTTGGGAGGCCGAGGCGGGATGATCACGAGGTCAGGAGATAGAGACCATCCTGGCTAACATGGTGAAACCCCGTCTCTACTAAAAATACAAAAAAAATTAGCTGGGCATGCTGGCAGGCGCCTGTAGTCCCAGCTACTTGGGAGGCTGAGGCAGGAGAATGGCGTGAACCCGGAAGGCGGAGCTTGCAGTGAGCCAAGATTGTTCCACTGCACTCCAGCCTGGGCAACAGAGTGAGACTCCGTCTCAGGAGAAAAAAAAAGAAAATAAATACAGCACAGACTTCTTTCTTTCACTGATTTGAGGGAGCAGGCGTAGCTGCAGCCACAGGCAGAGTCATAGCTAGTCTGGTGTTGCACCCCCGCTAGTTCGCTGGCCTGGCATAGGCTGTCTGTGGCTACCCCTGAGTGCATCTGGATGCAGTCTGGGAGGACAGTGGGTCTTGTTTGTCCACAGGCCTCACAAAGCCCCCTCCCACCAAGGTCTTGCCACAGTGGCCCATAAGAAACCTTTTGGGCCGGGCGCAATGGCTTATGCCTGTAATCCCAGCACTTTGGGAGGCTGAGGTGGGCAGATCATGAGGTCGAGATCAAGACCATCCTGGCCAACATGGTGAAACTTTGTTTCCACTAAAAATACAAAAAATTAGCCAGGCGTGGTGGCACGCACCTGTAGTCCCAGCTACTCGGGAGGCTGAGGCAAGAGAATCGCTTGAATCCGGGAGGCGGAGGTTGCAGTGAGCCAAGATCACGCCACTGCATTCCAGCCTGGGTGACGGAGTGAGACTCCGTCTCATAAATAAATAAACAAACAAACCTTTTGGTCAGGTGCTATTTACTCCTAAGCTCATTATTTTGCCCCCACTGCTGCCCAAAGGCCTTCCCAGACCCCTCACTGTTTTGCTGGTTTTCCTGGAGGGAGAAATTTGAGTTTGGGAGGAGGAGGCTGTCAGGGACGGTCCAGACACTCAAAAGTTTGTTTGCTTTTGTGTTGCAGAGAATGCAGCCTGTAATCACAGAGCAGGTGAGTGTTCCCTACCCCCAGCCGCTGTACTTGACATTGCAAAGGGTGAGTTTTATTAAGAATAAAATGATAAAAATATTAATAATTCTTATTAATAAAATAATGAAAATATTATTAATAATGTTATTATTCAATGTTCAGTGACTTTCATTGGACAGACTCTGAGTGTCACCCTTACTGCGATCTTGCAAAATTGGGATATTTCACATCCCCAAATTGAGGGATGGGAAAAGGAAGAGTCAGGGATGACACCTCCCAAGGTGTGAGAGCCAGATGCTATGGCTGGCCAGGTGCTGTCCAAACGAGGTCCACCCATTTGCCCCAGATTCCTTACCCTGGGCCAGGCAGCCCCAGTCCAGCAGGAACAAGCTACCAAACCATAGCTCCACCCAGCAGAGACAAGCATTCAGACAGGTGGCCCAGACCTCAGAAAAGCATCCCACACAGACGACCCTCCCCCAGCCCCTGCCTGGGATCTGGAGGAACAGACAGCCGGACCACAGCATTCTCTGTCCCCTCTCTCTCTGTCCATCTCTTTCCCCGTATCTCTTTCTCTGTCTCTGAATCTCTCTCCCTTTCTCCCTCCCTCTCTTTCTCTCTCTCTCGTCTCCATCTCCCTCCCCCTCTCTGTATCTCCCTCCCTTTTTCCCTCCCTCTATCTTTCTGGCTCTCTCCCTGTGTCTATCTCCCCCTGTCCCCATCTCTCTCTGTGTCTCTTTCCCTCCCTCTCTCATTCTCCTTCCCTCTCTCTATCTTTCTCTCTCTCTGTCTCTATCTCCTGCTCTGTGTCTGTCTGTGTCTGTATCTTTCTCCCTTTTTCCCTCCATCTCTCTCTCCCTGTCTCTCTCTCCCCGTTCCCATCTCTCTCTCTGTGTCTCTGTCTCTCCCTCTCTCATTCTCCCTCCCTCTTTTATTCTCCCTCCCTCTCTTTATCTCTCTCTCCTGGTCTCTATCTCCCCCGTCCCCATCTCTTTCTCTGTGTCTCTCTGTATCCTTCTCCATTTCTCCCTACATCTCTCTCTCTCTCCCTGTCTCTATCTCCCACTGTCCCTGTCTGTTTCTCCGTGTCTGTCTCTGTATCTCTCTCCCTTTCTCCCCCCATCTTTCTCTCTCTCTCCCGGTCTCTATCTCCCCTTCTCCCCATCTCTCTCTCTCTGTCTGTCTCTGTATATCTCTCCCTTTCTCCCTCCATCTTTCTCTCTCTCTCCCGGTCTCTATCTCCCCCTCTCCCCGTCTCTTTCTCCGTGTCTGTCTCTGTATCTCTCTCCCTTTCTCCCTCCATCTTTCTGTCTCTCTCCCGGTCTCTATCTCTTCCCTCCCCATCTCTTTCTCTGTGTCTGTCTCTGTATCTCTCACCCTTTCTCCCTCCATCTTTCTCTCTCTCTCCTGGTCTCTATCTCCCCCTCTCCCTGTCTCTCTCTCTGTGTCTGTCTCTGTATCTCTCTCCCTTTCTCCCTCCCTCTCTTTATCTCTCTCTCTCTGCCTCTATCTCCCACTGTCCAAATCTGTGTCTCTGTCTCTCCCTCTTTCATTCTCCCTCTCTTTCTCTATCTCTCTCCTTGTCTGTATCTCCCCCTCTCCCAGTCTCTCTGTATCTCTGTATCTCTCTCCCTTTCTCCTTCCCTCTCTTCATCTTTCATTTTGAAACGGAGTTTCGCTCTTGTGGCCCACGCTGGAGTGCAATGGCACGATCTCGGCTCACTGCAACCTCCACCTCCCAGGTTCAAGCGAATCTACTCCCTCAGCCTCCCAAGTAGCTGGGATTACAGGCACTCGCCACCATGCCCAACTAACTTTTTTTTTTTTTGTATTTTTAGTAGAGACAGGGTTTCACTAGTGGGCCAGGCTGGTCTCGAACTCCTGACCTCAGGCGATCCACCTGCCTCATCCTCTCAAAGTGCTGGAATTACAGGTGTGAGCCACCGTGCCCGGCCCCTCTCTTTATCTTTCTATCTCTCTCCCTGTCTCTCTCTCCCTTCCCCTCTCTGTCTCTCTCTCCCTTCCCCTCTGTCTCTCTCTCTCCCTTCCCCTCTCTGTCTCTCTCTCCCTTCCCCTCTCTGTCTCTCTCTCCCTTCCCCTCTCTGTCTCTCTCTCCCTTTCCTTCTCTGTCTCTCTCTCCCTTCCCCTCTCTCTCTCCATTCCCCTGTCTCTATGTCTCTGCCTTTCTCTCTCCCATTATTTCTCTGTGATTGTCTCTTTCTTTCTCTGCCTCTGTCTGTCTGTCCCCCTGTATTAGTCCATTGTCACACTGCTGATAAACATATACCCAAGACTGGGTAATTTATAAACAAAAGAGGGTTCCTGGACTCACAGTTCCATGTGGCTGGGGAGGCCTCACGATCACAGCAGAAGGTGAAGGAGGAGCAAAGACATGTCTTACACGTCAGCAGGCAAGACAGAATGAGACAGTCGCCGGGCGCAGTGACTCATGCCTGTAATCACAGCACCTTGGGAGGACGAGGTGGGTGGACCATGAGGTCAGGAGTTCAAGACCAGCCTGGCCAACATGGTGAAACCTAGCTCTACTAAAAATAAAAAAAATTACCCAGACGTGGTGGTGGTGGGCGCCTGTAGTCCCAGCTACTCGGGAGGCTGAGGCAGGAGAATTGCTTGAACCCGGGAGGCAGAGGTTGCAGTGAGTTGAGATCGCGCCACTGCACTCCAGCCTGAGTGACAGAGTGAGACTCCGTCTCGAGAAAAAAAAAAAAAAAAGAGAGCCGAGAGAAAGGTTTCCCTTATTAAACCATTAGATCTCGTGAGACTTATTCACTACCCCGAGAACAGTGTGGGGGGAAACTGCCTCCATGATTCAGTTATGTCCTACCCAGTCCCTCTCACAACACGTGGGAGTTATAAGGGCTACAATTCAAGATGAGATTTGGGTGGGGACACAGCCAAACTACATCACCCACTCTCTCTGTCTCTCTGTTTCTGTTTTCCTCTCTGTCTCCGTTTTTCTTTCCCTCTCTCTGTCTCCCCTCTGTCTCCCCTCTCTCTGTCTCCCCTCTCTCTGTCTCTTTGTATCTCTGTCTCTCTCTGTCCATCACCCACTCTGTCTCTTTGTCTCTCTCTGTTTCTGTTTTTCTCTTTCCCTGTCTCCCCTCTCTCTTTGTATCTATGTCTTTCTCTCTGTCTCTCCCTGTTTGTCTCTCTCTCTGTCCATCACCCACTCTCTGTCTCTTTGTCTCTCTATGTCTCTCTGTTTTTCTGTCTCTTTTTCTCTTTCCCTCTGTCTCCCTTCTCTGTGTCTCTTTGTATCTCTGTCTCTCCCTGTCTGTTTCTATCTCTGTCTCTCTCTGTCCATCACCTACTCTGTCTCTTTGTCTCTCTCTGTCTCTCTCTTTCTGTTTTTCTCTCTGTCTTTCTCTTTCCCTCTGTCTCCCCTCTGTGTCTCTTTGTATCTCTGTCTGTTTCTATCTGTCTCTCTCTGTCCATCACCCACTATCTCTGTCTATGTCTGTTTTTCTGTCTCTGTTTTTCTCTCTCCCTCTGTCTCCCCTCTCTGTGTCTCTTTGTATCTCTGTCTCTCTCTCTGTCTCTCCCTGTCTGTTTCTATCTCCGTCCTCCTGTATTAGTCCATTTTCACGGACTAATGAGGATCCTTCCCGCCTCTCCCAGCTCCTGGGGAATCTGGGGTCCCTGGGCTTGTGGCCATATCACTCCACTCTCTGCCTCCGTCTCCACATGGCCTTCTCCTCTGCATCCGTGTCTCCTTTTTATTTATTTATTTATTTATTTGGAGACAGAGTCTTGCTCTGTCACCCAGGCTGGAGTGCAGTGGTGCGATCTCGGCTCATTGCAACCTCCGCCTCCCAGGTTCAAGTGATTCTCCTGCCTCAGCCTCCCGAGTAGCTGGGACTACAGGTGCACACCACCACGCCTGGCTAATTTTTGTATTATTAGTAAAGATGGGATTTTACCTTGTTGCTCAGGTTGACCTCGAACTCCTGACCTCAGGTGATCTACCCGCCTCAGCCTCCCAAAGTGCTGGGATTACAGGTGTCAGCCACCGCGCCCGGCCACGTCTCCTCTTCTTATAAGGATATTGGTCATTGCATTTAGGGCCCACCCTGATCCAAAATGACATCATCTCAATCTACATCTTAATGACATCTGCCATGAACAGGTATTTCATCATAAGGCCCCATTGTAAGGTGCTGGGGGCTAAGACTGCAACATATGAATTTTGGGGGATCACAATGCAGCCTCATTCTTTTGTACCCATCAAATATGAATGGTCTTTTCTTCCTTTTTTTTTTTTTTTGAGATGGAGTCTCGCTCTGTCACCCAGGCTGGAGTGCAGTGGCGCAATCTCGGCTTACTGCAAGCTCCGCCTCCCGGGTTCACACCATTCTCCTGCCTCAGCCTCCCGAGTAGCTGGGACCTCAGGCGCCCGCCACCGGGCCCAGCTAATTTTTTGTATTTTTAGTAGAGACGGGATTTCACTGTGGTCTAGATCTCCTGACCTTGTGATCTGCCCGCCTCGGCCCTCCAAAGTGCTGGGATTACAGGCGTGAGCCACCGCGCCTGGCCGAGCTATTTCATCATAAGGCCCCACTGTAAGGAGCTGGGGGCTAAGACTGCAACATATGAATTTTGGGGGATCACAATGCAGACTCATTCTTTTGTACCTATCAAATATGAATGGTCTTTTCTTTTACTTTTTTGTTTGGTTTTTAATTTCAGACAGGCTCTCACTCTGTCACCCACGCTGGAGTGCAGTGGCACAGTCACGGCTCACTGCAATCTCTGCCTCCTGGGCTCAAGGGATCCTCCTGCCTCAGCCCCCCAAGTAGCTGAAACTACAGGCGTTTGCCACCATGTCAGCTCATTTAAAAAAAAATTTGGCTGGGCGCGGTGGCTCACGCTGGTAATCCCAGCACTTTGGGAGGCCGAGGCGGGTGGATCATGAGGTCAGGAAATCGAGACCATCCTGGCTAACACGGTGAAACCCCGTCTCTACTAAAAAAAAATACAAAAAATTAGCCGGGCATGGAAGCGGGTGCCTGTAGTCCCAGCTACTCGGGAGGCTGAGGCAGGAGAATGGCATGAACCCGGGAAGCGGAGCTTGCAGTGAGCCGAGATCACGCCACTGCACTCCAGCCTGGGTGACAGAGTGAGACTCCATCTCAAAAAAAAAAAAAAAATTTTTTTTTGGCTGGACGTGGTGGCTCACACTGGTAATCCCAGCACTTTGGGAGGCTGAGGCGGGTGGATCACCTGAGGTTGGGAGTTCGAGACCAGCCTGACCAACATGGAGAAACCCCGTCTCTACTAAAAATACAAAATTAGCCGAGCGTGGTGGTGGGCGCCTGTAATCCCAGCTACTCGGGAGGCTGAGGCAGGAGAATCGCTTGAATCTGGGAGGCGGAGGTTGCGGTGAGCCGAGCTGGTGCCACTGCACTCCAGCCTGGGCAACAAGAGTGAAACTCTGTCTCAAAACAAAACAAAACAAAACAAATTTTCTTCTAGAGATGGGGTCTTGCTATGTTGCCCAGGCTGGTCTCAAACTCCTAAGCTCAAGGTATCCCCCCACCTCAGCCTCCCTAGTAGCTGGGACCAAAGACGTGTGTAACCACGTCTGGTAATTTTTACAGGTTTTTTTTTTTTGGTAAAGATGGGGTCTTGCTATGTTGCCCAGGCTGGTGTCAAACTCCTGGGCTTAAGCAATTCTCCCACCTCAGCCTCCAAAAGTGCTGTGGTGAGAGGCATGAACCGTAGCGCCCAGCCCCTCTTTTCTTCTTTTATTATTTTATTTATTTATTTATTTATTTAGAGACAGAGTCTCACTCTGTTGCCCAGGCTGCAGTGCAGTGGTGCGATCTCGCCTCACTGCAACCTCCACCTCTCAGGTTTAAGCAATTCTCCTGCCTCAGCCTCCTGAGTAGCTGGGATTACAGGTGTGCACCACCACGCCTGGATAATTTTTGTATTTTTAGTAGAGACGGGGTTTCACTGTGTTAGCCAGGTTGGTCTCGATTTCCTGACCTCGTGATCCACCCACCTTGGCCTCCCAAAGTGCTGGGATTACAGGCGTCCACCACCACGCTCGGCTAATTTTTTGTATTTTTAGTAGAGACGGGGCTTCACTGTGTTAGCCAGGATGGTCTCAATCTCCTGACCTCGTGATCCACCCGCCTCAGCCTCCCAAAGTGCTGGGATTACAGGTGCCTGCCACCATGCCAGGCTAATTTTTGTATTTTTAGTAGAGACAGGGTTTCGCCATGTTGGCCAGGCTGGTCTCGAACTCCTGACCTCAGGTGATCCACCTGCCTCGGCCTCCCTAAGTGCCCAGGTGAGAGTCATGAGCCACCATACCTGGCCCCTCTTCTTTATTTTCTTTCAAACCACAGGTCAGAGACAGAACCTCCTTCCAGCTACTCAATCCTGGAACGTACACAGTACAAATAAGAGCCCGGGAAAGAGTGTATGAATTCTTGAGCGCCTGGAGCACCCCCCAGCGCTTCGGTGAGTGGGCTGTGCGGGGTGAGTGGGGTGCGCGGGGTGAGCGGGGTGCGCGGGGTGAGCGAGGTGTGCGGGGTGAGTGGGGTGCGCGGGGTGAGTGGGGTGCGCGGGGTACGCGGGGTGAGCGGGGTGCGCGGGGTCCGCGGGGTGCGCGGGGTGCGCCGGGTGAGCGGGGTGCGCGGGGTGTGCCGGGTGAGCGGGGTGCGCGGGGTGAGCGGGGTGCGCCATCCTGTGTCACGGAAACACTCCTCTCCTGCAAAGGAGAGGAGATTCACTCCCCCAGTTTCTGTGACCCCAAAAAGGACCCTGAACCCGACGGTGAACTCACACCTTGCTCTTACTCACGAGAGGAGACGTGGAAGGGAAACAAGGTCGTCCCACTGACAGACACCCCCTGGGCCTTGTAATAAAGACCGAGGCGGGCGGATCACAAGGTCAGGAGATCGAGACCGTCCTGGGTAACACGGTGAAACCCCGTCTCTACTAAAAATACAAAAAATTAGCCGGGCGTGGTGGTGGGCGCCTGTAGTTCCAGCTACTCGAGAGGCTGAGGCAGGAGAATGGTGTGAACCCGGGAGGCGGAGCTTGCAGTGAGCCGAGATCGCACCACTGCACTCCAGCCTGGGCGACAGAGCGAGACTCCATCTCAACAACAAGACAAAAGGATCGCCTCAGAGTAGAACTTCTGGCCGGGCACGGTGGCTCACACCTGCCATCCCAGCACTTTGGGAGGCTGAGGTGGGTAGATCACCTGAGGTCAGCAGTTCAAGATCAGCCTGACCAACATGGAAAAACCCTGTCTCTACTAAAAATACAAAAATTAGGTCGGGTGCTGTGGCTTAAGCCTGTAACCCCAGCTACCAGGGAGGCTGAGGCAGGAGAATCGCTTGAATTGTGTTCCCTCAAAATTCGTGTGTTGAAGCTTTGATCCCCCAGGAACTCAGAATGTCACTGTGTTTGGAGTTGGGGTGTTTAAAGAGGCGATTAAGGTAAAATGAGGTCATTAGGGTGGGCCCTAATCTAATAGGACTGGGGTCCTCATAAGAAGAGATGAGGACACAGACACACACACCAAGGGACAACCCTGTGGGACACAGGGAGAAGACGGCGTCTCCAAGACCAGGAGAGAGGCCTCAGGAGGAACCAGCCCTGCCCACACCTGGATCTCAGACTTCCAGCCTCCAGGACTGTGGGAGAATCAGTGTGTTTTGTTTATAAGCTGCCTAGTCTGTGGTATTCTGTGATAGCAGCCTGAAATGGACTAAGACATCTCATAAAAAGAGGAGATGAGGACACAGACACACACAGAGGGACGACCCTGTGAGCACACAGGGAGAAGACGGCATCTCCAAGCCCAGGAGAGAGGCCTCAGGAGGAACCAGCCCTGCCCATGCCCATCTCTTGATCTTGGACCTGCAGCTTCCAGGACTGTGGGAGAATCAATTCCTTTTTTCTTTTTCTTTTTTTTTTTTTTTCCTCTTTTTCTGAGATGGAGTCTCACTCTGTCGCCAGGCTGGAGTGCAGTGGCGTGATCTTGGCTCACTGCAACCTCCGCCTCCCAGGTTCAGGCCATTCTCCTGCCTCAGCCTCCTGAGTAGCTGGGATGACAGGCGCCCGCCACCACACCCGGCTAATGTTTGTATTTTTATTAGAGACGGGCTTTCTGGCCATGTTGGCCAGGCTGGTCTCATACTCCCGACCTCAGGTGATCCGCCCGCCTTGGCCTCCCAAAGTGCTGGAATTACAGGCGTGAGCCATCGCGCCCGGCCAAATTCCTTTTTCCTGAAGCCACCAAGCTGTGGGACTTTTTTATGGCAGTCCCAGCAGACAGATCCACCCTCGTTCCAAATAAGGTTATCGTCATAGGTTCTGGGGGTGAGGTCGTAGATGTATGTTTCTTTTTTTTTTTTTTTTTTTTTGGAGAGAGAGTCTCTCTCTATTGCCCAGGCTGGAGGGCAGTGGCGCGATCACGGCTCACTGCAGCCTCGACCTCCTGGGCTCAAGCAATCCTCTCGGGAGGCTAAGAGAGGAGAATCGTTTGAATCCGGGAGGCAGAGGTTGCAGTGAGCTGAGATCGCACCACAGCACTGCAGAGCGAGACTCTGTCTCAAAAAAAAAAAAAAGAAAAAAGAAAAAAAATAGGCCGGGTGCGTGGCTGACGCCTGTAATCCCAGCACTTTGGGAGGCCGAGGCGGGCGGATCACTTGAGGTCAGGAGTTCAAGACCAGCCTGACGAAGATGGTGAAACCCCGTCTCTATGAGAAATATAAAAATTACCCGGGCGTGGTGGCGGGCGCCTGTAGTCCCAGCTACTCGGGAGGCAGGGGCAGGAGAATCGCTTGAACCTGGGAGGTGGAGGTTGTGAGCTGAGATCGCGCCACTGCACTCCAGCCTGGGCGACAAAACGCGACTCCATCTCAAAAAAAAAAAAAAAAAAGAAAAAGAAAAAATTAACACACATACACAAATTCCATGATAAACACAAAATCAAGTTCAAAGCACGCACGCCAGTGCTGCCTCTGCTGCCCCTCCATGCTGCCCACACCCAAAGCACCTGCCGGCCTGCTGGGCACAGTGGAAGTCCCTGGCGCTCCCCGTGTCGCGAGCACCAGGCAGACAGGGATCCCTGGTGGTCTTTCAGCTCCCTTAGGGTTCCAGACTGGGGCTGGGAGGTCCGGAAGTCACTCCCGGTCCTGGTACTCAGGTGGCCCGCAGGTGGTCACGGTCCCTGTGCAGGTGGCACTACTGGGGTGTACCCCCTGGACGCCACCCCATGTGGCAGGCACCTCTCTGCTTCCCAGGGCCCCGGGGAGAGCTTACAGTCCCTGGTCCCCGCAGGACGGCCCCCGGTCTGTGACCCTCTCGCCCTTTCCCCCTAGAGTGCGACCAGGAGGAGGGTGCAAACACACGTGCCTGGCGGACGTCGCTGCTGATCGCGCTGGGGACGCTGCTGGCCCTGGTCTGTCTCTTCCTGATCTGCAGAAGGTGAGCCCTCGAGGGCGTCCGCGGGCGTCGCTTGTTTCCAGTGTGACCCTGAAAGTTATTCACAGAACCATGCTGAGAATTATCATTATTATTTTTGCGACGGAGTCTCGCTCTTGTCGCCCAGGCTGGAGTGCAGTGGCGCGATCTGGGATCACTGCAGCCTCTGCCTCCCGGGTTCAGGCGATCCTCCTGCCTCAGCCTCCCAAGTAGCTGGGATTACAGGCACCCAGCAACACACCCAGCTAATTTTTGTATTTTTAGTAGAGACGGTGTTTTGACATGTTGGCCAGGCTGGTCTCGAATTCCTGGACTCAGGTGATCCACCTGCCTCAGCCTCCTAAAGTGCTGGGATTCCAGGCGTAAGCCACCTCGCCTGGCCCATATTATTATTATTGTTATGATTATTATTATTTTTTGAGTCTTGCTCTGTCACCCAGGCTGCAGTGCAGTGGCACGATCTCGGCTCACCGCAGCCTGCACCTCCCAGGTTCAAGTGATTCTCCTGCCTCAGCCTCCCGATTAGCTGGGATTACAGGTGTGCAACACTGCGCCCAGCTAATTCTTGTATTTTTAGTGGAGACGGGGTTTCACCATGTTGCCCACACTGGTCTTGAACTCCTGGCCTCAAGTGATCCCCCAGCCTCGGCCTCCCAAAGTGCTGGGATTACAGGCGTGAGCCACCGCACCTGGCCCCTTGAGAATTATTCACAAAAGACCAGGGGCCAGGTCCTCTCTGCTAGCTGCCCCCTGCCAGGAGGTCTGTAGAGCCAAAGCTGAGGGCTCTGGTGGGACCAAGGGTGTCCCCAGGGTGGAGGAGACAGGGCCGGTCCTCCCCTGCCCTGCCCAGCGGGCCTGACACAGTCAGAGGGCGAAAGGCCAGGCTTTCTGGTCGGGAAGGGGCCTGGGCTAACGTCAAAGCTGTCCACTTGGATGGGCCAGGATCCGTCATGCAGACCAACTCTAGGTTTTCGGTCACCAGCTGGGTCACCCCAGGCCCTGTCTCCTTTTTTTTAGAGAAGGAGTTTTGCTTTTGTTGCCCAGCCTGGAGTGCAATGGCGCCATCTCGGTTCACTGCAACCTCTGCCTCCTGGGTTCAAGCGATTCTCCTGCCTCAGCCTCCTGAGTAGCTGGGATTACAGGCGCCCACCACCACGCCTGGCTAATTTTGTATTTTTAGTAGAGACGGAGTTTCTCCGTGTTGGTCAGGCTGGTCTTGAACTCCTGACCTCATGTGATCCACCCGCCTCGGCCTTCCAAAGTGTTGGGATGACAGGCGTGAGCCAGCATGCCCGGATAATTTTGTATTTTCAGTAGAGACGGAGTTTCTCCGTGTTGGTCAGGCTGGTCTTGAACTCCTGACCTCAGTTGATCTGCCCGCCTGGGCCTCCCAAAGTGCTGGGATTACAGGCCTGAGCCACCATGACCAGCCAGGCCCTGTTTCCTTCCTGCTGGGCATCAGAGCTTCACAATCTGTCAAATGGGTGCCATGGTGACTTCTGTCTCCCGGGGGAAGGGGGAAAAGGGGAGGGGGAGGGGAGGAGGGAGAGGGGGAAGGGAGGAGGGGGAGGAGGGGGGAAGGGGAGAAGGGGGAGGAGGGGGGAAGGGGAGGAGGAGGAGGGGGAGGAGAGGCGAGGGGGAGGGTGGGGGAGGGGGAAGGGGAGGGGGAAGGGGGAAGAGGAGAGGGGACGATGAGTGGGGAGGGGGAAGGAGGGGGAGGGGAGGGGGGAGAGGGAGGGGTGGGGGGAAGGGGTGGAGGGGGGAGGAAAAGGGGAACGAGGCCCTTGCTGCAAGCTGTCTCAGGTCGTAAACTCACTGACCTGAGGCACCAGGGGTCTGTCTTCGCAGCTGCACCCCTGGGTGGCTCCGGTACCAGCGCCCTACTCCTTTAATTAGACACCAGCGCCTGCCTATGATGATTGTCGGGGGCATGCCAGGGCCTCGGGGGCCGGGAAAATAGAGACCCCTCGAGTAGATGACTTGAGTCTTTTGCTCCGTCCTGGCACTGCCTGTCCTGGACACGCCGTGTCCCAGATGATGAGCTGGTCGGTGCTGGGTTCAGAGCTGGGCCATTTCTCTTTCCTCCGAGGTATCTGCTGATACAGAGACTCTTTCCCCGCATCCCTCACATGAAAGACCCCATCGGTGACAGCTTCCAAAACGACAAGCTGGTATGTTGTTTTTTCTGCCTTGGGACGGGTCTGCAGGCGTGGTGGCCACTTTGGGGGGCCCAGGCGGGCGGACCATTGAGGCCAGGAACTGGAGACCAGCCTGGCCAACATGGAGAAACTCCGTGTCTACTAAAAATACAAAATTAGCCAGGTGTGGTGGCGGGCGCCTGTAATCCCAGCTACTCGGGAGGCTGAGGGAGGAGGATCACTTGAACCGGGGAGGTGGAGGCTGCAGTGAACTAAGATCGAGCCACTGCATTCCATCTGGGCGACAAGAGTGAGATGGCCTGGACTAGGAGGCTGGACACCTGTCTGCTGGTGCTGGTGGGCGGCTGGGAAAAGCTGCAGGATGAAGGGAGTTGGGGGACACTGGGCTCCCAGCCCACCGTGATCACGGGCCGTCTCCGCACCCTGCACACCAGAGCAGAGCAGATTTTTTTTTTTTTTTTTTTAGATGGAGTTTTGCTCTTGTTGCCCAGGCTAGAGTGCAATGGTGCCATCTTGGCTCACCGCAACCTCCACCTTCCCGGTTCAAGGTTCAAGCGATTCTCCTGCCTCAGCCTCCCGAGTAGCTGGGACTACAGGCATGCACCAACACACCCAGCTAATTTTGTATTTTTAGTAGAGAAGGGGTTTCACCATGTTGGCCAGGATGGTCTGGATCTCCTGACCTCGTGGTCCGCTCGCCTCGGCCTCCCAAAGTGCTGGGATTACAGGTGTGACCCACCGTGCCCAGCCCAAAGTGCCGGGATGACAGGCATGACCCACCGCACCTGGCCCAAAGTGCCGGGATGACAGGCGTGAGCCACCGTGCCTGGCCCACAGAGCAGATCTGAGATGGGACAGGCCCCCGCAGATCAGGACGTGGGCTCTGTTATCTGGGGGGTGGCCGACTCACCCTGCCTCCTCCTCCTCTCATCTCTGCAGGTGGTCTGGGAGGCGGGCAAAGCCGGCCTGGAGGAGTGTCTGGTGACTGAAGTACAGGTCGTGCAGAAAACTTGAGACTGGGGTTCAGGGCCTGTGGGGGTCTGCCTCAATCTCCCTGGCCGGGCCAGGTGCCTGCACAGACTGGCTGCTGGACCTGCGCACGCAGCCCAGGAATGGACATTCCTAACGGGCGGTGGGCATGGGAGATGCCTGTGTAATTTAGTCCGAAGCTGCCAGGAAGAAGAACAGAACTTTGTGTGTTTATTTCATGATAAAGTGATTTTTTTTTTTTTTAACCCACTCACTGGTCCCTGTCTCTAGATTCAGCCCCATTCCTCCAACACTACTAGAGAGACTGTTTCCACTGTTGTTTTTTTGGAGATGGAGGCACGATCTGTCTCCCAGGTTGGAGTGCAGTGATGCAATCTCAGCTCACTGCAACCGCTGCCTCCTGGGCTCAAGCAGTTCTCCTGCCTCAGCCTCCTGAGTAGCTGGGATTACAGGCACCTGCCACCACCCCCGGCTAATTTTTATATGAGCCGGTCTCGAACTCCTAACCTTGTGATCTGCCCGCCTCTGCCTCCCAAAGTGCTGGGATTACAGGCATGAGCCACCACACCTGGCCTTTTTTCTTTTTTGAGACCGAGTCTCAGTCTGTCGCCCAGGCTGGAGTGCAGTGACGCGATCTCGGCTCACTGCAACCCCCACCTCCGGGGTTCAAACGTGTCCTGCCTCAGCTTCCTGAGTAGCTGGGATTACAGGCACCTGCCACCACACCTGGCCAATTTTTGTATTTTTAGTAGAGATGGGGTTTCACCATGTTGGTCAGGCTGGTCTTGAACTCCTAACCACAAGTGATCCACCTGCCTTGTCCTCTCAAAAGTGCTGGGATTACAGGCATGAGTGACCGTGCCCAGCTTCCAGTGTTTTATAACTAGCTCCTCCAGGACTTCTGAGAAACACATCACCTTTGCTGCTTTCCGAGGGTGCCAGATGTCCGGCCTGGCCTGTCTGCATGGATTTTCTTTTTTTTTTTTTTGACACGGAGTCTCACTGTCACCCAGGGTGGAGTGAAATGGAGCCATCTCAGCTCACTGCAACCTCCACCTCCAGGGTTCAAGCAATTCTCCTGCCTTAGCCTCCTGGGTAGCTGGGACTACAGGCACCTGCCACCACGCCTGGCTAATTTTTGTATTTTTAGTAGAGATGGGGTTTCATCACGTTAGCCAGGCTGGTCTCGATCTCTTAACCTCGTGATCTGCCTGCCTCGGCCTCCCAAAGTGCTGGGATTACAGGCATGAGCCACCGCGCCAGGCCTGGCTGCCCGTCTCTTTCTAAGCCACCTTACAGGGCTTGTGTAGCCAGGTAGACTCTGATGTCCCTAAACATGCTGTGTCCACGCACCTTTTTACCCACAGACGTGAGGAGCTGCCCACATCCAGCGGGGGCTCTGGGATCTGCCCTGGCAGGGTCAGTCATGCTCACACCCCGAGGCCAGCCTGGGCTCTTTTCTCCCCACCCTGGCCTGACCTCTGTGTCCCCACCCTCATTCCCCAGAGCTGGATGGATGCTGGCTTGACTTCTGACCCCCTCCCCAGGCCCTGTCTCCCCATTGGGGTCTTCCCGACTAGGCCTCTGCTGGGTGTGAGGGCCAAACCGAAAACGGGTACCTGGAGCTGCAGGAAAGGAGATGAAAGGAGGTATCAGCGTCGCCTGTGTGTGGCGGGGGAAGCCGGGCAGCCTGGCGCAGAAAAGCAGGGAGAAGGAATCCAGGAAGCAGGTAGGCTGGCAAGGAGGGAGCCCACCAGCCCACCTGCGGCCCCTGGGAATGGTCCCATCGTCTGCGGGTTGAACCTAAAACACGGAGCCCTGGATGCCCCACTGTAAATCCACAGGAAGGAACTATGATTTTTTTTTTTTTTTTAAGACAGAGTCTCGCTCTGTCGCCAGGCTGGAGTGCAGTGGCGTGATCTCAGCTCACAGCAACCTCCACCACCCAGGTTCAAGTGATTCTCCTGCCTCAGCCTCCCCAGTAGCTGGGATTACAGGTGTGTACCACCATGCCCAGCTAGTTTTTTGTATTTTTAGTAGAGATGGGGTTTCTCCATGTTGGTCAGGCTGGTCTCAAACTCCCGACCTCAGGTGATCCGCCCGCCTTGGCCTCCCAAAGTGCTGGGATTTCAGGTGTGAGTCACCAGGCCTGGCCCTTTTTTTTTTTCTTTTTTTGGAGACAGTCTTGCTCTGTCACCCAGGCTGGAGTGCACTGGCACCATCTCAGCTCACAGCAACCTCTGCCTTCTGGGTTTAAGCGATTCTCCTGCCTCAGCCTCTCGAATAGCTGAGACTACAGGCATGTGCCACCACGCCCGGCTAGCTTTGTGTTTTCAGTAGAGATGGGGTTTCACCATGTTGGCCAGGCTGGTCTGGAACTCTTGACCTCATGTGATCCGCCCATCTCGGCCTCCCAAAATGTTGGGATTACAGACGTGAGTCACCGAGTCTGGCCCCCCACCACCCCCGTTTGTTTTTTTGAGACAAAGTCTGGCTCTGTCACTCAGGCTGGAGTGCAGTGGCACAATCTCACCTCACAGCAACCTCTGCCTCCTGGGTTCAAGCAACTCTCCTGCCTCAGCCTCTCGAGTAGCTGGGATTAGAGGTATGCACCATCATGCCTGGCTAACATTTATTTTTAGTAGAGACAGGGCTTCTCCATGTTGGTCAGGCTGGTCCTGAACTCCCAACCTCAGGTGATTCACCTGCCTCACCATCCCAAAGTGCTGGGATTACAGAGGTAAACCACTGAGCCCAACCGGAACTGTGATTTTGATAGTACCCACAAGGCAGGATTCTCTTAAAAACAGCTATGCCACCATGTATTATTGTCTATGAAGTTATCTCCAACACTCAGCTTGCTGAGAGCCTCAGCATTTCAAGATTGTGCAGGACTGGCCAGGCACAGTGGCTCATGCCTGTCATCCCAGCACTTTGGGAGGCCGAGGCGGGCGGATCACGAGGTCAGGAGATCGAGACCATCCTGGCTAACATGGTGAAACCCTTGTGTCTACTAAATACACACAAAAAATTAGCCGGGCTGTGGTGGCGGGCGCCGTAGTCCCAGCTACTCAGGAGGCTGAGGCAGGAGAATGGCCTGAACCCGGGAGGTGGAGCTTGCAGTGAGCTGAGATTGTGCCACAGCACTCCAGCCTGGGTGACAGAGTGAGACTCCGTCTCAAAAACAAAAAAACAAAATTAGCCGGGCACGGTGGTGGGCACCTGTAATCCCAGCTACGTGGGAAGCTGAGGCAGAATGGCTTGAACCTCGGAGATGGAAGTTGCGTTGAGCCGTTATCACACCATTGCAGTCCTGCCTGGGTGACAAGAGACTCCATCTCAAAGAAAAAAAAAAATCAAGGAGTAAACTTGTTGGTCTTTGAATTGGAACTTTGGAGAACCTCCCCGCCACTACCGAATTCCCCAAAGTCCAGTGTACCACGTAGGATTTCATCTGATCCGCTGAGGAAACCATGCCCCAATTACTAGGTTAAAATCTATTAAGTGCCGGGCACGGTGGCTCACGCCTGTAATCCCAGCACTTTGGGAGGCTGAGGGTGGATCACCTGAGATCAGGAGTTCAAGACCAGCCTGACCAACACGGTGAAACCCCATCTCTACTAAAAATATAAAAATTAGCCGGGCATGGTGGCAGCTGCCTGTAATCCCAGCTACTTGGGAGGCTGAGGCTGCAGTGAGCTGAGATTGCGCCACTGCACTCCAGCGTGGGGGACAGAGCAAGACTCCGTCTCAAAAAAATAAATAAATAAAATAAAAATAAAAAACTATTAAGTATCAGGAGTGAAAATACATCCAAGAGTGAATGAAGCAGTGACCACAGCTCCAGGCAGGAACTCGGAGCCCAGGTCCCCGTGGGTTGCGAGTGTTTTGTGGAGGGTGTGCAGGACCCACAGGGCTGATGGTGGAAGGTCCTGCTTTGTCACTTGCCTCTGGGCCGAGTCACGTGACCAAGACGAGCTCTCACGGAGCTTTCCTGATCTCTGATATCATCGGGACACAAATGAGGGTTTCTACCTGGCCAAGTGCAGAGATGTAGAGTCTGCCTTTCGGGCCAGGAGTGGTGGCTCACACCTGTCATCCCACCATGTTCGGAGGCTGAGGCGGGTGGATCATTTGAGGCCAGGAGCTTGAGAGCAGCCGGGTAGGTAAACATGGTGAAACCCCATCTCCACTAAAAATACTAAAATCAGCCGGGTGTGGTGGCGCATGCCTGTAGCCCCAGCTACTTGGGAGGCTGAGGCGGGAGAATTGCTTGAACCTGGGAGGCAGAGGTTGCTGTGAGCCGAGATTGCACCACTGTACTCCAGCCTGGGCGAGAGGGAGACTCCATCTCAAAAAACAGAAAGATTCTTTTTACTACGGCTGGGATTTTTGGAGAGCACGGGAGAGCCGGCTCTGGAACCCCAGGGCTGTAGTCCCTGTGGCCCTGCCGTGCGCTGACACCAAGGCCCAAGGTTCGGCCCGGTAGAGATTCAACACGGCTTTTCTTGCCCCGCAATGAATGTTTGAGCAGAAAGAGCTCGAAGGAAGCTGTCATGCCTCGCGGTGGGTACCCCTTGTGGTGGATTCTCACGGGTGACCCCACGGACACACAGCTGCCACTCTGGGGACCCCGACCGACTCCACTGTTCATGCTGGAATGGGGGCTGGAGTGGCCCTCAGGAGCTACAGGAGGTGGAGAGGAATGCAGGGTGTCACGCCTGTTTCAGTTTCCCCAAGATTCACGCTGAAAACGCCCCTCTCCCAAGTGATGGCGTTGGGAAGTGGGGGTCTTTGGCAGTCATGAGGCCTCATGGATGGGATCAGTGCCCTTACAGAAGGGACTCCAGAGAGCACCCTGGCCTCATCCATCATCTGAGGACACACAGGGAGAAGGCGCCATCTAGAAGCCAGGAACTGGGTACTCACCAGAGACTGAATCTACCATACCTTGGTTTTCTGGGACCTCCAGCCTCCAGAGCTGAGACATGTGATCATACAAATGCTCTCAGAGAAGGTACAGTAAGTGCAGGTGCCCTGGGGTCCTCCAGCATTTACCAGGGAGCCCGGCTACACTTCTGCCAGCCTTGGTTTCTACCCCCCGCCTCTTCCCAGCTGTGACCCTGCCCTCTGTGCCCCGGGGGTGCTGGGGAGGAGGCAGCACCGCAGACCGGGAACGTGGGCCAGCCACGGGCAGAGCGTGGCCCCATCTGCGTCCCGTGGGCCCAGCGCCCATCTCCAGACCCCAGGCCGCCCTGTGGAGAGGTGCGCGGCCAGGCAGGAGGACCGCTGCGTCCTCTGTTTATTGTTTTGCAGCAGGTGGCCCAACATAGAACATACTCGCCAGCACTCGGCTGTGCAAAACAGGGGCTAGCGCTGAAGTACAAGTGGGAAAACATGATTCTTTTGTTTTAAATAAATACTTAAAACACGACTTGGGTCCCACAAGCATCTGGACTCTAGGTCTCAGTATTGGAGTGTCTCACCCATGGGCCCCACGCAGGGACGCCACGGTTCCCTCCCACCCCGTGATCAAGACATGGAATCGGCTGCCGATGGTTGGATCGCAATGCGCCCCTTTTCTAGAGCCTTCCCCGGCCGTCTACAGGCAGGATGCGGCTGGGAAAAAGACAACTGGAATTTCTCGAAGCTCGATGGTCCGCACGGTTGAGGATTCTACGTGGTTCTCTTGGTTCCCCTGGTGTGTGTGTGTGTGTGTGGAGGAGGCGGCCACGGCCCTTAGATCACCTTCTTGAGCTCGTCGTACAGGACCAGCACGAAGGCGCCCCCCATGCCCCGCAGGACGTTGGACCACGCACCCTTGAAGAAGGCCTTGCCCCCCTCGTCTCTGAATATCTTCCTCCAACAGTCGACGGTGCCCGTGTACATGATGTCAGCTGCAACGACAGGGAGACAGTGAGGGCCTCGCCGCCAAGCTCTTCAAGACACGGACACCACCTGCGCCCACAGAGACATTTCACAGAAATAACACCCCAGACGCCTGAGCCACAGTTCTGATTACAGGAGGGATACCTGAGGCTCCCCCAGCTCAAGCCCTCCTCCTAAGCCACTGTCTCAGGGAGGGATGGACACAGGACTTCAGGCCCCGCCCTGGGTGTCCCCCATCTCCACCCCGGGGTCCATGCAGAGAAGGCAGGATCGAGGGTGTGGGTGCAACCAGAGGTTCTAGGAGGCGGGGATTTAGAAACTGCCGCCCGGACCATGAAACCCCAAAAAGATCAGAAGCCCATTGTTCAGGAAAATCCTTCCACACAGCCAGGTTACTTTCGGACACACTTGCTGTCTCACACGCCCTGGAAGTGCCTCCTTTGATGGTTCCTGACCTCCCACGGGCCCAGGGCCAGGAGCTTGGTTCCCCTTCCCGGCAGCAACGGTCCCCCACCCCCTCGAGCCCACGCGGGTACCTCCTTTGCGCCCGGACTGCATCATCATCCGCCGCCGCACCGTGTCGAAGGGGTAGGACACCACGCCAGCCACGGCCGTCACGGTCTGCGCAATCATCCAGCTCACCACGATGTGCGTGTTCTTGGGGTCGGGGAGCATGCCTGCGGGGGAACGGCACGTCACCTTCTCCAGCGCCTGCACGGCCACCCGAGACCAGGGTCTGCCCCCAGTGTGTGCTCACGGCCACCTGAGGTGGTGCCGAGCTCTTCCAAGACCACCAGTGCCCCCTCCACGTGGCTGCTCAGTGCCAGCTGATGTTTACAACACGAGAGGTCGGGGCAGGGCCAGGAGGGGAAAAGGCCGCCTGCCACCTACCGGAGCCCAGCAAGACAGTCCCAGAGGCCGGGGTTAGGCCTGTTTGGGGAAGAGAATACGGCCCTGACCTTCTGAAGGGTCACCATTATTATGGGAGTTACACTCTGTCCTCAAAATCCACATGCTGAAGTCCCACCCCCACCCCAGGACCTCAGAATGCAACTGTACTTAGATATAAGGTCTTTAAAGAGGTAAGACTAAAGGAGGCCAGTAGGGTGGGCCCTGATCCTACGACCCTAGTGTCCTTCTAAAAAGAGATGAGGACACAGACACACGGAGTGATGACCCTGTGAGGACACAGGGAGAAGACGGTGTCTACAAGCCAAAAAAAGAGGCCTCAGAAGGAACCAGCCCTGCCCACTCCTTGATGTCAGATTTCCAGCCTCCAGGACTCCGGGAGAATCAATGTCTGCTGTTTATAAGCCACCCAGTCTATAGTACTGTTTTAGCAGCCTGAAATGGACTAAGACACCTCATAAGAAGAGCAGATAAGGACACAGACACACACAGAGGGACGACCTTGTGAGGACACAGGGAAAAGACGGTGTCTACAAGCCCAGGAGAGAGGCCTCAGGAGGAACCAGCCCTGCCCCACACCTTGATCTCAGACTTCCAGACTCCAGGATTATGGCAGAATCAATGTCTGTTGTTTACAGTCCACCCACTCTATGGTATTCTGTGATAGCAGCCTCAAATGGACTAAGACATCTCATCAGAAGAGGACACGAGGACACAGACACACACAGAGGGATGACCCTGTGAGGACACGGGGAAGACGGCGTCTCCAAGCCCAGGAGAGAGGCCTCAGGAGGAACCAGCCCTGCCCACACCTGGATCTCAGACTTCCAGCCTCCAGGAGTGTGGGAGAATCAATGTCTGTTGTTTGTAAGCCACCCAGTCTATGGTATTCTGTGATAGCAGCCTGATATGGACTAAGACATCTCATAACAATAGATGAGGACACAGACACACACAGAGGAAAAAGCCTGAGAAGACGGCATCTCCAAGCCCAGGAGAGAGGCCTCAGGAGGAACCAGCCCTGCCCATGCCTTGGTCTCAGACCTTCAGCCTGCAGGACTGTGGGAGAATCAATGTCTGCTGTTTACAATCCACCCAGTCTATGGTATTCTGTGATAGCAGCCTGAAATGGATTAAGACATCTCATAACAAGAGGAGATGAGGACACAGACACACACAGAGGGACGACCCTGTGAGGGCATAGGGAGAAGACGGCATCTACAAGGCTAGGAGAGAGGCCTCAGGAGGAACCAGCCCTGCCCACACCTGGATCTCAGACCTCCAGCCTCCAGGACTGTAGGAGAATCAATGTCTGTTGTTTATAAGTCACCCAGTCTATGGTATTCTGTGATAGCAGCCTGAAATGGACTAAGACATCCCAAAAGAAGAGGGGATGAGGACCCAGACACACAAAGAGGGATGATGCTGCAAGGGCACAGGGAGAAGACGGCGTCTCCAAGTCCAGCAGAGAGGCCGCAGGAGGAACCAGCCCTGCCCACACCTTATCTCAGACCTTCAGCCCACGGGACCCTGGGGGAACGTCTGTGTGTTGAGCCCGTCTCTGGGACTTCACGATGGCAGCCACACGTACCCTTGGCCGTATCATACACGCCGAAGTAGGCCGCCCGGTAGATGATGATGCCCTGCACGGAGACGCTGAAGCCCTGGTACAGGCCCCGGATGCCGTCAGACTTGGTGATCTTCACCAGGCAGTCTCCCAGGCCTCGGAACTCGCGCTCTGTGCCTGACTTTCCCACGTCCGCTGCCAGGCGGGTTCTGGCGAAATCCAGCGGGTACACAAAGCAGAGGGAGGTCGCGCCGGCCGCACCGCCGGAGGCCAGGTTGCCCGCAAAGTACCTCCAGAACTGCGTGTGCTTGTCCACGCCCCCCAGGAAGATCTGCTTGTACTTATCCTTGAAGGCGAAGTTGAGGGCTTGAGTGGGGAAGTAGCGGATGACGTTGGCAAGGTTGCCCCTCCAGAAGGACAGCACGCCCTGCTCCTTGGGGATGCGGACAATGCAGTCCACGATGCCCTTGTACTGCTTGTCGGCGGCGATCTGCTTGCTGGCGTGCTGGACCTGGGGGACGCAGAGGGTGTTCAGACAGCACCCGGGGCCCACCACCCAGAAACATCCCAGCTCCAGAGTGCATCCTTTTTTGACACAAGTCACTCTTGTTGCCCAAGCTGGAGTGCAATGGGGTGATCAAGTGATTCTCCTGCCTCAGCCTCCCGAGTAGCTGGGACTACAGGCGCCCACCACCACGCCCGGCTAATTTTTTTGCTTATTTAGTAGAGACGAGCGTTCCACCATGTTAGTCAGGATGGTCTTGATCTGCTGAACTTGTGAGCCACCGCACCCGGCTCTTTCTTTTTTTAAAAAGACAAGGTCTCATGCTGTTACCCGGGTTTGAGTGTAGTGGTGCGATCTCACCTCACTGCAGCCTCCAGCTCATGGATTAAGCCATCCTCCCGCCTCAGTCTCCCGAGTACCCGGGTCTACAGATGCACAACCATCAAGCTCCACTAAGTTGAAAAGTTACTTTTAGAGGTGGAGTCTTGCTACGATGACCAAGCTGCTCTCAAACTCCTGAGCTCACGTGATCCTCCCTGGGCCTCTCGAAGCGCTGGGACATCCCGCCCTGATAAGTTTAAAAAAATTTTTTAAGCCGGGCGTAGTGGCTCATGCCTGTAATCTCAGCACTTTGGGAGGCTGAGTGGGCGGATCACGAGGTCAGGAGATCAAGAGATCAAGAGCATCCTAACTTGGTGAAACCCTGTCTCTACTAAAAATACAGAACATTAGCAGGGTGTGGTGGTGGGCGCCGGCTAGGGAGGCTGAGGCAGAATGGCGTGAACCCAGGAGGTGGAGGCTACAGTGAGCCGAGATTGTGCCACTGCACTCCAGCCTGGGCGACAGGGAGAGACTCCGTCTCAAAAAAAAAAAAAAAAAGTTTTTTTTAAGATGTGGGGTCTTGCTATGTTACTCTGGCTGGTCACAAACTCCTGGGCTCAAACGATCCTCCCTGGGCCTCTCCAAGTAATGGGACACCCCGCCTGCTAAGTTTAAAAAATTTTCTTAGAGATGGGGTCTTGCTATGTTGCCCTGGCTGGTCTCAAACTCCTGGGCTCAAACGATCCTCCCTGGGCCTCTCCAAGTGCTGGGACACCCCGTCCTGCTAAGTTTAAAAAATTTTCTTAGAGATGGGGTCTTGCTATGTTGCCCTGGCTGGTCTCAAACTCCTGAGCTCAGGCGATCCTCCCTGGGCCTCTCCAAGTGCGGGGACACCCCGCCTGCTAAGTTTTAAAAATTTTCTTAGAGATGGGGTCTTGCTATGTTGTTCTGGTTGGTCTCAAACTCCCGGGACACGCCACCCTGTACTAGGTTTAAAAAATTATCTTAGAGATGCGGTCTTGCTCTGTTGCCCAGGCTGGTCTCAAACTCCTGAGCTCACGTGATCCTCTCCGGGCCTCTCAATGCACTGGGACGTTCTGCTTCGTTAAGTTAAAATAATTTTTTTTTGAGGTGAGGTCTTGCTGTGTGGCCCCGGCTGCTCTCAAACTCCTGGCCTCAAGCGATCCTCCCCGGGCCTCTCAAAAGCGCTGGGATCCCGGGCGTGACCGGTCCTTGCACCCAAGCCTATTCATTCCCATCACCGAGCTGTCACTGGGAGTACAACGTTAGCAAGGACGTCCTGGCGGCAATGTTCCTAGGCATCATGCTACTTTCTATAAGCCTCTCCCAAAAGACAAAAAATGCATTGCTGTGGATCAGAATTGCACAAATCAGCTAAGAAGGGGGGTAAGAACCACCAATAACCATATCCTGGTTATTCCAGGACACCTGCGGGCAGGCTCGTTGCCCTATTGGCCTTACAATTACCCTTCACGGTGGAGGGAGCAAGAGCAGACGCCGGCCAGGCATCCGCCGGAAGGGTTGGTCCCAGCCCGGGGGACCCGCAGGATTGAGCTCAAGGTCAAGGCCCGCCAGCCGCAGGGTCCGTCCATGGGCCCTGCTCAGCGCGCATGCGCCCTCCAATCCGTGCCGCATTCCCCCCGCCCGCCGGGCCCAGTGCGCACGCGTGGACGTTGCCACGCCCTGCAGCAGCGGTCACGTGATGCGGCCCCCGGAAGCCGGCGGCTCGTGGACAAAGCGATCGCGGCCTTCCACTTCCGGCGCCCGCCTGCAAGGCTGTGCTGCCCACGTCCCCGCCCGACCCGGCCACTCGGTTCCCGTCCCCTATTCCCCGGAGCGGCCGCGCCCGCGTCCCCACCTGCAGCAGCAGCTTGACCCGCTCGATCGGAGCCACGGCCGTCTTGGAGATGGCGGCGGCGATGCCTCCGGCCAAGAAGTCCTTGGCGAAGGAGATGGCCTGTTCCGTCATGGTGGCAGGGCGGGCAGCGGAACGGGAGGACAGCCGGAGAACGGGCGCGGAGAGTGAATGGAGGGCGTCGCTGGCTCAGCCCTGCCGCCGCCGGGACCGAAAGGACGGAGCAGCCACCGCGCAGCCGCTAAGACGCCGACGCCACGCCCACTCTCCGCCCCCGCACCTCCTCGCGCCGCTCCCATTGGTTGCGCCGCCCGGCCCCGCCCCGCCCCAGCCTGTGTGCCTCGCCTCTGAGGGCTGCCGGGAATCCCGCTGCGTCCCGCCCCGCAGTCCAGCGAACCGCGCCCATTGGCTGCGCTCCCCGGAGACGCCCCGCCCCGCATCCCTAGGTATGCCGGGAGCCAGGCCCCGCCCATGCGCCGTAGGAGCCGCTGGGGGTTCCGCGGCAACCTTGACCTTGTGAAGGTCACGCCGCTGCCAGTACCCGAGCGGGCGGGAGGGCGGCTGCGGAGTCAGAAGCCCACCCTGATGCCCCGTTCGCTCCGAGTGCGCCGTCCGCTTTCTCCCGGAGGCCGCGGCGACCCCGCCGGGATGTGCGACATGTGGTGCCCCGACCCCCGACCCTTGACCCTTGACCTCCAGGCAGCTCCGACCGTTTCAACACTCTCCGGGGTCGTGCGTCGGGAGACCCCGGCCCCTGCCCGCGTGCACCCGGGGAGCCCCGCGCGAAGCCTGCGGCGGCTTCCACGTGGGCGCGGCTCAGTCCCGCTGCCGATCCGTGACTCCGCGCCGCCCTCCGCGCCCGGCCTAGGTTGGTTGGGGGGGGATCTCTGGGTCTCCGTTCTTTGACCCCGCGGTGCCTTCCGCGCCGGGGCTGCGGGTTCCGTGGGCCGCGCCCACCTGCCCGGGCTCCCCTATTTCCCCGTGTCTGTCCCCGTGTCTGCCCGGCGGGGGCTGCGGCCGGGGTCCTGCTTCCCGACCTCCCACTCCGCCCTTCCTCCCTCCCGCCTCCCTCCCCCGTCCTCCCTCCTCCTCTCCCTTCCCGGCTCTCTCCCGCCCGCCCTTTTCTCCCGTCTCTTCCTTCCCTGCTTGCCTTTGCTTTTTGCTGCTTTCCCGCCTCCCTCCTTTTTCTCCCTCTTTCCGTGTCTCCCTTCGTTTCCCTCCTTTCCTTTTTCTTTCATTTCTCTCTCCCTTTCTCCTTCCTTTCTTGCTACCTTTCTTCCCTCTTTTTCATTTTTTTCCTCCCTTTTTCTGCTTTTCTCCCTCCGCCCTTCCTCTGTTTTTTCTTTGCTTCCTCCCTCTTTTTTCTCCCTCTTTCCGTCTCTCCTTCCCTTTTCCTCTTTCCTTCCCTTCCTCCCTTTTCTGCTTTTCCCTCCTTCCCTCTCTTTTCCTTTTCCTCTTTATTTCCGGTCTTCCTTCCTCTCATCCCTTTCTCCCCTCTCTCTTTTCCGTTTTTTTTTTTCTTTTGAGACAGAGTTTCGCTCTTGTTGCCCAAGCTGGAGTGCAAGCTCCGCCTCCCGGGTTCAAGCGATTCTCCTGCCTCAGCCTCCAGAGTAGCTGGAATGACAGGCAGGCGCCACCACGCCCAGCTAATTTTATATTTTTAGTAGAGACGGGGTTTCACCATGTTGGACAGGCTGGTCTCGAACTCCCGACTTCAGGGGATCCGCCCACTTCGGCTTCCCAAAGTGCTGGGATGACAGGTATGTGAGCCACCACGCCTAGCTGTCTCTTTTCCGTTTTTTTTTTTTTTTCATTTTTCCTCTCTCCCTTTGCCTCTCTTTTTCTTCTTCCTTTTATTCTTTCCTGTCTTGCTCTTTCCTTCCTGTTTCTCCCTTTCTCCCCGTTTTCCTTTTTTTTTTTTTTTTGAGATGGAGACTTGTTCTATCACCGAGGCTGGAGTGCACTGGCGTGATCTCAGCTCACTGCAACCTCTGCCTCTCAGGTTCTAGAGATTCTTCTGCCTCAACTTCCCAAGTAGCTGGGATTACAGGTGCCAGCCACCCCACCCGGCTATTTTTTTTTTTTTTTTTTTTTAAGGACAGATGGGGTTTCACCATGTTGGCCAGGCTGGTCTTGAACTCCTGACCTCAGGTGATCCGCCCACTTCGGCCTCCCAAAGTGCTGGATTACAGCCGTGCACCACTGCACCCCGCCCCCTTTTCTTTTTTCTTCTCTCCTCCGTCTTTTTCTATCCTACCTCCCTGCCTCTTTCCTCTCTCCTCCCTCCTTTTCCTTTTTCTTCTCTCCTCCCTCCCTCCTGTTTTTCTCCATCATTCCCTCTCTCTTCCTTTCTTTTTCTCCCTTTCCCCCTTTGCCTCCCTCCCCTTTTTCTTTCCTGTCTCCCTGTCTCCTTTGCTCTTTTCCTCCCTTTCTCCCGTCCCTCCCTCCCCGCCTTCCTTTTCACTTCTTTCCCTTCCCACCGCTTCCTTTCGTTTCCTGCCTTTCCCTGTCTCTCCCTTTCTTTCCTGCCTTTCCCCGTCTCTCCCTTTCTTTCCTGCTTTTCCCTGTCTCTCCCTTTCTTTCCCTCTCCTCCCGCTCTCCCTCCTTCCTCCCTTTCCTCCCTTCTTTTCCTTCCTCTTCTTTCCCTGTGTCTGTCTTTTTTCTTTGCTTCTCCCTTCCTTTTCTCTCCTTGTGTCTTTCTCGCTCTTGTTTTTCCTTTCTCTCCCTTGTGTACTGAGAAAGTGACAGTCCTTGGCTGTGGGTGGGCAGGAGTGACCCGCCCCGGAGAGCGGGGTCACCCTGGGTGACTCCTGGGTGCAGCTGTGAGCCCTGCCTGAGGCTTTTCCTGACCTCTGGGGAGGGCAGCTCAGCCTGGGGCTGGAGGTTGGGGCCAGCTCTGGAGGCTGGAGTGGCTGCTGGGCGGCGGGACAGGTGCCTCAGAAGTCACTGAGGCATGGGTAGGTCTAACCTTGGGACATTGCTGTGGGGAGGGCTGTGGAGACCAAGCACATTCCTGAGGCTCTGCCAGGGCAGCGGGGGTGGACAGTGTCCCCTGAGGACCCAGGACCAAGCCAGGCTCGCTACAGGGGTCCTGGAATAGAGGACAGAGGCCGGGAGCGCTGTGGGTGCTGGGCAGGGGTGGGGAGTTTGCTGGGGGAGCTGCGCCTTACAGACCTGTGTTTGTTTCCCAGCCTCAGTGAGGCCGAGCTGGACGGGGCCCTGGTGCTGGTTTTCAGTGCCTCAGCGAGGCCGGGACCAGAGCTGCTATTTCCAGATGAGGCTGGCTCGTATCTGCTCTGGCCGGGGCTCCAGGTCTGAGCCCTGGAACACAGCGTTCCCTTTCCAAGTCTGCAAAGCCTGTCTTAGGGGAGAGAAAAAGTTTCCTTCCACGCGGGTGGGGACGGCTAACCATGTCCAGACACTGAGACGGTGCTCTGTGTGCTCAGCCCTCAGCCTGCACTGGCTTGGTGGCTTGGTGACCCGCCAGCAGGGTGGTTCTGTCTGTGGGCTCTGCTCAAGCTCCTCTCAGAGCCAGGAGGATGCCCGCCTGCTTGGGCTTGGCACCCAGCATGTGCTTGGCAAATGGCTTCTGGGATGGATGGATGGATGGATGGGTAAATGGATAACGGATGGATGGATAATGGATGGATGGATAATGGATAGATGGATGGATGATGGATGGATGGATGGATGGATGATGGATGGATGGATAATGAATGGGTGGGTGGATGGATGGATGTGCTCGATCGGCAAATGCTTCTGGAATGGATGGATAATTGGATGGGTAATGGGTGGGTGGATGGATAATGGATAGATGGATGGATAATGGATGGATGGATGGATAATGGATGGATGGATGGATGGATAATGGATAGATGGATGGATAATGTATAGATGGATGGATAATAGATGGATGGATGGATAATGAACAGATGATGGATAATGGATGGATGGATGGATAATGGATGGATAGATAATGAACAGATGATGGATAATGGATGGATGGATGGATAATGGATGGATGGATAATGAACAGATGATGGATAATGGATGGATGGATGGATAATGGATGGATGGATAATGAACAGATGATGGATAATGGATGGATGGATGGATAATGGGTGGGTGGATGGATGATGGATAATGGGTGGATGGATGAATAATGGATGCTTCTAGGATGGACGGATAATGAATGGGTGGATGGATAATGAATGGGTGGATGGATGGATAGATGGATATGTTTGCTTGGCAAATGATTCTAGAATGAATGGATGGATGGATAATGAATGGGTGGGTGGGTGGATGGATGGATGCGCTCTGTTGGCAAATGCTTCTGGGATGGATGGATGGATGGATAATGGATGGATAGATGGATAATCAATGAGTGGGTGCATGGATGGATAGCTGGATGTGTTTGCTTGGTAAATGATTCTGGAATGGATGGGTGGATGGATGGATGGATGGATGGATAATGAATGGGTGGGTGGATGGATGTGCTCGATCGGCAAATGCTTCTGGAATGGATGGATAATTGGATGGGTAATGGGTGGGTGGATGGATAATGGATAGATGGATGTGCTCACTCAGCAAATGCTTCTGGAATGAATGGATGATGGATGGATGGATGGATGGATGGATGGATGAATGAATTGCTAATTGGGGCTGTTTTTCCACACAGAGTGCTGCACGTGGGACTTAGCCTTGGACACTAACTCCTTTGCCCCTCGTATCTGGGAGGGAACAACACAGTCGCTATGCCTGACTAGGGCATGACCTGGGAGGCCTTTGGGGCCACACAGCCTCCCTGGGAAAGGAGGATCAGGTGGGCCTCACACCCGGGAATTGGAAGTGGGAGAGACAACAGCTGCTGGATAGTGGGGGTAGAGCTGTGTCTCTCACCGCCCTGCCCCTCCAAGGACCGAGAAGAAAGGAATGAGCCCCAATCCGCCTGCCAGGTACCCATCCATGAGAACCCCTTCTCTGCCAGCATCTGATAAAATTACCTGCGTGGCTTTAGAGATCACTGCTGCCTAACCAGCAGCCGCTCTCCTGGAATCTGTGTCCAGAAAGCCCCTTGGGGCTCAGAAAAGTAGGTGGGTTAATAATAGAAGTAGACGTGGGTTTTTTTGTTTGTGTGTTTATTGAGACGGAGTCTTGCTCTGTCGCCCAGGCTGGAGTGCAGTGGCGTGATCTCGGCTCACTGCAATCCCTGCCTCCCAGGTTCAAGCATGTCTTCTGCCTCAGCCTCCCAAGTAGCTGGGATAGCAAGTGTGCACCACCACGCCTGATTTTTGTATTTTTAGTAGAGATGGGGTTCCATCCATCCATTCCAGAAGCATTTGCCAAGCACATCCTGGGTGCCAGGCCCAAGCAGGCTGGTCTCGAACTCCTGACCTCAAGTGGTCCGCCCACCTCGGCCTCCCAAAGTGCCGGGATGACAGCTGTGAGCCACCGCGCCCCACCCAGAAGCAGAGGTGTTTTAACGGGAAGACTTCAGGCTTCATCGGATGGCCGGGAAGGAATCAGAGCCGGGGTGAGGTTGGCTTTGTGCAGGGTGGGGTGGGGTGCCAGGCTCTGTGTCAGGTGGGGGCAGCAGCGCATCTTTTGTAATTAATCATTGCCGAGGCTCTGCCTGTACGAAGTGTGGTCTGGGGAGGGCTGATGAGGCTGCAGGATGAGAGGGCTTGACAGACCCCTTTCCCCAGAAGAGGGCCCCCAAAAGGCATTGCCCCTGAAGAGGGCTCCCCAAGACCTCATCCCTGAAAAGGGACTCCCAGGGTCACCCCCCTGAAAAGGGCCCCTCAAAAGGCCCCCCCAAAGGGGTCCCCCGAAGACCTGCCCTCTGAAGGAGGCCCCCCAAGACTTCCCCCGTGAAGAGGGCTGCCTCAAAGACTTCCCCCCTGAAGGTGCCCCCCAAGACCTGCCCCCTGGAAGAGGGCTCCCCAAGACCTCATCCCTGAAGAGGGCTCCCCAAGACCTCTCCCCCTAGAAGAGCCCCCTAAGACTTTTACCCTGGAAAAGGGCTCTCTGCAAAGCTTCCCTGGACGTGGGCCTTCGAGCTGGGCAGGTGGGGAGGAGCTGTGTACTCAACATCATCCTTAGGATCTGTTGTCCTCCCGCTTCCCCTGCCCCGGCCCCCAGATGAATCCAGAGGCTGTTTTAGAGCCAGACGGACACTCCTGGTATGCACCAGACACTCATAGTGCAGTGCTTGCTGAGTGGAGCAGGAGGGAGTGGGTGAACCTGGCCCGCCAGGCTGCCCTGCACAGAATTCCAGCCTTGCCACCCCACTGGTTTTTAAATCATCACAATCCTCGGGATGTTCTGTGCATGCCACACACAGACTCTTACAGTCCAGAGGTCCTGTTTTTGCAGTTACTCCAGTGAATAAAAAGACGGGCTGGGCGCGGTGGCTCACGCCTGTCATCCGAGCACTTTGGGAGGCCGAGGGGGGGTGGATTGCCTGAAGTCAGGAGCTGAAGACCAGCCTGGCCAACATGGTGAAACCTCGTCTCTACTGAAAATACAAAAAAATTAGCTGGGCATGGTGGTGGGCGCCTGTAATTTTAGCTACTGCGGAGGCTAAGGCAGGAGAATCGCTTGAACCCGGGAGGCGGAGGTTGCAGTGAGCCGAGATCACACCACTGCACTCCAGCCTGGGCCACAGAGTGAGAATGTCTCAAAAAAAAAAAAAAAAAAAAGTTCCAGCAGACACAGAAGGGAGAGGGAGAGGAACAAGCCCCAGGGACCCTTTATCCGGCTTCTTTCCACCTGGGGGACTCCCTCCACGGGCCCTTGGTTTAAGGGCAAATGGCGAGGGCACCAGAACACAGGGAGGCCATGCTGGAGGTCCCTGCTGCAACCATGCGGCCCCCCAGCCCACTCCCAGCAGCCAAGACGAAGGGGGGCTTGGGTTCCCCCTAGGGCAGGCGCCTCTGGTTCTCTCCACCGAGAGGCCCCCCCCATGCCGGCCTCTTCCTGGGGTGACTCCCAGAACCTTCTCGGACCCATGAACGTTTCAATCCGAGGTGGGGCCTTCCCTGGGCATCCAAGTGGTGGGAACCTGTCCCTAGCCCCTAGAACTCCTGGAGGGCTTGGGCCCACCTCTGTCTCCATCCCGTCCCCATTCCCCGCCCCGGGTGGCAGGGGCTGGAGAGGAAGGAGCTTCAGGCTTGAAAACCATCAAAGCAGGTTTCTTCCAAGATGGCCAGTGGTCACCTGAGATGGAGCAGAGAGCAGCTGTGGCGGGCATCTTCTCTAGAAGCCGCTTGTGAGCCCTACGGAGGCCCCGGGCTTCGTGCCTTAAGACAGATGGCGTCCTGCAGGTACGTGGGGAACCCTGTAGGCAGGGACTTTGCCTGCTTTCCCAGAACAGGACAGAGGAGTTTGGCTGGGGCAGCCCGAGGTGACTGGGATGCTGTCGCCCCAGCTCTGGGCCAGGCTGATGTGGGAAGGGAGGAAGGAGGGACAGTTACGGGCCAGGCTGACGTGGGAAGGGAGGGAGGAGGGAGGTAGGAGGGACAGAGGCCTGGCTGCTCTCCAGGGCCGGGCTCCGTGGCATCTCCTGGTGGCTATCAGGTCCTGCCTGGCCCCACGCTGAGGCCAGTGTGATGGAGGGGCCTGGAAGCCTCCTCCTTCTTGGTTGCCACGTGGTGAGGGCCACAGGCATGCGCCACCGCACTGGACTCCCCCTTTCATCATCAAAGCCAAATTTTCTTCTTGCTTCATCTAGGCCTCCCATGGAGACACCATGTGTGATTGAAAAAAAAAAAAATGAGTCAGGCTGGGCACGGTGGCTCACGCCTGCAATGCCAGCACTTTAGGAGGCCGAGGCGGGCAGATCACCTGAGGTCAGGAGTTCGAGACCAGCCTGGCCAACATGGTGAAACCCCGTCTCTACTAAAAATACAAAAATTAGCCGTGTGTGGTGGCGCATGCCCGTAATCCCTGCACTGTGGGAGGCCGAGGTGGGCGGATCACCTGAGGTCAGGAGTTCTAGACCACCCTGGCCAACATGGGGAAACCCCATCTCTACTAAAAATACAAACATTAGCTGGGTTTGGTGGCGCGTGCCTGTAATCCCAGCACTTTGGGAGGCCAAGGTAGGCGGATTACCTGAGGTTGGGAGTTCCAGACCAGCCTAGCCAACATGGTGAAACACCATCTCTACTAAAAATACAAAAATTAGCCGGGCATGGTGGCGGGTGCCTGTAATCCCAGCTACTCGGGAGGCTGAGACAGGATAATTACTTGATCCCGGGAGGTGGAGGTTGCAGTGAGCCGAGATCATGCCATTGCACTCCAGCCTGGGCAACAGAGTGAGATTCTGTCTCAAAAAAGAAAAAAACAGACCAAAAAAAAACGGAGTCTGTCCAGAATTATACACAGTCACCCGTGCCAGGTAACAACCCTTCAGTCAACAACGGCCTTCCTAGACAGCGGAGGTCCCAGGAGATGGTAATACCGTAGTTTTCCTGTGCCTTTATTTGTAGACACACAAATCCCTACCATTGTATTACAGCAGCCTGCAGCACTCAGCACACTCACCTGCTGTCCAGGTTTGTAGCCCGGGAGCCTGGGGCCCTGCCATGCAGCCCAGGTGAGTAGCAGGCCGGGAGCTGGGGGCCCTGCCACACAGCCCAGGTGAGTAGCAGGGTGTATGTGCCGCGGCGGTATGTGTGAGTGCACCGCGTGATGGGCACACAAAGAGAATCGCCTAAGGATGCATTTCCCGAAACAGGTCCCTGTCATTCAGTGACACACGTGACTGTGTGTGTGTGTGTGCACAGATGGGTGTGTATGTGTATGTATGTATACACACCTGAATACACACATCTCTACACATGTGCCTGTACATGGATAGAACACATCATTTACAGAATTTATGGAACACATAATTTATATTATATAAAATATATAGAGGTCAGTTTTGTTTTCTCTTATTTATTTATTTAGACGGAGTCTCACTCTGTCGCCCAGGCTGGAGTGCAGTGGCACAATCTCGGCTCACTGCAACCTCCACCTACTGGGTTCAAGCCATCCTCCTGTCTCAGCCTCCCCCCTGTAGCTGGGATTACAGGCTCCTGCCACTACGCCCGGCTAGTGTTTGTATTTTGTGTAGAGACAGGATTTCACTGTGTTGGCCAGGCTGGTCTCGAATTCCTGACCACAGGTGATCCGCCCACCTCAGCCTCCCAAAGTGCTGGGATGACAGACGTGAGCCACTGCACCCAGCCTATTTCAGCTGTTTTCTTTTTTCTTTCTTTATTTGAGATAGAGTTTCACTCTTGTTGCCCAGGCTGGAGTACAATGGCATGATCTTGGCTCACCACAACCTCTGCTTCCCAGGTTAAAGCGATTCTCCTGCCTCAGCCTCCCCCCAGTAGCTGGGATTATAGGCACCCACCACCACACCTGGCTATTTTTGTATTTTCTGTAGAGTCAGGGTTTCACCATGTTGGCCAGGCTGGTTTCGAATTCCTGACCTCAGGTGATCCACCCACCTCAGCCTTCCAAAGTGCTGGGATGACAGGCGTGAGCCACTGCACCCAGCCTATTTCAGCTGTTCTCTTAAAGCACAAAGCAACCTACACGTTCTTTTGTGATACGAGGCCACTGTAAGGGTGGAGCAGCGTGTGACTTGGGTGTTATTGAGTTCATCCGTGACCACTGCAGAAAACCACTCCCATCTGTGCAGCGAGCACCTTGAAATAGGCCGCCCAGGAGGCAGAGGGTGCACCTTGAAATAGGCCGCCCAGGAGGCAGAGGGTGCACCTTGAAATAGGGCTAGGAGGAGGAGCTTGCACCTTGAAATAGGCCGCCCAGGAGGCAGAGGGTGCACCTTGAAATAGGGCTAGGAGGCGGAGCTTGCGCCCTGAAATAGGCCGCCTGGGCGGCGGGGCTTGCACCTTGAAATAGGCTGCCTGGGAGGCGGGGCTTGCACCTTTAAATAGGCCGTCCAGGAGGCGGGGCTTGCGCCTTTAAATAGGCCGTCCAGGAGGCGGGGCTTGTGCCTTGATATAGGCCGCCCGGGAGGCGGGGCTTGCACCTTGAAATACGCCGCCCGGGAGGCAGAGCTTGCACCTTGAAATAAGCTGCCTGGGAGGCAGAGCTTGCACCTTGATATAGGCCGCCCGGGAGGCAGGGCTTGCGCCTTGAAATAGGCTGCCCGGGAGGTGGAGCTTGCACCTTGTAATAGGCCGCCCGGGAGGCGGGGCTTGCGCCTTTAAATAGGCCTAGGAGGTGGAGCTTGCACCTTGTAATAGGCCGCCCAGGAGGCGGAGCTTGCACCTTGAAATAAGCTGCCTGGGAGGCGGGGCTTGCACCTTGAAATAGGGCTAGGAGGCGGGGCTTGCACCTTGAAATAGGCCGCCCGGGAGGCGGGGCTTGCGCCTTTAAATAGGCCTAGGAGGCGGAGTTTGCACCTTGAAATAGGCCACCCAGGAGGCGGGGCTTGCGCCTTGAAATAGGGCTAGGAGGCCGCCCGGGAGGCAGGGCTTGCGCCTTTAAATAGGCCTAGGAGGCGGAGTTTGCACCTTGAAACAGGCCGCCTGGGAGGCGGAGCTTGCACCTTGAAATAGGCTGCCCGGGAGGTGGAGCTTGCACCTTGTAATAGGCCGCCCGGGAGGCGGGGCTTGCGCCTTGAAATAGGCGTAGAAGGCGGGGCTTCCACCTTGAAATAAGCTGCCTGGGAGGCGGGGCTTCCACCTTGAAATAGGCCGCCCAGGAGGCGGAGTTTGCACCTTGAAATAGACTGCCCAGGAGGCCGAGGTTGCAGTGAGCCGAGATTGCATTATTGTACTTCAGTCTGGGCAAGAAGAGCTAAACTCCAGAGTCCGTCTCGGAAAAAGGAAAACAGCTGAAATACAGCAGACTGACGCCCAGCCCAGGAGCAGGTAAGCTGGGTGCTCGCGACGTGAAAACAGCACCTAGGCCTGCTCCGGTTCTCCTCGCTTTGCAGATGCCTCCTGAACCTCAGTGCCTCCTGAGGTCAAGGCTGTGAGTTAAAGGGCTCCACCCCAGCCCAGCCCCAGGTTGGCCCAGCCACTCCCTGGTTGGGGGGCCAGGGAGGAAAGGGGGCTGTGTGGGCACCAGAGGGCGAACTGAGGTCTGAGGGTCGGGACACAGCCCGGGAAAAGCAACTGGGAGCGGAGCACGGGGGAAACGTGGATGCGCTGAGCTCCCTACAACCGCAGTGAGTGTGTGCCCAGGAGGGCCTCATGGGGTGGGTGTGAGTCTGGCCTGCCTGGGCTCGGGGTGGGGGGTGTTTACAGACGCATTTCAGCCCCGCAGCAGGGGCTGGGGAGGTCCCGCTTGTGACAGTCTCTGCACCAAGGCAGGAGGATGGAAGCCGCCCAGAGAACTGCCACTCCGTAGCCTGTGGGCATCCAGGGGTGAGTGGCAGCGATGGTGTCCCATGGAGGAAACACACTGGAAATCGTGCAGAAGATGGGAAGATGGAGGCTGGAGTGCGGAGAAGGACTGAGACCCTGCCTGGTAGATGGCACCGTCACAGCAGCCGTCTGCCTGCTAGGAGGTAGGAGAAAGCCCTGTCCCCACTGCCCTCCCCGGGAGTCCCCACTGGCTACTCTGGAAGGCTGATGGTTCCCAGAACATCCGTGGGCTGAACAGTTATCCCTGGCTGTCCCTCCATCCCCTCCTCCCCGAATGCAGCCTCCATCTCCTCCACTAAAAATGCAGCCTCCATTCCCTCCTCCCCCAATTCAGCCTCTGTCCCCTCCTCCCTGAATGCAGCCTCCTTTTCCTCCTCCTCCCCAAATGCAGCTTCTGTCCCCACTCCCCAAATGCAGCCTCTATCTCCTCGCTCCTCCCCAATGCAGCCTCTATCTCCTCGCTCCTCCCCAATGCAGCCTCCTTCACCCTCCCAAAATGCACCCTCTGTCCCCACTCCCCAAATGCAGCCTCCTCCTCCCCTCCCCAAATGCAGCCTCTGTCCCCCCCTCCCCAAATGCCGCCTCCCCCTCGTCCCCAAATGCAGCCTCCATCTCCTTCCTCCCCAAATGCAGCCTCCATCGCCTCCCTTCTCCCCAAATGCAGCCTCCATCTCCTCCCTCCTCCCCAATGCAGCTTCCTTCCCCTCCTCCCCAAATGTAGCCTCCACCTCTTCCCTCCTCCCCAATTCAGCCTCCACCTCTTCCCTCCTCCCCAATTCAGCCTCCTTCCTCTCTTCCTCCAATGCAGCCTCCATCGCCTCCTTCCCAAATGCAGCCTCCTTCTCCTCCTCCCCAAATGCAGCCTCCTTCTCCTTCTCCCCAAATGCAGCCTCCTTCCCCGTCCCAAAATGCAGCCTCTGTTCCCACTCCCTAAATGCAGCCTCCTTCCCCTCCCCCCAAATGCAGCCTCTGTTCCCCTCCTCCCCAAATGCAGCCTGCTTCCCCTCCTCCCCGAATGCAGCCTCCTTTCCCTCCTTCCCAAATGCAGCCTCCTTTTCCTCCTCCTCCCCAAATGCAGCTTCTGTCCCCACTCCCCAAATGCAGCCTCTATCTCCTCGCTCCTCCCCAATGCAGCCTCTATCTCCTCGCTCCTCCCCAATGCAGCCTCCTTCACCCTCCCAAAATGCACCCTCTGTCCCCACTCCCCAAATGCAGCCTCCTCCTCCCCTCCCCAAATGCAGCCTCTGTCCCCCCTCCCCAAATGCCGCCTCCTTCCCCTCGTCCCCAAATGCAGCCTCCATCTCCCTCCTCCCCAAATGCAGCCTCCATCGCCTCCCTTCTCCCCAAATGCAGCCTCCATCTCCTCCCTCCTCCCCAATGCAGCTTCCTTCCCCTCCTCCCCAAATGTAGCCTCCACCTCTTCCCTCCTCCCCAATTCAGCCTCCACCTCTTCCCTCCTCCCCAATTCAGCCTCCTTCCTCTCTTCCTCCAATGCAGCCTCCATCGCCTCCTTCCCGAATGCAGCCTCCTTCTCCTCCTCCCCAAATGCAGCCTCCTTCTCCTTCTCCCCAAATGCAGCCTCCTTCCCCGTCCCAAAATGCAGCCTCTGTTCCCACTCCCTAAATGCAGCCTCCTTCCCCTCCCCCCAAATGCAGCCTCTGTTCCCCTCCTCCCCAAATGCAGCCTGCTTCCCCTCCTCCCCGAATGCAGCCTCCTTTCCCTCTTCCCCGAATGCAGCCTCCTTCCCCTCCTCCCCGAATGCAGCCTCCTTTCCCTCTTCCCCGAATGCAGCCTCCTTCCCCTCCTCCCCGAATGCAGCCTTCATCTCCTCCCTCCTCCCCGAATGCAGCCTCCATCTTCTCCTCCCCAAATGCAGCCTCTGTCCCCCCTCCCCAAATGCAGCCTCTGTCCCCCCTCCCCAAATGCCACCTCCTTCCCCCCCTCCCCAAATGCAGCCTCTGTCTCCTCCTTCCCAAATGCAGCCTCCTTCCCCTCCTCCCCAAATGCAGCCTCTGTCTCCTCCCTAAATGCAGCCTTCTCCCTCATCAAAACCCCTACGGAGGAGGCAGAGACAGGCTTTTGCTTTCTTTATTCAGTCAGGACTATACGCTCCTATGTGACTGTCCTATGGTACTTGGGGACCGGGCGGTCCACCTGCAGCCTGGGGGAGGACATCCCTATAATGAACATGATGCCTGGGCTTCAGGGGGCCACTTTGGTGGCCAAGATGGCATCCAGGACACCCCCCAAGTGCACCACCTGCACCTGGTGGAAGCCGTGCAGCTCCAGCAAGCACTGATACTCGCCCAGGCTCCGCTCCTTGCCTTCAGTCTGCACCAGCATGTTCAGTGACTGCATCAGGGCGTGCTGTGCCACCCTCTTCTCCTCATCCAGGAGCGTCTCCACCAGCAGCAGGCCAGCCCCTGAGGGAGACAGCAGAGAGCTGGAGTCCTGGCCAGCCAGGCGGGGATCCTTCAGCCGGACACAGGAGACACAGCAGGCAACAGGAGCTCAGAACGGTGAGCAGAGGCTGCCGAGAACCCTTGCCCAAGGGGCCCACACAGGTAGGGGAGGGGAGAGAGACAGAGACTTGATGCAGGGCAGACAGACAGGGAGAAGGAGATTTGATAGAAAGATGGATGGATAGATGGATGCATCACCTGGACCTTTTCCGGTTCTCCTGGATGCATGGATGAACAGATGGTAGATGATGGGTGGGTAGGTAGGTAGAAAGATGTATGGATAGGTGGACGCATGGATGAGAAGGATGGATGCATGAACAGATGGTAAGTGATGGGTAGGTAGGTGGATGGATGGATAGATGGATGCATGTATGAGATGGATGGATGGGTGAATAGATGGTAGATGATGGGTAGGTAGGTAGATGAGTGGATGGATAGATGGATGAGATGGATGGATGGGTGAATAGATGGTACATGATGGGCAGGTAGACAGATGAATGGATGGATAGATGGATGCATGGATGAGATGGATGGATGGGTGAATAGATGGTAGATGATGGGTAGGTAGGAAGATGAATAGATGGGTGCATGGATGAGATGGATGGTTGGGTGAATAGATGGTAGATGATGGGTACATAGGTAGATGGATGGATGGATGCATGGATGAGATGGATGGATAGGTGAATAGATGGTAGATGATGGGTAGGTAGATGAATGGATGGATGGATAGATGGATGCATGGATGAGATGGATGGATGGGTGAACTGATGGTAGATGATGGGTAGATGGATGGATGGATGAGATGGATGGATGGGTGAACTGATGGTAGATGATGGGTACGTAGATAGAGAAATGGATGGATAGATGGATGCATGGATGAGATGGATGGGTGAATAGATGGTAGATGATGGGTAGGTGGATGGATAGATGGAGGCATGGATGAGATGGATGCATGGGTGAATAGATGGGTAGGTAGGTAGATGGATGTATAGATGGAGGGATGGGTGAATAGATAGTAGATGATGGTTAGGTAGGTAGATGAGTGGATGGATAAATGGATGACATGGATGGATGGGTGAATAGATGGTACATGATGGGCAGGTAGACAGATGAATGGATGGATAGATGGATGCATGCATGAGATGGATGGATGGGTGAATAGATGGTAGATGATGGGTAGGTAGATAGATGAATGGATGGATAGATGGATGCATGGATGAGATGGATGGATGGGTGAATAGATGGTACATGATGGGTAGGTAGGTAGATGAATGGATGGATAGATGCATGGATGAGATGGATGGATGGGTGAATAGATGGTACATGATGGGCAGGTAGATAGATGAATGGATGGATATATGGATGTATGGATGAGATGGATGGATGGGTGAATAGATGGTAGATGATGGGTAGGTAGGAAGATGAATGGATGGATGCATGGATGAAATGGATGGTTGGGTGAACAGATGGTAGCTGATGGGTACGTAGGTAGATGGATAGATGGATGCATGGATGAGATGGATGGATGGGTGAATAGATGGTAGATGATGGGTAGGTAGATGAATGGATGGATAGATGGATGAATGGATGAATAGATGGTAGATGATGGGTACGTAGATAGATGAATGGATGGATAGATTGATGCATGGATGAGATGGATGGATGAGTGAATAGACGGTAGATTATGCGTAGGTAGGTAGATGAATGGATGGATAGATGGATGCACGCATGAGAGGGATGGATGGGTGAATAGATGGTAGATGATGGGAAGGTGGATGGATAGATGGACGCATGGATGAGATGGATGGATGGGTGAATAGATGGTAGATGATGGGTAGATAGATGAATGGATGGATGGATGGGTGAATAGATGGTACATGATGGGCAGGTAGATAGATGAATGGATGGATAGATGGATGCATGGATGAGATGGATGGATGGGTGAATAGATGGTAGATGATGGGTACATAGGTGGATGGATGGATGCATGGATGAGATTGATGGATGCATGGATGAGATGGATGGATAGGTGAATAGATGGTAGATGATGGGTGGGTAGGTAGATGGATAGATGGATGCATGGATGAGATGGATGAATGGATGAATAGATGGTAGACGATGGGTACGTAGATAGATGAATGGATGGATACATGGATGAGATGGATGGGTGAATAGATGGTAGATAATGGGTACGTAGATACATGAATGGATGGATAGATGGATGTATGGATGTGATGGATGGGTGAATAGATGGTAGACGATGGGTAGGTAGGTGGATGGATAGATGGAGGCATGGATGAGATGGATGGATGGGTGAATAGATGGGTAGGTAGGTAAATGGATGGATAGATGGATGCATGGATGTGATGGATGGATGGGTGAATAGATAGTAGATGATGGTTAGGTAGGTAGATGAATGGATAGATGGATGCATGGATGTGATGGATGGATGAGTGAATAGATGGCAGATTATGCGTAGGTAGGTAGATGAATGGATGGATAGATGGACGCATGGATGAGATGGATGGATGGGTGAATAGATGGTAGATGATGGGTAGGTAGGAAGATGAATAGATGGGTGCATGGATGAGATGGATGGATAGGTGAATAGATGGTAGGTAGATGGATGGGTGGATAGATGGATGCATGGATGAGATGGATGAATGGATGAATAGATGGTAGATGATGGGTACGTAGATAGATGAATGGATGGATGGATGGGTGAATAGATGGTAGATGATGGGGACATAGATGAGTGGATGGATAGATGGATGTATGGATGTGATGGATGGGTGAATAGATGGTAGATGATGGGTAGGTAGGTGGATGGATGGATGGATAGATGGAGGCATGGATGAGATGGATGGATGGGTGAATAGACGGGTAGGTAGGTAGATAGATGGATGTATAGATGGATGCATGGATGTGATGGATGGATGGGTGAATAGATAGTAGATGATGGTTAAGTAGGTAGATGAATGGATGGATAGATGGATGCATGCATGAGATGGATGGATGAGTGAATAGATGGTAGATGATGGGTAGGTAGGTAGATCAATGGATAGATAGATGGATGCATGCATGAGATGGATGGATGGGTGAATAGATAATAGATGATGGGTAGGTAGATAGATGAATGGATGGATAGATGGATGCATGGAACAGATGGATGGATGGGTGAATAGATGGTAGATGATGGGTACATAGGTAGATGAATGGATGGATAGATGGATGCATGGATTAGATGGATGGGTGAATAGATGGTAGATGATGGGTAGGTAGATGAATGGATGGATGGATAGATGGATGCATGGATGAGATGGATGGATGGGTGAACTGATGGTAGATGATGGGCAGATAGATGGATGGATGGGTGAATTGATGGTAGATGATGGGTAGGTAGATGGATGCATGGATGGATGGATGGCTGGGTGAATAGATGGTAGATGATGGGTAGGTAGATGGATGGATGGATAGATGGATGCATGGATGAGATGGATGGATGGGTGAACTGATGGTAGATGATGGGTAGGTAGATGGATGCATGGATGAGATGGATGGATGGATGGCTGGGTGAATAGATGGTAGATGATGGGTAGGTAGGTAGATGGATGGATGGATAGATGGATGCAGGGATGAGTTGGATGGGTGTATTGATGGTAGGTGATAGGCAGGTAGGTAGATGAATGGATGGATATAGATGGATGCATTCATGAGATGGATGGACGGGTGAATAGATGGTAGATGATGGGAAGGTAGATGGATGGATAGATGGATGCATGCATGAGATGGATGGATGGGTGAATAGATAATAGATGATGGGTAGGTAGATAGATGAATGGATGGATAGATGGATGCATGGAACAGATGGATGGATGGGTGAATAGATGGTAGATGATGGGTACATAGGTAGATGAATGGATGGATAGATGGATGCATGGATGGATGGGTGAATAGATGGTACATGATGGGCAGGTAGATAGATGAATGGATGGATAGATGGATGCAGGGATGAGTTGGATGGGTGTATTGATGGTAGGTGATAGGCAGGTAGGTAGATGAATGGATGGATATAGATGGATGCATTCATGAGATGGATGGACGGGTGAATAGATGGTAGATGATGGGAAGGTAGATGGATGGATAGATGGATGCATGCATGAGATGGATGGATGGGTGAATAGATAATAGATGATGGGTAGGTAGATAGATGAATGGATGGATAGATGGATGCATGGAACAGATGGATGGATGGGTGAATAGATGGTAGATGATGGGTACATAGGTAGATGAATGGATGGATAGATGGATGCATGGATGGATGGGTGAATAGATGGTACATGATGGGCAGGTAGATAGATGAATGGATGGATAGATGGATGCATGGATGAGATGGATGGATGGGTGTATTGATGGTAGGTGATAGGAAGGTAGGTAGATGAATGGATGGATATAGATGGATGCATTCATGAGATGGATGGATGGGTGAATAGATGGTAGATGATAGGTAAATAGATGAATAGATGGATGCATGGATGAGATGGATGGATGGGTGAATATATGGTAGATGATGGGTAGGTAGATGATGGATGGATGGATAGGTAATAAATGATAGACAGATGACAGGTGACGGAGCATTGTTAGAAGGCCAGACGCAGTGGCTCACACCTGTAATCGCAGCACTTTGGGAGGCAGAGGTGGGAGGATGGTTTGAGCCCAGGAGTTTGAAACCAACCTGAGCAACATAGTGAGACCCTGTCTCTATTTTATTTTTTTTAAAAAAGGATGATAGATGTGTAAAGAGAGACAGAGACAGGGTGGAGAGAGGGAGGAAGAGACAGAGAAGATAAGGAAGGAAAGGAGGAAGGAGGAGAGAAGAGAAACAGAGATTGATGATGATAGATGAGATACCTAAAAAGACACAGAGAGGAGGAGACAGAGAGGAAGAGGGAGAAGAGAGAGAAAGAGAGACAGAGGCCGGGTGCAGTGGCTCATGTCTTTAACCCCAGCATTTTGGGAGGCTGAGGCAGGAGGATCACTTGAGCCCAGGAGTTTGAGGGTAACCTGGGCAACATAGCAAGATCTCATCTCTACAAAAATTTAAAAAAACCTAACAGGGCATGATGACAAATGCTTGTACTCCCAAATACTCGGGAGGCTGAGGCAGGAGGATTGCTTGAGCGCAGGAGGTCAAGGCTGCAGTGAACTATGATGACAGCACTGCACTCCAGCCTGGGTGACAGAGGGAGACTCCCATCACCACAAAAAACTGTTTTTTTTTTTGAGACGGAGTCTTGTTGTGTCGCCCAGGCTGGAGTGCAGTGGCGCGATCTCTGCTCACTGCAACCTTCGCCTCCCAGGTTCAAGTGATGTCCTCTCTCAGCCTCCTGAGTAGCTAGAATTAGAGGCGTGCACCACTACGCCAGGCTAATTTTTGTATTTTTAGTAGAGGCGGGGTTTCACCACGTGGCTTAGGCTGGTCTCGAACTCCTGATCTCGAGATCTGCCCGCTTCGGCCTCCCAAAGTGCTGGGATTACAGGTGTGAGCCACCGTGCCCGGTCTCAGAAAAAACTTCTTAAAAAATTAGCTGGGCATGGTGATGCATGCCTGTACTTCCAGCTACTCGGGAGGCTGAGGTGGGAGGACAGCTTGAGCCTAGGAGGTCAAGGCTGCAATGAGCTGTGACTGCGCCACTGCACACCAGCCTGGGCAGCAGAGTGAGACCTCGTCTCAAAAAATATAATATAAAGAGAGCCGGGCGAGGTGGCTCACGCCTGTAATCCCAACACTTTGGGAGTCCCAGCTGGGTGGATCACCTGAGGTCGGGAGTTCGAGACCAGCCTGACCAACATGGTGAAACCCCGTCTCTATTAAAAATACAAAATTAGCCGGGCATGATGGTGTGTGCCCGTAATCCACCTACTCGGGAGGCTGAGGCAGGAGAATTCACTTGAACCCTGGGGGTGGAGGTTACGGAGAGCCGAGATCGTGCCACTGCACTCTAGCCTGGGCGACAGAGCGAGACTCCGTTTCAAAAAAAAAAGAGATAGATACACAGAGAAAGACAGAAAGAAGGAGAGAGAGAGGGAGAGAGACAAGGATGGAAGTCTCTTGACCATTTGAGCCTATGGGGAGTCCTGTTTCAACGCGCAGGTGCCAGGCCCTGGCTCTGTGAAGATAATTAAGCATTGTCTGCAAATATTCCAGGAATTCTCACTGGAGCAAGAACACTGAACTCTTGAGGGAGGCTGAGCGCCCGTCAGATTCCCTCAGGGCCAGCTCCTTCAACTGGAAACCCAATATGCAGCCCTGGCCTGAACCCCTGGAGCCAGGGTTCCAGGAGCCCCACTGGGCTCCAGGAGCAGCCTGGGTGGACGGGGGAAAAAACCTGATGTGAAGGCTTTGAGCCGAGACAGTGCGTGCTGTGTGTGTGTGCACGTGTGTCTCCGTAGAAACACACAGATTAGATCCAGCTGACACTTCAGCAACACGGCTGTAAACTGCAGAGTCCACTCATGCGTGGATTTCCCTCTGCCTCGGCCGCCCCTGGGACAGCAACACCAGCCCACGGCTTCCTCCTCTGCAGCCTCCTCAGTGTGAAGACCTCCTCAAGAATGAAGACCTTTATCATGAGCCACTTCAACTTCACGAATAGTAAATATATTTTCTCTTTAGGATTTTCTTTTCTTTTTTTTTTTGAGATGGAGTCTCGCTCTGTTACCCAGGTTGGAGTGCGGTGGCACAGTCTCAGCTCACTGCAACCTCCGTCTCCAGGTTCAAGCGATTCTCCTGCCTCAGCCTCCTGAGTAGCTGGGATTACAGGCACCCGCTATCAAGCCCGGCTTATTTTTTGTGTTTGTTTTTAATAGAGATGGGGTTTCACCATGTTGGCCAGGCTGGTCTCAAACCCCCGACCTCAAGTGATCCGCCCGCCTCGGCCTCCCGAAGTGCGGGGATGATAGGTGTGAGCCACCGCACCTGGCCACACTGGGCAACTTTAAATACAGCAGATTTACCCTCCACAATTTAGCGGGCCTCTCACCTAGACGCTGGACCTGCCAACCTCCAAAGTCACATAAGCCAATTCTTTTTTCGTTGTGGTTGTTCTTTTTTTGACACCGAATCTCACTCCGTCGCCCAGGCTGGAGTGCAGTGGCGCGATCTCGGCTCACTGCAATCTCCACCTCCCGGGTTCAAGTGATTCTCCTGCCTCAGCCTCTGAAGTACCTGGGATTACAGGTGGGCACTACCACACCTGGCTAATTTTTGTATTTTTAGTAGCGATGGGGTTTCACCACGTTGGCCAGGCTGGTCTGAAACTCCTGACCTCAGGTGATCCGCCCGCCTAGGCCTCCCAAAGCGCTGGGATGACAGGCGTGAGCCACCGCGCCCGGCCTCCTTGTAAAACTTGAACCCAAAACACTACGTCTTAACAAAAACAGCGAATCTGACGATGGGCTCTCACCTGGCTTGCAGCTCTCGGCGACCCTGCTGAGTAACTTGTGGACTTTGTCGTCTGGCCAGTCATGCAGGATCCGGCACAGGACGTACAGCTGAGCGCTGGGGAGGGGGTCCCTGAAAAAGTCACCTGGTTTAAAGACAAAAGGAGACAGGTCCGTCAGGTATGGAAGAAGCAGTCCTCCCCGGACAGATCCTGGGACGGCCACCCGCATCCTAAATCAGGGACAGAGAAGAGAGGGGTGTGGGCGGGAATGGGTGTTCCTGAAGTATATCCCCATGGGGACTTGAACACAGCTCCATGAGGAGCTGGTTAGTGATGTCACGCCCGTGCGGTTTGACTGCGGCTGAGAAAACGCTGGGGACAGTGGCTCACACCTGTAATCTCAGCATTTTGGGAGCCTGAGGTGGGCAGATTGTCTGAGCTCAGGAGTTCGAGACCAGCCTGGGCAACATGGCGAAACCCCGTCTCTACTAAAAATACAAATTAGCTGGACGGGGTGGCGGGTGCCTGTAATTCCAGCTACTCGGGAGGCTGAGGCAGGAGAATTGCTTGAACCTGGGAGGTGGAGGTTGCAGTGAGCTGAGATCGCACCGTCGCACTCCAGCCTGGCTGACAAGAAGAAGGCAAGGGAGGAAAAAAGCAGGAATTTCAGGGGCACCACCTGGGCGAGGCAGGCAGAGTCAGTGCAAATGGGCGTCTCCGTCTGCCAGGGAGAGTCGGGGCCGCACTGCCGGTGAGTGGGCAATGGCAGGGCCTTCTCTGGTGATCCCCTGATTCAGGCGCCCCAGGAGGGTTGCCTGTTGGGGGCGGTGGGGGGAGTGTGTGTGCGTAGCTGCACGGCACTCTGTAATTGCTGAAATAAAAAGATGGTCTTCTGTAGTGCAGTGAATGGTGTCCCCTTAAAAGATACATTCAGGTGCTGACCCTCAGTCACTGGGAATGGGACTTATCTGGAAATAGGGTCTCTATGGGTGTCATTGAGTAAAGAACTACAAGATGGGATCATCCTGGAGTAGGATGGACCCTAAATGCAATGACAGATGTCCTTCTAAGAGACAGAAGAGGAGACAGACACAGAGGAGAAGGCCACATGGAGACGGAGGCAGAGACTGGAGTGATGCGGCCACAAGCCCAGGGATGCCTGGAGCCCCCAGGAGCTGGGAGAGGCGGGAAGGATCCTCCCCTAGAGCCCCCAGAGGGAACACAGCCCTGAGATGCCTTGATCTCAGACTTCCGGTCTGCAGGACAGGGAGAGGATAAATAGCAAGCTGTGAGTTGCATGAAGGGAAAGAAGGGGCGGGAGAGTGTGCAGTGGGAAGTCTCCAGAGCTGTTTTCCCCCAGCTGCGAGGAGAAGGTGCTCTTTCAGGGCTCATGATTTTAAACTAGCATTTCCGGCCGGGCAGGGTGTAATCTCAGCACTTTGGGAGGCCGAGGCAGGTGGATGACCTGAGGTGAGGAGTTCGAGACCAGCCTGGCCAACATGGTGAAACCCCATCTGTACTAAAAATACAAAAATTAGCCAGGCATGCTGGCGGGCACTTGTCACCCCAGCTACTCGGGAGGCTGAGGTGGGAGGATCCCTTGAACCCAGGAAGTGGAGGTTGCAGTGAGCTAAGATCACGCCACTGCACTCCAGCCTGGGTGACTGACAGAGCGAGACACCGTTCAAAAATAAATAAACTTTAGCATTTCTGTCTCTGCAGATCTGGCAAATCAGAAGCACAGCTATCATGATGTCCTGCAGGAGGAGCTGTAGGGTGGTTATGTTTTGTTTTTTTAAAAACTAGAAAAGCATCCGGGAACCTCCGGGGGAGGGGTGTGGAGGTCCCCAGCACCTGCGCCCACAGGCCTGGCCGCTGTCGGATGGTGCTGAGTTACAGCACGTCAGGTGTCTCTTTTTTTATTTTTATTTTTTTTGAGATGGAGTTTTGCTGTGTTGCCCAGGCTGGAGTGCAGTGGCGCGATCTTGGCTCACGGCAAGCTCCGCCTCCCGGGTTCAAGCGATTCTCCTGCCTCAGCCTCCGAATAGGTGGGATTACAGGCACCCGCCACCATGCCCGGCTAATTTCTGTAATTTTAGTAGAGATGGGGTTTCACCATGTTACTCAGGCTGGTCTCAAACTCCTGACCTCATGATCCGCCCGCCTCAGCCTCCCAGAGGGCTGGGATTCCAGGCGTGAGCCTGGGCACGTGGCCCAGGCGTCTCCTGTCAATCCGTCCTGGCCTCAGCAGCTACCACCTGGAAGTTCTCCTTCAAGTCTAACCTAAGGCCGCCCTGTGACGGCTCTCGGGTCAGTTCCTTCCGTGACCTCAGCACCGTGGATGCCCATGAATGCTGATCTCGGCTGTTCCCCATCTCCACTCCCCTCCCGTCTCGGCTACTTGCACCGATGATAACTTCACACAGCCGTCCCCCTGTTTATTTTAATTTATCATTATTATTATCATTGTCTTTTTTTTTTTTGAGATGGAGTTTCGCTCTTTTCCCCCAGGCTGGAGTGCAATGGTGAGATCTCAGCTCACTGCAACCTCTGCCTCCCAGGTTCAAGCGATTTTCCTGCCTCAGCCTCCTGAGTAGCTGGGATTACAGGTGCCCACCACGACGCCTGGCTCATTTTTGTATTTTTAGTAGAGATGGGGTTTCGCCGTGTTGGCCAGGCTGGTATCAAACTCCTGACCTCAGGTGATCCGCCAGCCTCAGCCTCCCAAAGTGCTGGGATTACAGGCGTGAGCTATTGTGCCCAGCCTTGTCCACCTGTTTGGAGATGCCCTCGTGTCTGTGTGGACCCGCAGAGAGACACGCACAGGCAGACCCACGGACGCAGACACAGACACACAGGCACACACACACACATAACCATCCAGATGCACAGACATGCAGACACAAAGGCACACATTGCAAGCACACACCACAAGACATGCACACACGGACACATGCACGGACACACAGATACACTGACAGGTACACACATGGACACACAGAGATACACCAACAAGACAGGCACACAGAGACACACGGACACAGAGATACAGTGACAGGCACACGTGCGCACAGAGACACAGACATGCACAGATGGGCACACTCACGCACGGACACACAGTGATACACCAACAGGCACACACAGACGCAGACATGCACAGATGGGCACACACACACACGGACATAGATACACCAACAGACAGGCACACACACAGACGCAGACATGCACAGATGGGCACACACACACGGACACAGATTCACCAACAGGCACACGCACACAGACGCAGACATGCACAGATGGGCACACACACGCACGGACACACAGAGATACACCAACAGACAGGCACACAGACGCAGACACACATACACACACACATATACCCACATAGACGCACAGAAACACACATACCCTCACAGACACATATGCAAGCACACACCACAGAGTTGCACACACACAAATGCAGATGCAGACACACACATTCTTACGCACAGACACACAAGGACATACCACACAGTCATGCACACACACATGCACACACAGACGCACACACAAGCACAGTGACATGCACACACACCATGCACACAGACACAGATGCACACACACAGACATGTACACATATATCCACACAGACACACATACTACCCTCAGACACATACACACCACAGAGGTGCACACACACACACAGACTCAGACACATGGAGACATTCTGACGTACAGACACGCATGCAAGGACATACCACACAGACACGTGCGCACACAGACTCAGAAACACACAGAGACACAGACACACAAGCACAGCAGACGATCACATATCCACACAGACACACACCATGCACATAGATGCAGACACATGCACACAGACACACAACCACAGCAGTCACATATGCACACAACCACTGGCACACAGCATACACACAGATGCAGACACAGGCACACAGAGATGCACACACACAGACATATACCCTCACAGAAACATATGCAACCACACACCACAGAGACGTTCACACACGCACACAGACACCCAGAGACAGTTTCACGCAGAGACACACACACAAGGACATACTACACACAGACATTTGCACACACAGAGACAGACACACAAGCACAGCAGTCACATATGCACACAACATACACATAGACAGCATGCACACAGATGCAGACATGTACACACAGACACATGCACACAGGGACACACACAACCACAGCAGTCACATACACACACAGACACCTACCGGCACACAGCATACACACAAATGCAGACACAGACGGGCACACAGAGACGCACATACACAGACATGCACACACATATCGACACGGACGCGCACACATCCCCTCACAGAAACATATGCAACCACACACCACAGAGACTTGCAGACACACGTGGACACAGACACACACACAAGGACATACACACACGTGCACACAGACACAGCAGTTACATATGCACGGAAGACACACACCATGCACACAGATATAGACATGCACACACAGACACACATGCACACATACACAAGCACGACAGTCATATATGCACACAGACACCCACTGCCTCACAGCATGCACACAGATGCAGACACACACACACAGACATGCACAAATATACCCACACAGACACACACATACTCTCACAGAAACATATGCAACCACACACCAGAGACGTGCACACACATGCGGATGCAGACACACACAGACATTCTCACGCACACACACACTCCAGGGCATACCACACACATGCACACAGACACACACACAAGCACCATAGACAGTCCCATTTGCACACACATACCCACCATGGAAACGCCCAGGCAGAAACACAGGTGCACACACAGCCATGCACTCTGTCTAGAAAGAGATGCTGGAGTCTGGAAAAGGTTAGCAGGGTGAACACGAGGAGGGCTCACCTGCTGCAAAGTGGATCTGCACTGCCTGCGGTCCGGGGGGTTGGAAGTGGGCGGCCAGCTCGATGATGTCCGGGAGGTCAAACACAGTCACCTGCATACGAGGGTACTCACGGGCCAGCTCTCGGGCCAGTGCACCCGTGCAGCCTGTGGGGAAGCAAATGCATGCTCTGTGGCTGGGTCGTCTGTGGAACTCTGACGACTCTCCAAAGCTCAACCAGGGCATAAGTAATGTTCAAGTGCATGGCATTGAGACCCATGCTGGAAGGGAAAGCCAGTGGTGGGGAGCTCGCTGGTATCCCAGACAAGACTGTACAAGCAGGTGAGTGTGGAGGCACAGACCTGCAGGGAAATCCTTCCAGCCCAGGGGTGGAGGGCTGTACTCCCTTCTTCCTGCCATGGGGATGTAGACACAATGGCCGGTGCTACAGCAGCCACTCTGGGCCATGTGTAGAGGGCACAGACCTACAGGGAAATCCTTTCTGCCCAGGGGTGGGGGCTGTATTCCTCCCTTCTCCTTCCTGCCATGGGGATGCAGACAGGATGGCTGGTGCTACAGCAGCCACTCTGGACCACAAGGAGGAGAGGCATTCAGAGGTTGGGGAAATGTAAGCTGATGGTGTGAGAATCGTACCAGGCCCCTGATCCCCCAGCGGCCCTTGGGAATGTGTCTACTGCTCCACCCACTGTCCAGGGCTGGGGTGGGGTGGAGGGTGAGTCAGGATATAATCAGACTTGCTGAGGGGAATCCAGGGGTTCCAAGGTGCTCTGCCTCAGCTCCGCAGCCAAAACAGAGGGCCCCAGAGTTTCTAGGGGGGCATTTAGGCATCCCCGGGGTCCTCCTGGAACTTGGGAATATCCACCCATGATCTGGGACTCAGCCTGGCCCGGTTCAGGTCGTTATCAGGTTTGTCAATGGAAAAAGGCAGTTTGCAGGTGTCCTGAGCAGGGAAGAAGATACCTGTGGCTTAATAAACGAAAGTAAGGAGAGCCCTGGCGGGGGGGCCACCCACCTCCCACGTCGCAGGCGGAGGAGAAGTGGGACAGGTTGAAGGCTGTGGCCACCTGGCACGCAGTCAGCTTCATCATGCTGTGCATGGCCCGCATGAACCTCAGCCGCGTCTCCGGGCTCTGGTAGTACGCGTCCTGGAACACAGCGGGTGCTTAGGGGCACCAGAGAACACCGGCCAAGGGCTCGCCCAGCCTCTCCCCGGGGGATGGGGGGAGAAGTGCAGGGCTCCAGAGCGTGGGGGCTCAGCCGTGCCTGGGCTGCAGAGCGGGCTTCATGCCACAGCTGTGTGGGGTACCCCTGTCTGTGTGGGGGCTGGGCTGGCTGGGGACAGAGGACCCCAAAGTGGTGGACGATCTCCTTGGAATCACTTGGTCCACACCACAGCCTGAACTCCAAGCGTCTGAGTTTCGCAGTAGGCTTTTCACAATAAAGCTTTTCACCCTGGAGGCTCCGGGTGGCCCACAAACACCTCACTGGAGAAAACCGGGAGAGAAGCCACAATGTCTCTGCAGGTGCCCCGGCTCAGCCTTCACCACAATGGTGCGGTGTGCAGAGGGGGCTCCTCCGAGAATTCTGGTGTGCTTCTCCAAGTCCCCCCAGTGGCACCTACCCCGGGTCCCAGAGGAGCCCAGGCTCGTCCTGGCTCAGTGCTGCGTCCAGGGTTCGCCTGGACATCCCGTCCCTGCAGGGCAAGCAAGCCCAGCTGAGGATGCTTCTGAGCCCCGCTCCCAGCAGGACAGCCGGTCTCCATCCTGGCTCCCTAAATCCCGCGGGGACTCCCCGGCCCTCCCCTGCGTGGGTGGCAATCATGGGGCTCAGGGATCTGTCCTCTGCGATGCCCAGGCTGGCTGCTCACTCCAGCTCAGGGCCCCTGTCCATGCCTCTCGGCTTCTCCACCACTGGCTTCTCTCTCTCTCTGACTCTTTCTCCCTTGGTCTCTGTCTGTCTGTCTCTGTTTGTCTCCCTCTGTGTGTGTCTGTCTTCCTCTTTCTCTCTCTTTCTGTCTCCTTCTGTCTCTGTTTCTATCTCCCTCTGTCTCTGTCTCTGTCTCTATCTCTATGTCTGTCTCCTGTTTGTCTCTATCTGCCTCTATCTCTGTCTCTCCAAGCCTCCCTGTCTCTGTCTCCGTACCTCATTGTCTCTTTCTGTCTCCCATCTCCCTCTGTCTCTGTCTCTGTCTCCATCTTTGTTTCTGTCTCCCTATCTCTGTCTCCCTGTCTCTGCCTCCTGTCTCTCAAGTCTCCCTGTCTCTCCATCTCTCCCTATCTCACTGTCTCTGTCTCCCATCTCCGTGTCTGTCTCACTCTATCTCTGTCTCTGTCTTTCTGTCTCCCTGTTTGTCTCCCTCTGTCTCCCTCTATCTCCCTGTCTCTGTCTGCCTCCATCTCTGTCTGTCTGTCTCCCTCTATCTTTCTGTCTGCCTATCTCTCTCTCTCTGTGTCTCCCTCTGTCTGTCTGTCTCTCCCCAACATCTGCAGGAAGCCCCCGGCTCCCTGGGACTCATCTCTGCATCACACACACACACCCTGACTCAGTGCTCACTGCCACAGGAGCTCGGCCAGCGCTGCCAAGGAGGAATGAGGCCATGGCCAGCTGAGCCCACAGCAGACTCCCCACGCCTGGCTGGCACAGCCCTGCAGACCGAGACCCACCCATCTGCACAGGCCCCACGGACCCCATCACATCTCACACGTCCACCTCAGGAAGGTTCTGGGCGGGGAAAGGGGAAGGAGGGGCGAGAGGATGCAGGGAGCGCTTTGCAAACAGCGGCCTCAGATAAGCAAGTGTCAGTTCCATTGAAGCAAAGAAACAGGGCATTCATTTAAGGCAGACTGTCCAACTCCTTCCTATTTCTATTTTTCAGACAGAGTCTTGTTGTGTCACCTGGGCTGGAGTGCAGCAGCACTATCACGGTTCACACTGCAGCCTTGACCTCCCAGGCTCAAGTGATCTTCCCACCCACATGGGCCTCCCAAAGTAGCTGGCTAATCATACTGGCTAATCGTTAATTTTTTTTTTTTTTTTTTTTTTTTTTTTGAGATGGAGTTTCGCTCTGTCGCCCAGGCTGGAGGGCAGTGGCGTGATGTCAGCTCACTGCAACCACCACATCCCCGGTTCAAGCAATTCTCCTGCCTCAGCCTCTTGAGTAGCTGGGACTACAGGCATGCGCCACCATGCCCAGCTAATTTTTTTTTTGTATTTTTAGTAGAGATGGGGTTTCAGCATGTTGGCCAGGCTGGTCTTGCACTCCTGACCTCAGGTGATCAGCCCACCTTGGCCTCCCAAGCTAGCTGGGATTACAGGCTCATGCCACCATGCCCAGCCTAACTGTTAATTTTTTGTAGAGATGGGGTCTCACTATGTTGCCCAGGCTGGTCTCAAACTCCTGGGCTCAAATCATCCTCCCAACTTGGCCTCCCAAAGTGCTGGGAGTGACAGGTGTGAGCCCCTGAGCATGGCCTTCAAACCTGTTTCTAGGAGGAAATTCTATTTTCATCAGCTGCTGGATAACAGTGGAGGAAGTCTACCTTGCACCTGTTCCAGGGCTGAGTGATGCAAGAGCCACAGCACTAAGTTCTCCAGGCAGAACGAGCCAAGCTTTTGGGATCTGTCAGACTGGAGACAGACTGATCAAGGTGCCTACTGATCTGTGTGTCAAAGTGTTTTAGCAAAATGCACGCTAGATGGAAAGGTGTCCGCGGGGGTGTTATGCTACCTGGAACAGATCTTCCACCTTCTTCCCCAACGCCCTGTGGTGCTGGTTTGTTCCCTCTTGGATGGCAAACTCCAGGTATGTAAAGAGGTTCCACGTGAGGTCATTATTGTGCATGATGAAGCCATGCAGAGAGTATTCGCCATCCGATGCCAGGTAGACATTCGCTGTCTCTGTGTTACTGTAACCTGAAGAAACAGGGACAGTCCTGTGACATCCTAACGAGAAAATCCAAGGAAACCTGACTGTAGGGGATGTATCATTGAGATGTTAAAATAAACATCACCCATCTGACTATAGCAAACCATACACTCAAGGAAACCTGACTATAGGGGATGCATCATTGAGATGTTAAAATAAACATCATCCATCTGACTATAGCAAACCATACACTGAGGGTCAGCTAGGCAGGAAAACAGCAGCCACCACGCCCCAGCTGTCAACTGCTGTAACTGTTACCCACTGAGGCTGATCCTTTCTTCACGATCGTGGCCACGCTCAAGTTCCTAGTTATGCAGGCAAACACCCGTCTAGATGTGGCTGTGGAGGTGCACTGTAGCTGGCGTTTGCATCTACCATCAGTTTGACTTTAAGGAGATTAACCCCCCAAAATGTGCACTGGCCTCATCCAGCTCATTGAAAACCCCAGAAGCAAACATTAGGCTTTCCTGGATGGCAGCAGCAGCTCCTGCCTGAGCTTCCAACCTGCTGGCTGGCCCTGTGGATTTTGGACTTGCCAGCCCACGCAATCACGTAAGTCCTTAAGATAAATCTCCTAGGTTATATCCTAGGGGTTCTGTTACCCTGCAGAGCCCCAAATGATACAGGGAACTTCATCCTCCACCCACTTCATGCCCAGGTCAGCTGTCCATAGACCCAGTCCCCAAGCTCCCTTCCAGGATGCCCCCACCCACAGAATGGGAGGCTGGAAGGTGGAGAAGTTGTTGGTGGAGACCCATATATGGAAACAGATGGCCTCGCACCACTCCAGTCCTCCTATGTAAGAAACAGCCCTGTGTTCATGTTAATGATGAAATGTTAACTGTTTTCCCACCGAGCTGACCCTGAGTGTACAGTTTGCTATAGTCAGATAGATGACATTTATTTTCATCATGAATAAATGATGAGACCTCTGGTGAAGCAGGAGCAGCCTCTGCAGACGTGGAACTGCCCCTAGGACTCAACTGCACAAAGCATTGTCAAAAGGAGTTGGAACAAGCTTGCATGGTGCCGGTGATGAAAAGCCTTTCTCCATATTCATCATTATTTTCTTTCTTTTAATTTTTTAATTTTTTTTGAGATGGAGTCTCACTCTGTCCCCCAGGCTGGAGTGCAGTGGCACGATCTCAGCTCACTGCAAGCTCCGTCTCCTGGGTTCATGCCATTGTCCTCCCTCAGCCTCCCGAGTAGCTGGGACTACAGGCACCCGCTACCGTGCCCGGCTAATTTTTTGTATTTTTAGTAGAGACGGGGTTTCACCGTGTTAGCCAGGATGGTCTTGATCTCCTGAACTCGTGATCTGCCTGCCTTGGCCTCCCCAAGTGCTGGGATTACAGGCGTGGCCTATTCATCATTATTTTCAATACGGGAGAATGGTCCTGAACTGCTCTGGCTGGGGAAGATGTTCTGGCTTCTATGTTCCAGCCTCTAAGGATATAGTCACATGTCTCTGTGGTAAGGGCACAGCCTTTGGAGCCTCAACCAGGGCATGCTTTGTCTCCTAATCACAGAAGCACAGCCACCTCTGCCCAGGTGTCATCTGTTGTCCTGCCCTTCCCAGGCTACTCAAGGACTTGGCCATGTGCTCTCTGTTCTAGCACCATGCTGAAGAGTTCTGTTCAATTCAGAAAAGACATTGTCATCCATCCGTCCATCCACCCATTCACCCACCCATCCAGTTATCCACTCACCCACCCATCTAATCATCCACCCACCCATCTGCTGATCCACCCATTCATCACTCATGTATGCATTCCCCCACCCATCCAATCCACCGATCCACCCATCTACCCGCTCATCCATCCATTCCCCCACCCAGCTACCCATCCAGCAATCCACTGATACATCTATCCATCCATCCTCCCATCCATCCGTCCACCCACCCATCCATCTATTCACCCACCCTCCCAATCATCCACCCAGCCATGCACCCATCCATCCACTCATCCATCCATTCACATGCCCACCCATCCACATGCCCACTCATCCACCCATCCATCTACCCATCCATCTATTCACCCATCCACGGATGGATCCACTGATCCATCCACCCATGCATGCATCCATCCATCCACATCCATTTATCCATTCATTCCCCCACCCATCCAATCACTCATCCATCCATCCATCCATCCACCCCCCCACCTACCCATCCATCTATTCACCCATCCACTGATGGATCCACTGATCCATCCACCCATGCATGCATCCATCCATCCACATCCATTTATCCATTCATTCCCCCACCCATCCACTCATCCATCCATCCATCCATCCACCCCCCCACCTACCCATCCATCTATTCACCCATCCACTGATGGATCCACTGATCCATCCACCCATGCATGCATCCATCCATCCACATCCATTTATCCATTCATTCCCCCACCCATCCAATCACCTATCCATCCATCCATCCACCCACCCATCTGTTCACCCACCCTCCCCATCATCCACCCAGCCATGCACCCATCCATCCATTCATGCACTCAGCCACATGCCCACTCATCCATCCACCCATCCATCCACCCATCTACCCATTCATCCATCCATTCCCCCACCCAGCTACCCAACCACCGATCCACTGATACATCTATTCATCCATCCTTCCATCCATCTGTCCACCCACCCATCCATCTATTCACCCACACTCCTAGTCATCCACCCAGCCATGCACCCATCTATCCACTCATCCATCCATTCACACACCCACCCATCCACACACCCACTCATCCATCCATCCACACATCTATCCACTCACCCATCCATCCACACATCCATCTGTCCATCCGTCCATCCATCCATCCACTCACCCACTTATCCATCCACCCATCCATCCACTTAACCACCCATCTACGCACTCATCCACCAATTCATCGATCCATCCAACAATCTACCCACTTTTCATTTATCCATCCATCCATCCATCCACCCATCCATCCACACACCCACTCATCCATCCATCCACACATCCATTCACCCACCTACCCATCCAGTCATCCACCCATCCATCCACACATCCTTCCATCCACACATCCATCCATCTATCCACTCACCGACTCATCCATCCACCCATCCATCCACTTACCCACCCATCTACCCACCCTTTCATTTATCCATCCACCTCTCCACCAATCCATCCACCTTCCCATCCATGCATCTATCCATCCATTGATCGATCCATCTGTCCATCCATCCATCCATCCATCCTTCCTCCCATCCATCCACCTACCATCCATCCATCCATCTATCCATCCATCCATTTATATATCTATCAACTCTACCCATCACCTATGTATCTATCATCTCTGTATCGTTAATCTGTATCAATGTATCTATGCATTTATCATCTATCTATGTATCTGTCTACCCATCCATCCACATTATCTGTCTATAAAAATAAATAAGCAAGTAAATCAATGTCTATGTACACCCTATTGGGTCGTTTCTCAGGAGAACATGGACTGATACAGCCCCTTTGAGACTAGAGCCCATAAGGAGGTCACGCTTCTATGTGCTCACAGCTGCCACTGTTCCCTCTCTGTCATTCACCCTCTGCTTCTCACCCTTTCGGGAAAAGCAGCATTCCTGAGGGCAGAGGGACAGAAGGTGTGGCCCTCCTTCCTCGCTCTGCCCAGGCTCCAGGTCACCTTCCCTCAGTGACTTCCACCTGCAAAGATCCTCAGAGCAAAACCCGCTGGGTCCTGTCACCTTGCTCTGTCTTCTCCAGGAGCCCCATGGCAGCACAGATGTCCAGAAGCCTCTCCGTTCCATACGCAGAGGCGTCCACTTTGCTGGCAATATCCATAGCCTTCTGGGGTGCTTCATCTTTTAACAAATCAAACACCTTCAGTTTGCAAGCGGTGAACAGGGCCTGTTAAAAACAAGTGCAGAGAGACTCATTAAGTCACTTGTCGAGTACTTTTTACTCCCACAGACTCAAAAGATGGAGGCCAACGTTGTCGAAAGCATACAACTTGGCCACTGAGCCTTCTTTCACAGAGAACGGTGGGGATTTATAGGACCAAGTCCCCAGCTATAAAACAAGGTGTACACAAGGTAAAAGCACATCAACGAATATCATGCAGAAAAACTAGCCCATGGGAGAAAAATCAACATGCTGCAGATATGGGCTGAGTTCAAAACCCATATGTTGAACTCCTAATCCCCCCAGTCCCTCAGGATGTGACTGTATTTGTAGGCAGGGTTTTAAAGAAGTGATTCAGGTAAAATGAGGTCATTTGGGTGGACCCTAATCCAATAGGACTGGGGTCCCTATAAGAAAAGGAGATGAGGACACAGACACACACAGAGGGACGACCCTGTGAGGACACAGGGAGAAGACGGCGTCTCCAAGCCCAGGAGAGAGGCCTCAGGAGGAACCAGCCCTGCCCACACGTTGATCTCGGACCTCCAGCCTCCAGGACTGTGGGAGAATCAATGTCTGTTGTTTATAAGCCACCTGGTGGTGATTTAATAATCACCACTTGGTAAATTAGAGGCACAGATGGAATGTGCTGTAACCACCTTTATTCCTTATTCACTGCATGTTCTCTCTCCTGATGATGAATGGCAGGAGGTGTCATCAGCCCGTCTCCCTGTCTCCCAAAGCCTGCGTCCCTCCTGCACCTGACATCCCCACCTCTGCTTCCCGGAGGACGCCCTGTGAGGGACCCCTTGTGTTGGGAGGGCTGCATCCCTTCTAGGCTGCCACCGTGAGGAGCCCCTGAACAGAACAGCTGAAAGATGGGGCCTCAGGCCGGGCGCGGTGGCTCACGCCTGTAATCCCAGCACTTTAGGAGGCCGAGGTGGGTGGATCAGCTGAGGTCAGGAGTTCGAGACTAGCCTGGCCAACATAGCGAAACCCTGTCTCTACTAAAAGTACAAAAATTAGCCGGGCTTGGTGATGGGCGCCTGTAATCAGGAGGCTACTCCTGAGGCTACTCAGGATCTCCTCTTGAGATTCTTGATTACATCTGCCAAGACCCCTTTTTAAAACAAGGTCCCATTCACAGATTCTGGGAATCAGGATATGGACAGATCTTTCAGGAGGACCACAGTTAGGAGGCTGAGGCAGGAGAATCGCTTGAACCCGGGAAGCGCAGGTTGCAGTGAGGCGAGATCATGCCACTGCACTCCAGCCTGGATGACAGAGCCAGACTCTGTCTCAAAAACAAAAAAAAAGAAAAAGAAAAAAGGGTCTTTGCAGACGAAAGTAAGCTAGGGGACTTCAGATGAGTTGGAGTCAGTGGATTAGGGAGACCTCAAAATCCAATGACAGGTGTCCTTCTAAGAGACAGAAGAGACACAGACACAGAGGAGAAGGCCACGTGGAGACAAAGGCAGAGACTGGAGTGATACGGCCACAAGCCCAGGGATGCGTGGAGCCCCGAGGAGCTGGGAGAGGCAGGAAGGACCCTCCCCTGGGGCCTCCAGAAGGAACCGGATACATCTGTAGTGGACTGAACTGTGGTCCTCCTGAAAGATCTGTCCATATCCTGATCCCCAGAATCTGTGAATGGGACCTTGTTTTAAAAAGGAGTCTTGGCAGATGTAATTAAGAATCTCAAGAGGAGATCATCACGAAGAAGGGTGGACTCCAAGTCCAATGACAGGTGTCCTTCTAAGAGACAGAGGAGGAGACACAGACACAGTGGATGAGGCCACGTGGAGGACGTGGCAGAGACTGGAGTGATGCGGCCACAAGCCCAGGGATGCCTGGAGCTGTCAGGAGCTGGGAGAGGCAGGAAGGACCCTCTCCTAGAACCTTCGGAGAAAGCGTGGCCCTGAGACAACCTGACCTCAGACTGCCAGCCTCCAGGACAGTGAGAAGTAAATTCCCTTTGATTTAAGCCGAGTGTGTAGGCTCATTTGTGAAATGCGGCCTGAGGAGACAGACACAGGTACCTTGGACAGCATAAAGCCCTCAATCAGCTCCAGGAGGCGTGTCGGGAACGGAGGCAGGGTCTCCCGAGTCCTGTGACACTCAGCCTCTGCCGCGGCCTGTCCCGCCTCTCCCGCCTCGGCCTTCTCATCGCGGCTGCCCGCGTCCCTCTGAGCGGGCTCCGGGCCGCCGCCCTCCACGTCACTGAGGTCTTCGAAGGTGTCCGCGGCCGGGATGGAGTCGTGCTTGACACGCCGCCGCAGGTCCTCCGGGCGGGGCGGGTAGTAGAGCTTCACCAGCTGCTTGCAGAAGTGGTTCAGCGGGAATCCCACCACGTTCAGAAAGTCCCCGTGTACAGACTCCACCAGCATGCCGCCCAGGGCCTGGATCCCGTAGCCGCCAGCTTTGTCCCTGGGTGGGCAGGGGAAGGTAAGAGGTGACAAGGAGGAGAAAAGTTCCTGGGTCTGAACATTTCACGGCTGGGAGGCCGAGGTGGGTGGATCACGAGGTCGGGAGATCGAGGCCATCCTGGCTAACACAGTGAAACCCTGTCTCTACTAAAAAAAATACAAACAATTAGCCAGGCGTGGGGGCAGGTGCCTGTGGCATCTCAAAAAAAATAATAATGTCACAACAAGGCTGGGCACAATGACTCACGGCTGTAATCCCAGCACTTTGGGAGGCCGAGACGGGTGGATTACTTGAGGTCAGGAGTTCAAGACCAGCCTGGCCAACACGGTGAAACCCCCATCTCTACTAAAAATACAAAAATTAGCCGGGTGTGGTGGCAGGTGCCTGTAATCCCAGCTACCCAGGAGGCTGAGGCAGGAGAATCCTTGAACCTGGGAGGTAGAGGTTGCAGTGAGCTGATATCACGCCATTGCACTCCAGCCTGGGCGGCAGAGGAAGACTCCATCTCAAAAAAATAAATAAATAAATAAAATTTCATGTGTTAAATGGGATGTTTTGACATATGTATACGTGCGTCATCATTAAATCAAGCCAATTATCCCATCCAGCATCTCATCTACGAATTTTGTGTGTGGGGGGAGAAGACTTCAGATGTAGTGTGCTGGCAATTTACCAGTAAGACACCGTTCCTGTAAACCACAGTCACAGGCTGTAAAGAGCCTTGGACTTCTTCCTCCTGTCTCACTTAATTTTTTATTTTTTATTTTTATTTTTTAAAGACAGAGTCTCGCTCTGTCGCCCAGGCTGGAGTGCAGTGGCGCGATCTCGGCTCACTGCAACCTCTGCCTCCTGGGTTCCAGCGATTCTCCTGTCTCAGCCTCCTGGGTAGCTGGGATGACAGGCACCCACCACCACACCCGGCTAATTTTTGTATTTAGTAGAGATGGGGTTTCACCATGTTGGTCAGGCTGGTCTCAAACTCCTGACCTCAGGTGATCCGCCTGCCTCGGCCTCCCAAAGTGCTGGGATTACAGGTGTGAACCACCACGTCTGGCCCTCTTTTCTCTTTCTTATTTTATCTTTTTTTTTTTTTTTCAAGACAGGGTCTCACTCGGTTGCTCAGGCTGAAGTGCAGTGGTACATTCTTGGTTCTCTGCTCCCTCAAAATTCTGGGCTCAAATGATGCTCTAACCTCAGCCTCCCACGTAGCAGGGACACACTCAGCTAGTTTTATCATTTTTTATAAAGATGGGGTTTCACTGTGTTGCCCAGGCTGGTCTCGAACTCCTGGGCTGAAGTGATCCTCCCGTCTTGGCTTGAGCTACTGTGCCCAGACTGTCTTTCTTTAAATGTATGTAAACATTTAAAGTATGTATGAAAGTTCAGGTGTTGGGCTGGGCACGGTGGCTCCCAGCACTTCGGGAGGCTGAGGCAGGCAGATCACCTGAGGTCAGGAGTTCGAGACCAGCCTGGCCAACATGGCAAAACACCTTCTCTACTAAAAATAAAAAATTCGCCAGGCATGGCGGTGGGTGCCTGTAGTCCCAGCTACTTGGGAGGCTGAGGCAGGAGAATCGTTTGAAACTGGAAGGTGGAGGTTGCAGTGAGCCAAGATTGCGCCACTGCACTCCAGCCTGGGTGACGGAGGCAGACTCCGTCTCAAAAAAAATTTCATGTGTTAAATGGGATGTTTTGATATATGTATACATGCGTCATCATTAAATCAAGCCAATTATCCCATCCAGCACCTCATGTACTTATTCTGTGTGTGTGGGGAGAAGACTTCAGATGTAGCGTGCTGGCAATTTTCCAGTAAGACACTGTTCCTGTAAAACACAGTCACAGGCTGTAAAGAGCCTTGAACTTCTCCCATCTCACTTAATTTTTTTTTTTTTAAAGATGGAGTCTCGCTCTGTTGCCCAGTCTGGAGTGCAGTGGCGCGATCTCGGCTCACGGCAACCTCCACCTCCTGGGTTCAAGCGATTCTCCTGTCTCAGCCTCTCCTGGGTAGCTGGGATTACAGGCACCCGCCACCACACCGGGCTAACTTTTGTATTTTTAGTAGAGATTGGGTTTTGCCATAACCAGGCTGGACTTGAACTTCTGACCTCAGGTGATCCGCCTGCCTCGGCCTCCCAAAGTGTTGGGATGACAGGCGTGAGCCACCGTGCCTGGCCCTGATTTAAATCTTGTATCCTTTGACCAAGTGCAACTGTTTTATATTCCATATAAGTGAGATCCTGTGGTATGTGTCTTCTTCTGCCGGGCTTATTTCAATTGATGTAAAATCCTCTAGGTTAATATACATATATATTACGCAGACTCCATCTCTACAAAAACTAACAATAAAATCGGCCGCGTGTGTTGGTGTGTGTCCTGTGGTCCCACCTACTCAGGAGGCTTTGGTGGGAGGCTCACCTGAGCCCAGGAGTTCAAGACCAGCCTGGGCAACATAGTGAGACCCCATTGCTACAAAAAATAGAAAAAATTAGCCAGGCGTGGTGGTATGCGTCTGCAGACCCAGCCACTAGGGGGGCTGAGGTGAGAGGATCATTTTGACTTGAGAGGTTGACACTGCAGTGAGCTATGACTGTACCACTGCACTCCAGCCCGCGTGACAGAGTGAGACCCTGTCTCAAAAAAAAAATTATTTATATAAATATATAAAATAAACATATTTTGTATAAATATATTTATATACATATATTTATATAAATATTTTATATACTTTTCTAATATAATATAAAAATATATTTTATATAATTATATATTTATATAACACATAATACATTATATATTATATATAATTAATATGTATAACTATATATTTAATATATAATTTACATATAATCACACATAATTTATACTAATTATTATGTAATATGTATTAATATGCATAGTTACACATATTAATCATATTTAATACATATATATTATCCGTATCATATTCATATAGAATTCTATATTATATAAATATATAATTATATTTTATTATAATATATAACCGATTATTTTATATGTAATTATATATAATGGATTATATATTATATATAATTATATATTATAATATATTATATAAGAATATGTATTATAATATAATAATATAATTATATTATAATTATACTTATAATTATATTATATATTTATATATAAATTTATATATAATTATAATATATTATATATTTATATATAAATTTATATATAATCATAATATATAATTTATAATATAATTACAATATAATTATAATATAATATAATTACAATATAATTACATATAATATAATATAATTATAATATAATTACATATAATATAATTATAATATAATTACTTATAATATAATTATAATATAAGTAATTATATTATAATTATATAATAATTATTTAATATAATTATAATATAATTATATTATAATTATTTATATTATAATTATATTATAATTATATACATTTTTATATGTAATTTATATAATTATATAATTATAAATAAAATTATAATATATAATCGATTATATATAATCTATTATAACAGTACCTATTATATAATCTATTTTAACAGTTATATAACCTATCATATAATCTGTTATAACAGTATTATAATAGTATATAATCATATTACATTAATATTAATCATTACTTAAAATTAATCATTAAAAATTAACCATTAAAAATCAAAATTGTTGATTAATATATAATCTATATTATAATCTATATGTAATATAGTTATACATTACAGTATAATCTATTATAGTATATAATACATTATGAATTTATAATATATAATTTGTATAATGTATATTATATATAATTAATAGAATATATAATGTGGAATACATAAATTACATATAATTGTAAATAGATCATGTTACGTTATATAATGTATAATTATGTAAACATTATATGATATATGATGTAGATAAATATAATACATATAAATGCAAATGGCGGGTGATGAAGTGAAGCTGATTGGTGCATGCATACTTCCCGTGCTCACCAATCTTTGGACGGGACGACAGGTAGAATCACCTCTTAGGGTGACTTTGGATCACACAGTTTATTCGTGTTAATTGCAGCCAGCGTCCTGGGCACAGACCTCTGGGGTCTCCTCCTCCCAACAGGTGAGCTTCTCTACCCCTGCCCCGCGCCTCCCCAGTCCCCACCGCAGCCCAGCGTGGGCTCCCACCTGCCCCTCTCTGTCCTGGGAGTGTGGCTCTTTGAGCCTCCATGGGTCAGGGTGGTCGTGAAGTGTTTGTGCTTCTGAGCCGGGCGGCTCTCCCTGTGCCACACGGGCCCCCGGAGCAGGGCCTCCTTCTTTCCCAAAGGCTGGGTGGGACACCCCATGTGTGAGGGTGGCCGGGCTTCCACACGTGTCCCCCGTCCCCCCACCGCCCACGAGACTCACATGGGCTCCCCGCTGTGGACGTATTCCCAGAGCAGCTCCTCGGACAGCTCCGAGAACTTCACCTTCGTTTCCTCGTAGAATTCCGAGACCCTGGTGTGCAGCTGATGGTCTGCAAGGACACAGCCCTGGGGGTGAGCGTGGACGCCGGCTTGTCACCTCCGTGCCCTGACAGCTGCATGGCTGTGCTGTGGAGGTGTGGACTCGAGCGTAGCGCACAGTTCAGATATGGATGGTTCGTGGGAGAATAAGGTTCATTTCAGACAAGAAAAGGGAGAAAGGGGCCAGGCACGGTGGCTCACGCCTGTCATCCCAACACCTTGGGAGGCCGAGGTGGGCGGATCACGAGGTCAGGAGATCGAGACCATCCTGGCTAACACGGTGAAACCTCGTCTCTACTAAAAATACAAAAAATTAACCAAGCGTGGTGGCGGGCGCCTGTAGTCCCAGCTACTCGGGAGGCTGAGGCAGGATAACGGTGTGAACCCGGGAGGTGGAGGTTGCAGTGAGCCGAGATCACGCCACTGCACTCCAGTCTGGGCAACAGAGCGAGACTCCGTCTCTAAAAAAAACAAAAGAAACAGCACTTTGGGAGGCCGAGGTGGGTGAATCACTAGAGGCCCCAGGGGTTCGAGACCAGCCTGGCCAACATGGCGAAACCCCATCTCTACTAAAAATACAAAAATTAGCTGGGCGTGGTGGCAGGTGCCTGTCATCCCAGCTACTCGGGAGGAGGCTGAGGCAGGAGAATTGCTTGAACCCGGGAGGCAGAGCTTGCAGTGAGCCGAGATCACGCCACTGTACTGCAGCCTGGGCGACAGAGCTAGACTCTGTCTCTAAATAAATAAATAAAAAATAAAAGAAACAGATGTTTGGTCTCTGCCTCAGGGTCCGGACACAGAGCCCCTGAATCCCGGGGAATCTGTTGAGTGACAGGAGCGAAAGCAGGCGTTTTGCTATGTGGTGACAAGGCCCTTTCATCCGCAGGGGAGCTTATGTTAATGAGGGGCCTTTTGGAAAGGGCAGGCTTTGGTTGTTATGGGAACAGGGAGAGGGGCTGGAGATGGAGTTTGCTCCCCAGTGGCGGATGATGTCATTAATCCTGGCCTTTTAAGAGACCCAGAAGGGGCCAGGCACGGTGGCTCACGCCTGTTATCCCAGCACTTTGGGAGGCCGAGGCGGGCGGATCACAAGGTCAGGAGATCAAGACCAGAAACCCCATCTCTACTAAAAAAAAAAAAAAAAAAATAGAAAAAATTAGCCGGGCGTGTTGGCGGGCACCTGTAGTCCCAGCTACTCGGGAGGCTGAGGCAGGAGAAGGGCGTGAACCCGGGAGGTGGAGCTTGCAGTGAGCCGAGATGGCACCAGTGCACTGTAGCCTGGGCGATAAAGCGAGACTCTGCCTCAGAAAAAAAAAAAAAAAACAGACCTAGAAGGACAGGGTTCAGGGAGCTTCTGGTGGGTGAACACATCAGGGTGTTGGGGGAGCTGTGCCACGGCGGGCATGGAGGCTCCATACATCCTGCCCCCAGCACCCTGCGCTGTGGCTGGCTTCTGTCTGGCACTTCCTGACCTGCTCCTTCATAACAAACCCGCAAGCTGGGAAGGAAAGTGCTGTCCCGAGTTCTGTGAGCCCCTCGAGCAAATGACCCAACCTGAGCAGGTGCTTGCAGGAGCCAGCAGTGAGCGGCAGGTGGGTGAGAAAACTACAGGTGTGCCCAGGGACATGGGGCTGGGATTGTGCGTGGAGGTCCCATGGGACCCGGCCCTTCACCTGTGGGATCCGTGCTAACTCCGACGGCTAGTGTCAGAACTGACTGAGTTCTACGATGCCTCCTGGTGTCCGCCAACAAGCTGGGAATGGGTTGGTGCAGGAAGAACCCAGCAATATGGTGATACAAGTGCCTGGGCCGGGCACCATGGTGCACACCTGCAGTCCCGGCAATATGGTGATACAACTGCCTGGGCCGGGGGCCTGCAGTCCCCGCACTTTGGGAGGCTGAGATGGGACGATTTCTCCAGCCCAGGAGTTCGAGACCAGTCTGGGCAACATAGCAAGACCCCACCTCTATAAAAAATACAAAAATGAGCCAGGTGTGGTGGCGTGTGCCTGTAGTTTCTGTGACTGTAGGGGCTGAGGCGGGAGGATCGCTGGAGCCCAGGAGGTCGAGGCTGCAGTGAGCTATGATCACACCACTGCACTCCAGCCTGGGTGACAGAGGGAGACCCTGTCTCAAAAAAAAAAAAAAAGAAAGAAAGAAAGAGAAAGGCCGGGTGCAGTAGCTCACACCTGTAATCCCAGCACTTTGGGAGGCTGAGGCGGGTGGATCAATTGAGGTCAGGAGTTCGAGACCAGCCTGGCCAACATGGTGAAACCCCATCTCTACTAAAAATACAAAAATTAGCCGGCCGTGGTGGCGGATGCCTGTAATCCCAGCTACTGAGGCAGAAGGATCACTTGAACTTGGGAGGCGGAGGTTGCAGTGAGCAGAGATCACGCCACTGCACTCCAGCCTGGGTAAGAGAGCGAGACTCCATCTCAAAAAAAAAAAAGAAAGAAAAACAAAAAGATAAAACCACACGTTTTCCTTTGTCCTGCAGACTTCCAAATCGGCGGACAACTTTCCCAAGCAGGACATAGGCACAAACCCCTCTGCAGGTGGGGGGAGCAACCGTCCTCCTCCCTCAAGCCAAGAGTCCCGAGAATGTCCCAGGTTCTTGTCTCGGCCTCTGGGGGTACCCCGAAACCCGGGCCGCGGTTACCTTTGCTGGAGCAGTGGACGATTGCGACACCTGTGAACACGCTGTGTTCTCTCCCACTCAACCTGCAAGACAACAACGGGTGACCACGTGACCATGCTGTGACCCGTGGGAGCTACAAAGCGAGTTTCTCAAAACCAGGGGAGGCAGCGAGGCGTCCTTAATCCTGGCTCCGTCCCCAGCCTCCTCTCCCCGATCGTCCCGCCGTGGGGTCTCCAGGGAAACCTTTACGGAGAGGCCGGGGACGGGGTCACAAATCCCACCAGCAGTGGCCCTGACGGGAGGTGCCAGGCCAGGCAGCTCTCAGCTGGGCCTATGGCGGGCGGGGGGTGCGTCTCTTCCATGTCCTGGGATGGGGATGACGTCCCAGGCTACGGGCTCAGGTCCAGGACGCCCAGTGGGAAGGACAGGACACTGCCAACTTCTCATGACCCCAACAGTCTGCAGTGGGCATGAGACATTCTGGGATCAGTGCTGCAGAATCCTAGACAAGGATGAGCATGGAGGGATAGTGCCTGCCTCCCTGCATAGCTCAGACAGCACAGCTCACGCAGCACAGCTCAGACAGCACAGCTCACGCAGCACAGCTGAGACGGCAGAGCTGAGAGAGATCCACCCCGCTCCCCAGGACACCCGGCCAGATACCACAGCTACTCTGTGACTCAGAACCCGAGAGGGCTCTGAGGCCAACACGGTGCTTACCGGGACAGCATCCTGTAGGCGTCCTGCTTGTCCACCGGCTTCTCCAGAATCAGCCCCCCGACCGTCTGCGAGAGGAAGGGAACAGAGGGAGTTGGTTCCCGCCGGCTGAGTCAGGCCTGTGCAAGACCCACAGTCCCATTCGCAGAAGTCACTTGTTTTATGGAAATGAAGCTGACACGTCCTGAGAGTCGCCATTTCAAACAACTAACCGGCGTTGCCATGTTGTACCACCACTACCTGCCTGGTTCCAGAATGTTCTCTTCACTCCAGAAGGAGACCCTGTCCCCCCGCAGCTGTCCCTCCCCAGTGCGCCTCCCCAGATCCTGGTAACCGCCCATCCTCTTTCTTTCACCGTGCGTTTGCCTCTTGCGGACGTGGTGTAGTCATGGAATCCTGCAACGTGTGGTCCTCCGGGGCTGGTTTCTGTCACTGACCGTGATGTCCTCAACATTCATCCATGTTGCAGCCTGTTTCACAGCCTCATTCCTTTTCTTTTCTTGAGATGGAGTCTCACTCTGTCGCCCAGGCTGGAGTGCAGTGGTGTGATCTCGGCTCACTGCAAGCTCCACCTCCCGGGTTCACGCCATTCTCCTGCCTCAGCCTCCCGAGTATCTGGGACTACAGGCGCCCACCACCATGCCCGACTAATTTTTTGTATTTTTAGTAGAGACGGGGTTTCACCATGGTAGCCAGGATGGTCTCGATCTCCTGACCTTGTGATCCACCAGCCTCGGCCTCCCAAAGTGCTCAGATGACAGGGGTGAGCCACCGCACCCGGCCAGCCTCGTTCCTGTTCATGGCTGCATAGTATTCCACTGTGTGTGGATGGACCATGTTGTAATTACCCATTTATCCACTGACAGACACTTGAGCTGTTTCTGCCTTTTAGCTGTTGTGAATAGTGCTGCTGTGAACATTCATGTAGAAGGTTTTGGGGGAACACCTGTTTTGAATCCTTTTGGGTACATACAAGAGGAGATGTATTAGTCTGACTAGGCCACCATAGCAAAGTCCTACAACCCAGGTGGCTTAAACTACAGATATTGATTCTCCCACGGTCGTGGAGACTGGAAGGGCGAGATCCAGGTGTGGGCAGGGCTGGTTCCTCTTGAAGCCTCTCTCCTGGGCTTGGAGACACTGTCTTCTCCCTGTGTCCTCACAGAGTTGTCCCTCTGTATCTCTGTCCTCATCTCCTCTTCTTACGAGATGCTTTAGTCCATCTCAGGCTGCTGTCACAGAATACCATGGGGTGGGTGACTTATAAACAACAGGCATTGATTGTCCCACAGTCCTGGAGGCTGGAAATCTGAGATCCAGGTGTGGGCAGGGCTGGTTCCTCATGAGGCCTCTCTCCTGGGCTTGGAGATGCCATCTTCTCCCTGTGTCCTCACAGGGTCGTCCCTCTGTGTGTGTCTGTGTCGTTATCTCCTCTTCTTATGAGGTGTCTTAGCCCATTTCAGGCTGCTATCACAGAATACCATAGACTGGGTGGCTTATAAACAACAGACATGGGCCGGGCGTGGTGGCTCACGCCTGTAATCCTAGCACTTTGGGACGCCGAGGCGGGCGGATCACAAGGTCAACAGTGTGAGACCATCCTGTCCAACATGGTGAAACCCCATATCTACTAAAAATACAAAAAGTTAGCCACATGTGGTTACGCGCACCTGTAGTCCCCGCTACTTGGGAGGCTGAGGCAGGAGAATCATTGAAACCCGGGAGGCGGAGGTTGCAATGAGCTGAGATCGTACCACTATGCTCCAGCCTGGCGACAGAGTGAGACTCCATCTCAAAAAAAAAAAAAGGAGAAATGGGTCTTTGCCTAGGTAATTAAGATGCAGTTGGACAGAATTAGGGTGCATTTTATGAATGGTGTTGTTAAAAGAAGGGGAAAAGTTCAGCCAGGCACGGTGGCTCACGCCTGTCATCCCAGCACTATGGGAGGCTGAGGCGGGCGGATCACTTGAGGTCGGGAGTTTGAGACCAGCCTGGCCAACATGGAGAAACCCCGTCTCTACTAAAAATACAAAAATTAGCCGGGCGTGGTGGCAGGTGCCTGTAATCGCAGCTACTCAGGAGGCAGGAGAATCGCTTGAACCAGGGAGGTGGAGGTCCCGGTGAGCTGAGATCGTGCCACTGTAATCCAGCCTGGGCAACACAGTGAGACTCCGTCTCAAAAAAAAAAAAGAAGAGGGAAATTTGGCCACAGACACCCAGAGGGGAGAAGGCCACATGGAGATGGAGGCACAGATAGGAACCACAGGGCCATGAGCCAAAGGAGACAATGGGTTGCCAACAGCCTCCAGGAGCTGGAGAAACACCAAGACCAACTTCTCCTCAGTACCTCTGGAAGGAAGAAACCCTACAGACACCGTGATTTGTGGCTGCTGGCCTCTAGAACTGCGTACCTTCCTGTGCCTTTTGAGACGGAATCTCGCTCTTGTCACCCAGGCTGGAGTGCAATGGCGCGATCTCGGCTCAGTGCAACCTCCGCCTCCTGGGTTCAAGCGATTCCCCTGCCTCAGCCTCCCGAGTAGCTGGGATTACAGGCGGAGTCTGTATGTATTCTGTATCACTGATGATACAGAATTAATGTGGCTTATCTGTTACTACGTGTTATAATATTCTCTTGCAATTGATATCATATAGTATCACTTATGATACTATCAATTAGCCACCACGTCTGGCTAATTTTTGTATTTTTAGTAGAGATGGGGTTTTACCATGTTGGTCGGGCTGATCTCGAACCCATGACCTAAGGTGATCCGCCCACCTCGGCCTCCCAAAATGCTGGGATGACAGGGGTGAGCCACGGCGCCTGGCCCCTTCCCGTGCCTTTAGGCCCCTCATCTGCTGGGAGTTTGTGATGGGAGTTTCTGGAAGCAAGTGCACTGCTGTCTTAAGGGGAATGTACAACATCCACAAGAGGCAGAATCACCAAGCACAGGAAAACCACATCGGACGTTAGAAACGAGGCACCCTGGCCGCACTCACCACGATCGTGTCCGCTCCAATGACCACGTCGGGGGCTCGCAGGTCTTTCTGTAAGAAAACCAGATTCCGGTTTAGGGGTGACCTGCCGTGGGCCTCACAGAGAAGTCTTCCCGTTGGTACGCGCGTGAAACAGCACCGCAGGGGCGAAGCCAGGCCGACTTCGGAAGTGAAGGCTGGGGGTGCTCAAGGTCATGAGCAAGGACACAAGTGGGTCCCCCCGGTGGTCACCCTGCAGGGGCTGGAACGTGGGTGAGGCCGGGGCCCACGGGCGCTGTGTGATCAGGGGTCAGGCACTCACGGAGCATCTCACGGGCACTACGGGAAAGGCAATGCCTGTTCCGTAAGCTTTTGTTCTTCCGGGGGGGCAGGTAAGGTTTGATTCAGGGGCCCCAAACCTCCCTGAGTTACCCAGAATTAAGGCCAAAAGGTTTTTGATCCGTTCAATGTAATTTCAGAAAAAGCTACTTAGGGCCGGGTGCAGTGGCTCACGCCTGTCATCCCAGCACTCTGGGAGGCCGAGGCGGGTGGATCACCTGAGGTCAGGAGTTCGAGACCAGCCTGGCCAACATGGTGAAACCCCGTCTCTACTAAAAATACAAAATATCAGTCGGGCACCTGTAATCTCAGCTACTCAGGAGGCTGAGGCAGCAGAATCGCTTGAACCCAGGAGGCGGAGGTTGCAGTGAGCCAAGGTTGCGCCCCTGCACTCCAGCCTGGGTGACAGAGAGAGACTCAGTCTCCAAAAAAAAGAAAAAAAAAAGCAAGGAAAAGAAAGAAAAAGAAAAAGGTACTTAGGACGATAAAACAAATCCAGGTTGAAAATTCAGCCTCAGAGCAACAGGCAGTCACAGGACATCTGTGCTCACGCCAGCACTGGTCTCCCTAAGCTGTGCACTGCCAAAACCCACAATCAATACTCCTGTCTTCATAGCACTACTCACAACAGCCTTACCTCTAATGTATTTCTTTCTTTCTTTTTTTTTTTTTTTTGAGACGGAGTCTCGCTCTGTCGCCCAGGCTGGAGTGCAGTGGCGCGACCTCGGCTCACTGCAAGCTCCACCTCCCGGGTTCACGCCATTCTCCCGCCTCAGCCTCTGGAGTAGCTGGGACTACAGGCGCCCGCCACCACGCCCAGCCAATTTTTTTGTGTGTGTTTTTAGTACAGACGGGGTTTCACCGTGTGAGCCAGGATGGTCTTGAACTCCTGACCTCGTGATCTGCCCGCCTCAGCCTCCCACAGTGCTGGGATGACAGGCGTGAGCCACCGCGCCCGGTCCTCGAATGTATTTCTTATATTACAGCAATGGTATACTGTGTGCTAACACACAGCAGCAGGGAAGCTACGTTAACTCTACATCCTAAATGATAGTATTATATTCATTGTAACAGCAAGTTAAAACACACAGTAATAGCTATGTTAATTTTATATACTGTGACTGATATTATGTTAGAATCATATATAACATATAGTAACTGATAAGCTACATTAATTCTACATCCTAAATGACAGTAGTGTATTAATTATAATAGTGTATTACGGTGGGGCACGGTGGCTCACGCCTGTAATCCCAACACTCCGGGAGGCCGAGGCAGGTGGATCACCTGAGGTCAGGAGTTGGAGACCAGCCTGGCCAACATGGTGAAGCCCCATCTCTACTAAAATAATATGTATTACATAGGAGCATATAGTAACAGATAAATGACATAATTCTACATTATGATACAATTATATTAATTGTCATAGTATATTACATAGTATCACACAGTAACATTAATTCTATGTATCACAACACATAGTAATAGATGTTAATTCTATATCGTAACTGATATTACTATATTAATTGCAATATTATATTCAAACATAGTAACGAGCTACATGAATCTTAAATGATAGTAGTATATTATAATTGTATACTGCATTGTAGCATACAGCAACAGATA